>NC_084561.2:10301323-10338823 GCF_033978685.3 Nerophis lumbriciformis
CCAATCATGGCACCCACCTGTTCCCAATTTGCCTGTTCACCTGTGGGATGTTCCAAATAAGTGTTTGATGAGCATTCCTCAACTTTATCAGTATTTATTGCCACCTTTCCCAACTTCTTTGTCACGTGTTGCTGGCATCAAATTCTAAAGTTAATGATTATTTGGAACAAAAAAAAAAAAGGTTTATCAGTTTGAACATCAAATATGTTGTCTTTGTAGCATATTCAACTGAATATGGGTTGAAAAGGATTTGCAAATCATTGTATTCCGTATATCTAACACAATTTCCCAACTCATATGGAAACGGGGTTTGTATGTTTTTCACAGAAAATGAGCCAAAGTCAGTGAGTCTCAGTTTGAAAAATTAATGAATAGTATCAAGGGTAACAAGGGTAACACTGTTATTTCTGTCAAAGTTGTACGCCATCAGAAAGACCACAAAGTCCCAGAAGTCATGCAGGTAGCATTAAAATAGCTGTTTAGTTCCTGTTGATCGCCATGGTTTCATGTGGATGGAACCCTGCTCGCAAAGTAGCGTGCAGAACACACGGGGCGTTCAAACAAGACCCCGGGGAGGTGAATTTTACGTCTGTGTTCCCACCAACGCTCCTTGTTTACTCCTCAGCTAATTGAGATCTAATTGCCGCTCCACACCGCGCCGCCACCTAATCGCCTGGGAATTGTTGTGAGCGGCATCGTTCTTCCGCGGGGAATTACGCGTGAGAGAGATGTCACAACTGCTTCTTTTCAACAAACTTTTCCATCCGCAGAATTAATAAGCAGGCGAACAAATAAACAACGTGGACGCAATCAATCCTGCGTTTAACAGCTTGTGGTCTTGTTAAAATACCCCATCTATTTACTGTTTATACAATATATTTACACACTGTACGTTTTCAGGTGGACTTCATTAAAGCCAAGCGTTAGATTTTAATTGCGTATTAAAATAGGGATGAGTTTGTGTTTGCCTCAGAGGCTCTTGATGAGAGACCGGGACCGTCATCGTGAAAAGGAGATGAGGTATTGATGAAGTTATGAAACCAACGTTTCAAGACGTGCCTCGTCATCAAGCGCTGCAAAATGGCACGCAAGCCCGCGGGCGGATTATTTGTACCAGCCTCAGTAAACCTGATCTGATCTAATGTAATCTCAACTCATAGAATATCATTGTGAATTAATGTAAACTACTGTGATGTAATGCGATATAATATGATGTAATACATCATAATATAGAAACATTTAAAATGAATGATAATCTTATGTAACCTAATGTATAGTAATACAATATAATCTAATGTAATCTAATGTAGGGAATTATAATATAATGCAAAATAATATGATATAGTGTAATTTAATATAGTATGATATTATAATGTAATGTAATTTAATGCCATGTATTCCAAAACAATGTAATCTAATCTAATATCATGTAATCTAAAGTAATGTAATCCAATGTAATGCTATATAATAATGTAAAGTGATGAAATGTAATCTATTACAATGTAATATAATATAATATATACAATATTAATGTACTGCAATGTAATGGCATCTAATAGCAATGTAATGTAATATAAAATAATATCATGTAACATATTCTAGATAGATAGTACTTTATTTTATTGATTCCTTCAGGAGAGTTCCCTCGGGGAAAAAAAAAAAAATACACCATGCTGTATTAAAATATAATTAAACATAATCTAATGTAATTAAATGGCATCTAATGTCATGTAATCTAAGATAACGTAATGTAGTGTACAATAATATAATTAAATGTAATCTAAGGACGTAACGTAATCTAATGAAATGCCATCTAATGTCATGTAATCTAAGATAATGTAATATAATATAATCTAATATAATGAAATGTATTTTAAAGATGTAGTATAATATAATGTAATGTAATGAAATATAATTTAGCATAACCTAATCTAATATCATTTAATCTAAATTAATGTAATCTAATGTAAGGTTGTATAATAATGTAAAGTGATGAAATGTAATCTATTACAATGTAATATAATCTAATGTATACAATAGTCATGTATTGCAATGTAATGGCATCTAATAGCAATGTAATGTAATATAAAATAATATAATGTAACATATTCTAATACACCATGTTATATTAAAATATAATTAAATATAATCTAATGTATTTAAATGGCATCTAATGTCATGTAATCTAAGATAACGTAATGTAGTGCAATATGATAGAATTAAATGTAGTCTAAGGACGTAACATAATGTAATAAAATGCCATCTAATGTCATGTAATCTAAGATAATGTAATATAATATAATATGATGTAACATATTCTAATGCACCATGCTATATTCAAATATAATTAAATGTAATCTAATGTAATTAAATGGCATCTAATGTCATGTAATCTAAAATAATGTAATGTAGTGCAATATAATAGAATTAAATGTAATCTAAGGACGTAACGTAATCTAATGAAATGCCATCTAATGTCATGTAATCTAAGATAATGTAATATAATATAATATAATGAAATGTATTTTAAAGATGTAGTATAATATAATGTAATGTAATTAAATATAATTTAGTACAACCTAATCTAATATCATGTAATCTAAAGTAATGTAATCTAATGTAAGGTTATATAATAATGTAAAGTGATGAAATGTAATCTATTACAATGTAATATAATCTAATGTATACAATAGTCATGTATTGCAATGTAATGGCATCTAATAGCAATGTAATGTAATATAAAATAATATAATGTAACATATTCTAATACACCATGTTATATTAAAATATAATTAAATATAATCTAATGTATTTAAATGGCATCTAATGTCATGTAATCTAAGATAACGTAATGTAGTGTAATATAATATAATTAAATGTAATCTAAGGACTTAACATAATGTAATGAAATGCCATCTAATGTCATGTAATTTAAGATAATGAAATATAATATAATATAATGAAATGTATTTTAAAGATGTAGTATAATATAATGTAATGTAATGAAATATAATTTAGTATAACCTAATCTAATATCATGTAATCTATGGTAATGTAAGCCAATGTAATATAATATAATAATGTAAAACGATGAAATGTAATATATTACAGTGTAGTACAATCTAATATATACAATAGTCATGTATTACAATGTAATGGCATCTAATAGCAATGCAATGTAATATAAAGTAATATAATGTAACATATTCTAATAAACCATGTTATATTAAAATATAATTAATTAATGGCATAAATAAATAATTAATGGCATCTAAATCATGTAATCTAAGATAACGTAATGTAGTGTAATATAATAGAATTAAATGTAGTCTAAGGGCGTAACGTAATGTAATGAAATGCCATCTAATGTCATGTAATCTAAGATAATGTAAAATAAAATAATATCATGTAACATATTCTAATACACCATGCTATATTCAAATATAATTAAATGTAATCTAATGTATTTAAATGGCATCTAATGTCATGTAATCTAAGATAACGTAATGTAGTGTAATGTAATAGAATTAAATGTAGTCTAAGGACGTAACGTAATGTAATGAAATGCCATCTAATGTCATGTAATCTAAGATAATGTAATATAAACTAATATAATGAAATGTATTTTAAAGATGTAGTATAATATAATGTAATGTAATGAAATATAATTTAGTATAACCTAATCTAATATCATGTAATCTATGGTAATGTAATCCAATGAAATATAATATAATCATGTAAAATGATGAAATGTAATCGATTACAATGAAATATAATCTAATATATACAATATTAATGTACTGCAATGTAATGGCATCTAATAGTAATGTAATGGAATACAAAATAATATAATGTAACATATTCTAATACACCATGTTATATTAAAATACAATTAAATATAATCTAATGTATTTAAATGGCATCTAATGTCATGTAATCTAAGATAACGTAATGTAGTGTAATATAATAGAATTAAATGTAGTCTAAGTACGTAACATAATGTAATAAAATGCCATCTAATGTCATGTAATCTAAAATAATGTAATATAATATAATATGATGTAACATATTCTAATACACCATGCTATATTCAAATATAATTAAATGTAATTTAATGTAATTAAATGGCATCTAATGTCATGTAATCTAAGATAATGTAATGTAGTGTAATATAATATAATTAAATGTAATCTAAGGACGTAACGTAATCTAATGAAATGCCATCTAATGTCATGTAATCTAAGATAATGTAATATATAATATAATCTTATATAATGAAATGTATTTTAAAGATGTAGTATAATATAATGTAATGTAATGAAATATAATTTAGTATAACCTAATCTAATATCATGTAATCTATGGTAATGTAATCCAATGTAATATAATATAATAATGTAAAACGATGAAATGCAATATATTACAGTGTAGTACAATCTAATATATACAATAGTCATGTATTGCAATGTAATGGCATCTAATAGTAATGTACATTTAATATTAAATAATGTAGTGTAACATATTCTATATAATGTAATGACATGTCATCTGATCTAAGATCATGTAATGTAGTGTAATATAATATAGTGTAGTATAATATAATGAAATGTAATCTAAAGATGTAATGTAATGAAATGCCATCTAAGGTTATGTAATCTAAGATAATGTAATGTATTATAATATAATAGTGTGTATTATAATATAATGAAATGTATTTAAAAGATGTAATGTAATGTAATTTAATATAATTGAATCTAATGTCATGTAATCTAAGGTAATGTAATGTAATCTAATCTAATGAACTGTTGACTAATATAATTTAATTTAATGTTTTTGCCAGAACCCTAGTAAACAAAGATGAACATTGGCAGAGAAAGCTGCACATAACAATGAAAAATTTAAAAAAAAACCTGCATTTTGACTTTTATTTCAGTACAATGTTTATTCAATGTATGTGCTATTCATTTTATATATTAAATATGCTTGTTAAATAAAACATCTAATTTGTTTTTAATGAATACTTAGACCTACTACGCTACTGTATTTTAATGTTAGTCATCATGGTTGTACTTGGAGAGACAAATGTTTTCTAAGGTTGGACTTGGTGGAAAACGAGTTTCCGAACCAGTGAGCAGCAGCGGTGACCACGCCCGGGAATCATTTTTGGTGATTTAACCCCCAATTCCAACCCTTGATGTTGAGTGCCAACGGGAAGGTAATGGCTCCCATTTTTATAGTCTTTGGTATGACTTGAACTCACAATCTACCGATCTCAGGGCGGACACTCTAACCTTACATGTTGCGGTTAATAGTATTCTATCTTTATTTGTCGTTATTTATACTTTCTGAATACATGATGTGATAATGTTCACCACTCAACTCAAGATAAAAAAATACTATCAAAATCAATTTACAGCAGGGGTGCTCATTACGTCGATCGCGATCTACCGGTCGATCTCGGAGGGTGTGTCAGTCGATCACCAGCCAGGCATTAAAAAAATAGTCCTAAAAATGAGCGATCATAAATCTTCACTATGACGTCACTTTCGTCACTTGATTGACATTCACGGCACCCGAGGGTCTTCTGAGATGACGCTGGCTGCTGCCAGCTCATTAAAATTACCGACTGGAAGGCGAGAAACACTTTATTTCAACAGACTCTGGCGCCGTACCTGTCGTCAAAACTCCAAAGACCGACTGCACAGTTGCACAATAAAAGCTCTGCTTCATCCTGCCCGCGCTACCAAAATAAGAGTCTCAGAAAGCTGGCGTGCACAAGCTAGCAAGCTACGGAGTTTGCCGACAATGTATTTCTTGTAAAGTGTATACAAAGGAGTACGGAAGCTGGACAAATAAGATGCCAAAAACCAACCACTTTCATGTGGTATTGGACAGAAAGGAAGACTTTTTTTCTCCTCCATTCGAAAATGCGGACGTTATCATCACCACTGTCTGATTCCAATCAATGCAAGTCATCACAATCAGGTAATACACCAACTTATATTCTTGTCTTCATGAAAGAAAGGAATCTATATGTGTTAAACATGCTTGTATTATCTTTAACCACCTTTAACTTGTTAACAATATTAACTATATGTGTTAAACATGCTTGTATTATCTTTAAACACCTTTAACTTATCAACAATATTAACTATATGTGTTAAACATGCTTGTATTATCATTAAACACCTTTAATTTATTAACAATATTAACTATGTGTTAAACATGCTTGCATTATCATTAAACACCTTTAACTTGTTAACAATATTAACTATATGTATTAAACATGCTTGTATTATTTTTAACCACCTTTAACTTGTTAACAATATTAACTATATGTGTTAAACATGCTTGTATTATCTTTAACCACCTTTAACTTGTTAACAATATTAACTATATGTGTTAAACATGCTTGTATTATCTTAACCACCTTTAAGTTGTTAACAATATTAACTATATGTGTTAAACATGCTTGTTTTATCTTAACCACCTTTAAGTTGTTAACAATATTAACTATATGTATTAAGCATTCTTGTATTATCATTAAACACCTTTAATTTTTTAACAATATTAACTATATGTGTTAAACATGCTTGTATTATTTTTAACCACCTTTAACTTGTTAACAATATTAACTATATGTGTTAAACATACTTGCATTATCTTAACCACCTTTAAGTTGTTAACAATATTAACTATATGTGTTAAACATGCTTGTATTATCTTAACCACCTTTAAGTTGTTAACAATATTAACTATATGTATTAAGCATTCTTGTATTATCATTAAACACCTTTAATTTTTTAACAATATTAACTATATGTGTTAAACATGCTTGTATTATTTTTAACCACCTTTAACTTGTTAACAATATTAACTATATGTGTTAAACATACTTGCATTATCTTTAAACACCTTTAACTTGTCAACAATGTTAACTATATGTATTAAACATCCATCCATCCATCCATTTTCTACCGCTTATTCCCTTTGGGGTCGCGGGGGGCGCTGGAGCCTATCTCAGCTACAATCGGGCGGAAGGCGGGGTACACCCTGGACAAGTCGCCACCTCATCGCAGATGTATTAAACATACTTGTATTATCATTAAACACCTTTAATGTATTAACAATATTAACTATATGTGTTAAACATGCTTGTATTATCATTAAACACCTTTAACTTGTTAACAAAAACATATATTTCATAAATAAGTAAATATAAATTATATATATGAATGAGGTCGACTTGATCAATTGAAAAGTAGCTCGCCTGCAGAAAAAGTGTGAGCACCCCTGATTTACAGTATGTTTATTTATTTTTTACATATGTAGCATAAGCTACAAAAATACAAAGAATTGCTATTGCGACATCTAGTGGACACATTTAGAACAGCGGTTTCTTTCATTCCAAAAATTTCGCCTCATTTTTAATACTTAGCAAACTACCTAGCAAAAAAACCTGCCGTACGTTTGACACCGCTGGCGTAAAGGGACAAAAGTTAGTGGTCAGCAGCGCCGCTGGCATGAAAAAAAAAAAAAAAATCACATTTCCCACAATCCCCGGCGGACGACCCCTTCACTCCGCCTTCTCCGGACACGCTCAGCGGGGCATCGAGCATCGATTGGGACTTCTGCGCTGATGCTGACTGCGGCGGCTTTGGAGGGCGAGCGGGGCAAAGGTTTGAAATGGATGCTGCGTGTGTGTGTGTGTGTGTGTGTGTGTGTGTGTGTGTGTGTGTGTGTGTGTGTGTGTGTGTTTGTGTGTGTGTTCATGAAGAAATCTACCTCAGCATCAAACTAAAACAGCAAAGCCCACCCAAAAACACATGTGTGTGTGTGTGTGTGTGTGTGTGTGTGTGTGTGTGTGTGTGTGTGTGTGTGTGTGTGTGTGTGTGTGTGTGTGCGTGTGTGTGTGTGTTTGAGCGAGAGAATGTGCCGACTCGGAGGTAATTTCCTCTCCAATCAGCACTCTTCCTTTTTTCTTACTTAGCGCTCATCACCGTCTTCCATGCAAACACTCCAGGGTGAAGAAAGTGTTTGACTGTTATTATTGTAGTAGTGATCGACTGTCAACACTGACCTTTGGCCTTTTAAAAAAAAAAAAAGTGTCGGACCCCCGATTTGTGTTCTTATGGCTATCGACGTTAAATTATGGGCCTGCTGCAACGTTTCTCCTACGCTTAATATGAGACAAACCGGCCAACGAACCCCCACATATGCTATACCCTCGGAAAGGGCTCAGTAAGACCAAGAGCGGTATTTCAAGTGGGGTATATTTTATGGTGACATGATTAGAAAACACCCGAATTTGAGAAAAGGCTCGGCTCAAGCATTTGAAAGCTCATGGAGTCCTTTTTTGCTGTATGTCAACTCTCTTGACCTATGCCCAGACGCAGATGAGGAATAATCTCCCTTTTATTTATTAGTATTATTTTATTCTATTTTTATTTTATTATATATTATTATTATTATTACATTTTTATTTTATTATTATTATTATATATTTTTTTCTCCCTCTCTCTCCTTTTCAGCCCGTCTGTCTGTCTGTGGCCTCGTATGTGTGTGTGTGTGTGTGAGAATGTGTGAGAATGTGTCTGTCTTTGTCGTCTTACTTGTTATATAATTGTGCCATTTGTCCCTCGTTGGTGGGACCTGAGTGGGGTGGAAGGGTGGGTGGGTGGTTTGTGTCAGGCTTGGACGGAGGAAGGGACACAGATGCAGAGAGGTGATTCCAAATAAAGCTTTTATTTTGAAATACTCTTTAAGCCTCCAGAGCCGAGTAAATTCAAATACTATGAAATACAAAATACTATCGACAAAATGTTCCAAAAGGGAAAAAAACGAAAATCACTCCAAAAAGGAGGAATACAAAAATAAGGACGATATAATTAGCACCGTATCTGTTATCAAAAAAACTTTAACAAAAAACGCTCCAAACAGGAGGAAGAAAATAAAGACTATAAAACTTAACTACTCTAATCAATGTAAACAAAAAATCACTCAACAAACTTTGAGGAAAAAATCTTTAAGGAAAAATTATAACTCACCACTGCGGTAGAAAAAGGTAGGATAACAAAAGTCGCTCTGAGGGAGGAAAAAGTTAAATCAAAATTACAGCGTGGGATATTCTGGAAGCAAGGACGTAGACGTGGGACAAGGCAAGGCATGAACATGAACATGGAACGCAAGACAGGCACGAAAGCTCGAGACAATCTGGCAAAGAACAAGGGGAGGCTTGGGCTTATAAAGAACATGAGGGTAATGGGAAACAGGTGGAAACAATCAAGGGTCAGGAATGACGTCAGACAGGTGACACAAGAGGAAGGACCCATGATCTGAAACAAGAGGAGTTGCTTTTCAAAATAAAACATGTAAATCACAAGACAGAAAAAACCAAGACAAGACTTCCCTCACCGCGGTGTGACAGTTTGGGTTTTAAGGGAAAGGGTGTGAATAATTTACTGACTTTAAAATTGTACTGTTTCGACTTGCACTTTTTTCTGTCTATTTGAAAATGTCAATAAAAAAAGTTGGAAAAAAAAAGAAAAAAAAAAGAAAACACCCACATTTGTTTCCGGAAGTAGGAACACACATTTGTTGCCAGAAGTCGGAAGCGCGCTGCTGTGGAAACGGAAATAAATGCGCCGAGGAATACGATAAAAATACGGACAAAAATACGGTAAATATTGAACACATTACATATTTTTATCAACATGTCTGTTACTACATTATACAAACCCCGTTTCCATATGAGTTGGGAAATTGTGTTAGATCATACTTGCCAACCCTCCCGAATTTTCCGGGAGACTCCCGAAATTCAGCGCCTCTCCCGAAAACCTCCCGGGACAAATATTCTCCCGAAAATCTCCCGATTTTCAGCCGGAGCTGGAGGCCACGCCCCCTCCAGCTCCATGCGGACCTGAGTGAGGACAGCCTTTTTTCACGATGGGAGGACAACTGGGTGACAAGAAATAAATCATCCAGACTAGAGATAAATTGTATTATTATGTTTATTTTACCTAAAAATAAATATATTTATTAATTTAAAAAAAAAAAAACTAAATACATTTTTACTATATTTTGCTAAAAACATCAAAATTAATTGTATTTTTTCTGACTCCTTATTACATCCAGGCATTAGAATTATACATTAAAATAAACATATTTGAAATAATAAATTTTAAATTATCATAATGATTCATTTAAAATGACCATATTTAATTATTAAAATAATTGCTTGTTTATCAACAACTTTAGCATTTTATTCATTACATTTTGAAGCTCTCAGAAGCCAAGTTATGTTATATTCCTTAATATTTATTTATGCAAGTTTGAAGCATCAATTATCTAAACACAGTTTTGTTTGCATATTTTCAGGATGTAGATATATATATATATATATATATATATATATATATATATATATATATATATATATATATATATATATATATATATATATATACTGTGTGTGTATATATATATATATATATATATATATATATATATATATATATATATATATATATATATATATATATATATATATATATATGTGAATGAAATACTTGACTTGGTGAATTCTAGCTGACAATATACTCCTCCCCTCTTAACCACGCCTTCAACCACGCCCTGCCCCACCCCCGACCACGCCCCCACCCCCCATCTCCCGAAATCGGAGGTCTCAAGGTTGGCAAGTATGGCGGTACTTCAAGTGGGGTATATTTTATGATGACATGATTAGAAAACACCCGCATTTGTGTCCGGAAGTAGGAACACACATTTGTTGCCAGAAGTCGGAAGCGCGCTGCCGTGGAAACGGAAATAAATGCGCCGAGGAATACAGTAAAAATACGGACAAAAATACGGTAAATATTGAACACATTACATATTTTTATCAACATGTCTGTTACTACATTATACAAACCCCGTTTCCGTATGAAATTGTGTTAGATGTAAATATAAACGGAATACAATGATTTGCAAATCCTTTTCATCCCATATTCAATTTAATGCACTACAAAGACAACATATTTGATGTTCAAATTCATAAACTTTTTTTTTTTTTTGCAAATAATAATTAACGTAGAATTTCATGGCTGCAACACGTGCCAAAGTAGTTGGGAAAAGGGCATGTTCACCACTGTGTTACATGGCCTTTCCTTTTAACAACACTCAGTAAAGGTTTGGGAACTGAGGAGACACATTTTTTAAGCTTCTCAGGTGGAATTCTTTCCCATTCTTGCTTGATGTACAGCTTAAGTTGTTCAAAAAGTCCGTTGTGGTATTTTAGGCTTCATAATGCGCCACACATTTTCAATGGGAGACAGGTCTGGACTACAGGCAGGCCAGTCTAGTACCCACACTCTTTTACTATGAAGCCACGTTGATGTAACACGTGGCTTGGCATTGTCTTGCTGAAATAAGCAGGGGCGTCCATGGTAACGTTGCTTGGATGGCAACATATGTTGCTCCAAAACCTGTATGTACCTTTCAGCATTAATGGCGCCTTCACAGATGTGTAAGTTACCCATGTCTTGGGCACTAATACACCCCCATACCGTCACAGATGCTGGCTTTTCAACTTTGCGCCTATAACAATCTGGATGGTTCTTTTCCTCTTTGGTCCGGAGGACACGACGCCCACAGTTTCCAAAAACAATTTGAAATGTGGACTCGTCAGACCACAGAACACTTTTCCACTTTGTGTCAGTCCATCTTAGATGAGCTCAGGCCCAGCGAAGCCGACGGCGTTTCTGGGTGTTGTTGATAAACGGTTTTCGCCTTGCATAGGAGAGTTTTAACTTGCACTTACAGATGTAGCGACCAACTGTAGTTACTGACAGTGGGTTTCTGAAGTGTTCCTGAGCCCATGTGGTGATATCCTTTACACACTGATGTCGCTTGTTGATGCAGTACAGCCTGAGGGATCGAAGGTCACGGGCTTAGCTGCTTACGTGCAGTGATTTCTCCAGATTCTCTGAACCCTTTGATGATATTACAGACCGTAGATGGTGAAATCCCTAAATTCCTTGCAATAGCTGGTTGAGAAAGGTTTTTCTTAAACTGTTCAACAATTTGCTCACGCATTTGTTGACAAAGTGGTGACCCTCGCCCCATCCTTGTTTGTGAATGACTGAGCATTTCATGGAATCTACTTTTATACCCAATCATGGCACCCACCTGTTCCCAATTTGCCTGCACACCTGTGGGATGTTCCAAATAAGTGTTTGATGAGCATTCCTCAACTTTATCAGTATTTATTGCCACCTTTCCCAACTTCTTTGTCACGTGTTGCTGGCATCAAATGATTATTATTATAAAGTTAATGATTATTTTCAACAAAAAAAAAACGTTTATGAGTTTGAACATCAAATATGTTGTCTTTGTAGCATATTCAATTGAATATGGGTTGAAAATGATTTGCAAATCATTGTATTCCGTTTATATTTACATCTAACACAATTTCCCAACTCATATGGAAACGGGGTTTGCATATACATACTTGCTGTATGTATATAAAATGTTGGTAGAGGGTTTTGAAGTTGTTTTAGAGGGCTTTAAAAAAAAAAGGTGTTTTTGTCTCTCATAATGATTGTGAACGAAAAGTCCCCAAAAAAGTGCAGTTCCCCTTTAAAGCGTGAGTGAAGAATGCGTAAGTAAAAAAGATGATACAGTATTACTATGGCTGTTTGAGCACGCTGCAACTAAACCTGGCTAGTCCCAGTCCTCAAGGCTTCAGTCACATGCAGGATTCTCACAGGAATTAGGCAAAAATACAACTTTACCTACTGTAGCCCTTCCAATGCCAAAACTCAGGGGGAAAAAAACATGTTTTTTTGCAATAACCACTAGTAAGTATGCTTTCATATCAAAGTATTTACTTTCATACCATAATCATACGTGTACGCTAAAAAATAATAATTATTTTTTCCTCCCAAGCTTCTCAGCGTCAGCATTTAAGAAGAAAAGGAAAGTCTTATTATCATAGACGTATTCATTTTTTTCATTTTCTTTGCATTTTTTTCTGGTTTTAAACATGTGATTGACCCCGAAATCCTATTTGCTTTTCCCGGGGTTAACAACTTTGCTTATGCAAGTCAATTCTCAGCTTAGTCAGGCCCATTTTCCAGCGGATCAATTTTTGCCCTCACTTCATGTGTGCTGCAATGTGTTTGCATGATGTGTGCATCAACCGTGCAAAGAAGTAAGTCTAACATCACATACATCTTCTATCTCAGGGGCGTCCAAACTTTTTCCACCACATAATGAAAAGTCAAAGTATGCGGGGGCCATATTTGATTTTTTTTTTATTTTGTAAGAAAAATAAATAAATACTAAAAACATACTATTTATATTTAAATATAAAACTTTGTGTCAGCTCTGTGTTATACAGTAGACGACTAAGTATATTAATAATAATACAAATAATATACACTATTATTACAGGATAACACAAATAATATACACTATTATTATAGGATAATACAAATAATATACACTATTATTGCAGGATAATACAAATAATATACACTATTATTACAGGATAATACAAATAATATACATTATTACAGGATAATACAAATAATATACACTATTATTACAGGATAATACACATACTATACTGTCAGGTTCAAATACAGGACATCTGTTACACAAGACAAAAGGCAAGGAATCAAACAGAGACAGAATTCAATTTGGACTCAATTGAGGAGAGACGGCTTCAACCTGTAACCTCTTACAGTGTCTTAGCACGCTCTGACGAAGAAGGTTCTCGTCTCCTCTTTTAATTCAGATCTTCCATGTTCACGCACCAACATATGTCACAATAGGAATGGGGAGGTATGTAAAACAGTCATTGTTTTCAGTCGCTTTGAAGTCCAAGAAGAGGACTTCTCGGGCTTGGCTCTTCCTGGATCCAGCTGGGGCAGGTGTTGGAGGACAATGGACAACCCCTCCCGTCTCCTGTCCACAGTGACTTCAAGAGGGCAGCGTGTCGTAAATAGCGTTGACCAAATAGTTGGAAGAGAGTTTGTGAATTACTTCAAAGAGAGTTCGTTTAACACTTCAAAGAGAGTTCCTCCAGGAGTTGAGCACATCCTGCCATCTGTCCGTGCTGAAAGTACAGTGGCATTTCACGAGCCTTCATCCTTTTGTTAGGCCTCGAAATACAGCATTCATAATACAACATTTCTTTTGTGATAACTTACAAACAATTATTCCAACATTTCCCCCCTGTTTATCGCAAAAACGTTCCCATAATCTCCTTATCCCTAATAACTTCGTCTTGCAATTTTCAGTTAATGGTTAATTTCCTTACGACAAAGTTATGTTTACACTCAGAGTTCAACATCAATTTTTCTCATTGTTACTCGGGTCTGGAAACAGATCAGGAACACCATCCAGGTAGGTATCCCCATCATCAGATTCATCTTCCTTATCGTCCGCCAGGAGGTGCATCTGAACAGCTTTATCATCTGCTGGGCTAATCGCTGTGGTAATCAGACGGTTAAGCAGAGAACGCAGACAGGGAATACAACAACATCCACACAACGTCAGTATTGCTACAAACACGGCCATAGATACTAGAATTGATGATACCAAAGACTTGTATTTGCCGAAACCGTCCATCCACCCATCCCACATAGATGTATCTATGCCTGAGTGCTCTTTCATTTTACCGTTGAGGGTGCGAAGGCCTTCCAGTGCTTTGGTCAGGCTACCTTCTGCGTCGGTGTTGTTTGGTATGAACGTGCAACACTGTTCACCTCTTTCCGCTAACAACATGTCTAGCGCCATACGGTTTTGAAAGGCCATAAGGAAGGTGGCGGCGTTGATCAGCGACTGCTTCAAGTTCGGCCTGTGTCCAATTTCCCAATCTCTGTACGTTGTAGTGGACATAGTTTATTCTGTCAACATTCTTGTTAATCGTACACCACCAGTAGACGGATGATTCAAATTCAGCTGCAACTTGATTTACCAATTTATAGTCGTCAGATACACCTCTTGGACACCCATCAATATAAGTTGGATCTACAACACTTTGCCAGTTTACATCATGTCTAATTATTTTCCAATGTTCAGATATCAAACTGTTCAGGCGTGTTAACAATTCTTGTACAAATATTGATACTTTTACTATGTGTATGCAGTTATCTGATGATACATTTCCTAACTGTTGTACAGAGCCTTGCATGTTAATGCAGGTATAATTAGCTTTTTTCACATATTTATCAAATATTGGTTTCTGTTTTGTCTCTTTAGCTACAGGGTCAATTTTGTTTTGCTCATTACTTCAATTCAACTTTTTTTGACTCATCTTGAGTAATTGTCTGGGCTTATACATACAACACAATCAGTTTTTGTAGCCTTTCCCACTTGCTCCGCCATAAGGAACAAATTAATTACCAAAACAGGAACCAATTATTAACAAACTTTGACACACCATCAAATGGTATGCTTACAACTTTGTCACAGTGGAATTTGTAGTGTGCTAGTTAACATGTCCCTTTGATAACACAAATACAATTCAAAATACTTTTTTTCCATTATATGACCTTTTTAAATACAATCCCAAATACTTTTTCCCATTACTGTTTTTCTGGCATGGGTTTTCTGGCATTTTTTCCACTAATGGGGTTACTCCGAATCCTCCCATTGCCCGTCTTCTAATACGACCTCCCCTGTGAGTGTATTTTACTTCTTGATTCTGCCAGTGGTTTGGGTTTACTATGGGTGCAGTATCATTTTGTTTCCTGAGTTCTACATTTTCCTCAGATTCCCAAGTGAACCATATTAGGGGGGCAGTGCCGACCAGTACCAATATCGTTAACCCATATGTTTATGGACCGTCTGAGCCATTGGGGTGTCATTTCTGCTGATTCACTCCTCTACCAAGGTCAGTGGTTTGGCTCAACTCTAGTCATCGTGTGCGTCCACACTATTACCAGACCTTGCTTCCCTTTCCTTATTGGATGATTCAACAGAAATGACCTTTTTACTATGTACTAAGTGTACCCAGGTTGGTCTTTCCACTATCTTTCAAATGGTGTTAGTCCTGTTGTACTTGTAATGTTAATGTACATTTTTACTAAATATTTGCATAATGCTTTTGCTACTGTCAGCACATCTGCTTTTCCTTTAGGAAATATTTCTAACTACTTTGAAAATGCATCTACTATGACCAGACAATAATGTTTTCCTTCACTCTTATTTAGTTAATTGCATAGATGTTTTATACAATTTTTTTTATAAGAATTAAACTATAGGAAGTATAGTACTTCTGTATAAGGGCATTCATATCCCTCCTGTTGAGCCATGAGTTCAACCTTGGCTCAATATTGCTGCTCACTTATACCGATTTTTCTTTGTAAGATTGGTTTATTGTCTGGACATACATAGATGTCTTTTTTGTTCAACCTCATCCTCATAATTTCTTTGTATTCCTTTCATTGCTTGTCTCAATATATTGGTCAACTTGTTTTTGTAGTTCTTACAGCGTTTTTCAGCATTCTCTGTTCTTGATTTGATAAACGCCTTACAAAGTCTATTTTTCTTTTTACATGCATTTTTCAAACTGTTTATCATCCAAGGTGCATTATTTTGCCTTTGTTTAGATCTGCATGGAACCTCAGGACAATGCTTGTTATACATATTACTTTATGCATTTTTTAAGTAATGTTTTAAACTCACTTAACTGTCTATATGCTACTTAATCTATACTTTTAAACTCTGAATTTACATTCTTCCCATAATCTAACTTAAGAATGTTATACTACACTTCAAAGTTAAACCTACTTTAAATTTACATGTAATAAATTCACTTCCACACCTCCCCCACTGCGCCACGCACACACACACACACACACACACACAAGGTGGTGTGTGAGGGCGTGAGTGCACTTCTTAGGGCAAAGGTCAGCAACACTTGAAGAGATTTCTCTTTTTTTTTTCTCTCTCTCTCTCTTCTTTCCTCAGCTAATAACCATGTAACCCACTTTATCATTTTGTCATACTATACATCTCAACTCTTATTATAGTTATTAATCTAGGTTTTTTATTTGTTCCATTATTTAATTATACATATATATATTTGTATATATAAAAGCGCTCTTTATATATCCAAACATACATGTATATCTTCAGTCTACCTTTTCTTCATCTCTTATTTCAATACCCCCATTATCTCTCTCTCTCGCATTAGTTTATTTCATTTTGCATTAATTCTTATTGATTTTTCCCCATTTCTTCATTTATTTTTACTTTTCTCTCACGTTAGCACTTTGAGATTTTTCTCCTATTTGCTTTTTCTTTTAACCTATTTTTATTTTTATTTGAACCTCCGGGGTTTTTACACAATTTGTACCTTGAAAGATACACACTTAAACACACACTAACAAACAAACAAACAAACAAACAAACACATTTGCAGCGATCTTACCACCAATGGCATACGCTGACAACATGACTAATTGGTGTTGTCTTTTAACAGTCATGCTGAGTTACTTTGATTGTTAATATTTTTTTTCTTTTTTTTTTTCTCTCAGGACAGTTTCTTGCAAAATGCCCTTCTCTGCTTCAACGCCAACATGCAGTAGGGTCTAACCGCTGACGTTGTGGTTGTTGTCTTCTATTTTGGTTTAAATAGATTGTAATAGACCATATTAGATCTGCGTTTCTTTGTGTCCCTCTTTCCATTTTGAGAATTTGGAGTATTCCGTCGCCCTCTCAGAGCCGAAACTTATAAGGATTACTTTTGTCTTTGTTGTAAGATAGTGGTTTAATTTATTATTGTGGTACACGTCGCTTCTACTGGAGATGGTTCCCCAGTGGAGGTGTCTTGCCTAGAGCATCCACAATAACCCACTATTTACTTCTCACAACTTTCATATGGAGTGATAGCCTAATGGCGATTACTCCCACACACTCTCACATTCACACCTTTCAGTATATTGATCTACGGAAATTTCAATGTATATTACATGCGGACTCCGTCGCCCTCCAGGTTATTGTTTTTTCACGGACAAAATTCAGTTTTTTATTCTGAATAGACCATTTTAGGTCTGTTGGACTCCGACGTCCCCAGGATAATGGTTCACGGATATTTCAAATTATTGTGGGCTCCGACACCCCCTAGTATGTTTGTTTATGGATATTACGGATTCCAGTTTTCGCGGTTCCGTTTACCTGCAGTCTTTTGGCCTCTTCAGTTTTTATCTTAATTCAGTTTTTATTTAAAATTTTAATACTCACGGACGTTGGACTCCGACGTCCCTCTAATTTGGCCTTTTTACCTGTTAGAGCCTAGGATTTACAGGGTTTGTCTATGCGTCGTAACCCTCAGTCACACGCTTTCTCTCAGTCGTTTCTTTCTTCGTCAATTTAAAACGTACTCACTGCTCTCTGCCTTCCTTCCTGTTGTCCTCGGATTTTCCGTCAGTCTTTCAATTCCAGCCCGAAATGAAGAAAAAGCAGTTCCTCAATCAGGATTTGGTTGCCATGGTCCTCTGGTTTCACTCACTCATGCTGGAATCGTCAGACGTGTTGGAATCCGGCTCGAAGGACCAATTAGATGTCCGGTTCAAATACAGGACATCTGTTACACAAGACAAAAGGCAAGGAATCAAACAGAGACAGAATTCAATTTGGACTCAATTGAGGAGAGACGGCTTCAACCTGTAACCTCTTACAGTGTCTTAGCACGCTCTGACGAAGAAGGTTCTCGTCTCCTCTTTTAATTCAGATCTTCCATGTTCACGCACCAACATATGTCACAATAGGAATGGGGAGGTATGTAAAACAGTCATTGTTTTCAGTCGCTTTGAAGTCCAAGAAGAGGACTTCTCGGGCTTGGCTCTTCCTGGATCCAGCTGGGGCAGGTGTTGGAGGACAATGGACAACCCCTCCCGTCTCCTGTCCACAGTGACTTCAAGAGGGCAGCGTGTCGTAAATAGCGTTGACCAAATAGTTGGAAGAGAGTTTGTGAATTACTTCAAAGAGAGTTCGTTTAACACTTCAAAGAGAGTTCCTCCAGGAGTTGAGCACATCCTGCCATCTGTCCGTGCTGAAAGTACAGTGGCATTTCACGAGCCTTCATCCTTTTGTTAGGCCTCGAAATACAGCATTCATAATACAACATTTCTTTTGTGATAACTTACAAACAATTATTCCAACATATACACTATTATTACAGGATAATACAAATAATATACATTACTACAGGGAAATACAAATAATATACACTATTATTACAGCATAATACAAATAATATACATTATTACAGGATAATACAAATATACATTATTATTACAGGGTAATACAAATAATATACACTATTATTACAGGATAATACAAATAATATACATTATTACAGGATAATACAAATAATATACACTATTATTACAGGATAATACAAATAATATATATTATTACAGGATAATACAAATATACATTATTATTACAGGGTAATACAAATAATATACACTATTATTACAGGATAATACACATACTATACATTACTACAGGATAATACACATACTATACACTATTATTACAGGATACTACAAATAATATACATTATTACAGGATAATACAAATAATATGCATTATTACAGGATAATACAGTTAATATACCTATTATTATAGGATAATACAAATAATATACACTTTTATTACAGGATAATACAAATAATATGCATTATTACAGGATAATACAGTTAATATACACTATTATTACAGGATAATACAAATAATATATACTTTTATTACAGGATAATACAAATAATATATACTTTTATTACAGGATAATACAAATATTATACACTATTATTATAGGATAATACAAATAATATGCACTTTTATTACAGGATAATACACATACTATACACTATTGTTACAGGATAATACAAATAACATACACTATTATTACTGGAAAATACAAATAATATACACTATTTTTACAGGATAATACAAATAATATACATTATTACAGGATAATACAAATATACATTATTATTACAGGGTAATACAAATAATATACACTATTATTACAGGATAATACACATACTATACATTATTACAGGATAATACACATACTATACACTATTATTACAGGATACTACAAATAATATACATTATTACAGGATAATACAAATAATATACATTATTACAGGATAATACAGTTAATATACACTATTATTATAGGATAATACAAATAATATACACTTTTATTACAGGATAATACAAATAATATACATTATTACAGGATAATACAGTTAAGATACACTATTATTACAGGATAATACAAATAATATATACTTTTATTACAGGATAATACAAATAATATACACTTTTATTACAGGATAATACACATACTATACACTATTGTTACAGGATAATACAAATAACATACACTATTATTACAGGAAAATACAAATATACATTATTATTACAGGGTAATACAAATAATATACACAATTATTACAGGATAATACACATACTATACATTATTACAGGATAATACACATACTATACACTATTATTACAGGATACTACAAATAATATACACTATTATTACAGGATAATACAATTAATATACATTATTACAGGATAATACAATTAATATACACTATTATTATAGGATAATACAAATAATACACACTTTTATTACAGGATAATACAAATAATATATACTTTTATTACAAGATAATACAAATATTATACACTATTATTATAGGATAATACACATACTTTACACTATTATTACAGGATAATACAAATAATATACATTATTACAGGATAATACAAATATACATTATTATTACAGGGTAATACAAATAATATACATTATTACAGGATAATACAAATATACATTATTATTACAGGATAATACAAATAATATACACTATTATTACAGGATATTACACATACTATACACTATTATTATAGGATAATACACATAATATCCACTTTTATTATAGGATAATA
Source organism: Nerophis lumbriciformis (assembly GCF_033978685.3). Lineage (NCBI taxonomy): Eukaryota > Metazoa > Chordata > Actinopteri > Syngnathiformes > Syngnathidae > Nerophis > Nerophis lumbriciformis. Next base: position 10,322,309 of record NC_084561.2, read on the forward strand.
CAAACAAATATCCACTATTATTACAGGATAATTCAATAATATACATTATTATAAAGGATAATACAAATCTTCACATACATCCCAAAAATTCCAACTTTTCCCTTAATTCCAGGTATCGCATTAGAAGAATTCCTTTCAGTTTTATGTACCATAACAATAATTAGATTTTTTTGTTTAACCAGGAGCACGAAAATAGAAGCAGTGATCCAATATTTGATCAACTGACATCCAATCAATGATTATCAATTATTGACAACAATGGTTGTGGTTAAAAACGAAACAAAACAAAACATCTTTGAGGTTCTGATGCCCTTCCTGGGACTCCAGTCGGACCCTCACGAGGACCACCAGGTACTATTTTTACATGGAGCTGCTCAGCGCTTTCCTGATTGATCGTCCACCTGATCAATGACTCCACTCCCGTCCCCGATATCCCCGATATCGGAAGCGCGGCGTCTCCTTCCTGTGTCGGCCCGCACCGCTTCCTTCTGGGTCTGCACTGTGAGAAAATGTATCAATGAGGGTGAGGTTCCTGTCTGCACGGTCCAGCCGCATCCTGACCAAGTCAATGTCCTGTCTCCTCACACACACACACGCACACACACACACACTTACACACACACGCACACACACACGCACACACAGGAAGCTTGCAGCAAAGAGTGTAAGGATTTTGTGTTCCACGCTGAGAGTGTTTGGGATGAGGGAGCAGAGTCAGATCAGTGCAACTCTCCTCCCTGGATCAAAAACGGGCGTAAAGGACGGTCGGAGAGGCCCAAAGCCGAGGGATTCAGGCCAGCAACCGGCGAGTGGAGCGTGTCTTCCTGTCAGAGCCACTGAGACCTTCAAACGGCTTCCCCGGGATCAAGAAGACTCCTCACGGCTTACAGGACACTGCCAAGATTTCAACGGAAAGACCAAAAAAAAAAAAGCATGTTCCTTTTTTCCCTCAGGAATATAGAATATTGACATTACAGTCGCACCTCAACTTACACTATATTGCCAAAAGTATTTGGCCACCCATCCAAATGATGAGAATCGGGTGTCCTAATCACTTGGCCCGGTGTATCAAATCAAGCACTTAGGCCAGCGTGGAACTGTCATAGGATGCCCACCTGTGCAACAAATCCAGTCGTGGAATTTCCTCGCTCCTAAATATTCCAAAGTCAACTTTATTATAAGAAAAGTGAAGAGTTTGGGAACAACAGCAACTCAGCCACCAAGTGGTAGGCGACGTAAACTGACAGAGAGGGGTCAGCGGATGCTGAAGTGCATAGTGCAAAGACTTTCTGCACAGTCGGTTGCTACAGAGCTCCAAACTTCATGTGACCTTCCAATTAGCCCACGTACGGTACGCAGAGAGCTTCATGGAATGGGTTTCCATGGCCGAGCAGCAGCATCTAAGACAGTGGTTCTTAACCTTGTTGGAGGTACCAAACCCCACCGGTTTCATATGCGCATTCACCGAACCCTTCTTTAGTGAAAAATATTATTTTGAAGACAAAGTTATATGTTTTTGGTAACACTTTAGTATGGGGAACATATTCTAAGTAACAAAGACTTAATTTAGAGTTTTTTGGACACTAGGGGAACATATTCTAAGTAACAAAGACTTAATTTAGAGTTTTTTGGACACTAGGGGAACATATTCTAAGTAACAAAGACTTAATTTAGAGTTTTTTGGACACTAGGGGAACATATTCTAAGTAACAAAGACTTCAAAAAAGTGTCCGCCCTGAGATCGGTAGGTTGTGAGTTCAAACCCCGGCCGAGTCATACCAAAGACTATACAAATGGGACCCATTACCTCCCTGCTTGGCACTCAGCATCAAGGGTTGGACTTGGGGGTTAAATCACCAAAAATGATTCCCGAGCGCGGCCACCGCTGCTGCCCACTGCTCCCCTCACCTCCCAGGGGGTGATCAAGGGTGATGGGTCAAATGGAGAGAATAATTTCGTGTGTGTGTGTGACAATCATTGGTATTGCATGTTCTAAGTAACAAAGACTTAATTTAGAGTTTTTTGGACACTAGGGGAACATATTCTAAGTAACAAAGACTTAATTTAGAGTTATTTGGACACTAGGAGAACATATTCTAAGTAACAAAGACTTAATTTAGAGTTATTTGGACACTAGGAGAACATATTCTAAGTAACAAAGACTTAATTTAGAGTTTTTTGGACACTAGGGGAACATATTCTAAGTAACAAAGACTTAATTTAGAGTTATTTGGACACTAGGAGAACATATTCTAAGTAACAAAGACTTAATTTAGAGTTATTTGGACACTAGGAGAACATATTCTAAGTAACAAAGACTTAATTTAGAGTTATTTGGACACGTAGGGGAACATATTCTAAGTAACAAAGACTTAATTTAGAGTTATTTGGTAAGGGTTAGGGTCAGAGGGTTAGGGCCAGGGTTAGAGGGTTAGGCTTATAATAAGGCCATGCCGAATAAGGCATTAATACGTACTTAATAATGACTAGTTAAAATCCAATATGTTACTAATTTGCATGTTAATAAGCAACTAATTAATGGTGATTATGGTCCCCATACTAAAGTGTTACCATGTTTTTTTACTGGTGCACAAAATGAACCGTGCATGAACATCACCTTGTTCAAAGAACAAAACCAACACAGTGCATAAACTCACAACAAATTACACACCTGCAAATCAGTCTGACTTCTGCTGTTGCCGTATCCGAAATACGCCGATAGGGAGAAATTTTTATTTACATGATGAGTCGGGTGTGTCTCGACCTCCGCCGAACCCCTGAGCCCGACTCACCAAACCCCTAGGGTTCGATCGAACCCAGGTTAAGAACCACTGATTTAAGCCATACATCACCAAGTCCAATGCAAAGCGTGGGATGCAGTGGTGTAAAGCACGTTGCCACTGGACTCTAGAGCAGTGGATACGCCTTCTCTGGAGTGATGAGTCACGCTTTTCCATCTGGCAATCTGATGGACCAGTCTGGGTTTGGAGGTTGCCAGGAGAACGCTACATTTTGGACCGCACTGTGCCGAATGTGAAATTTGGTGGAGGAGGAATTATGGTGTGGGGTTGGTTTTTCAGGAGTTGGGCTTGGCCCCTTAGTTCCAGTGAAAGGAACTTTAGATGCCCCAGGATGCCAAAACATTTTGGACAATTCCATGGGATGGCACTTCAAGTTAAAATGTGAGTAAAGGCAGGTGACCAAATACTTTTGTATAGTGGAGCCAGCTTGCATCTCAAATTTCCCATTGAAAGCACCATTTTAACATGTGACATGCCTTTGAAAGAGAAAAAGCAACTTTTACAAAAACACATTTAATATGAACAACAATACAACAAGGTGTAGTAGGAACAACTGCAGTAGTTTTATGAATTCATGTCACAATAATGTACAGTATTTACCTTGAAAGGCAAAGCAGTTTCTCTATATTTTCATGGATAAATGTCCGCTGTTTAGATATTATCTTAAAATTATTTAGTCCGGTGCAGACTGATGACTTATTTCTTTAGTTCAATGAATACCATCCATTTCTTCTCAGGACTGCCTCTCACATGCTTGGAAATGTATATATATATATATATATATATATATATATATATATATATATATATACATACACACATATATCAGAAAAATATTTGTATATATATATATATATATATATATATATATATATATATATATTATGTATGTAAACAAATATGTATATATACAGTACTTTTTTTTTAAACATTTTTTTGATATATATATATATATATATATATATATCAACAAAGTATTTACATATATATATACATATACACACACATATATATATATATATATACACACATATATATATATATATATATATATATATATATATATATATATATATATATATATATTAGTATCACTACTATTCTTACCATAAATGCATATATATATATATATATATATATATATATATATATATATATATATATATCAACAAAATATGCGCCCCCCGCGACCCCAAAAGGGAATAAGCGGTAGAAAATGGATGGATGGATATATATATAGTATTAGTATCACTACTATTCTTACCATAAATGCATATATATATATATATATATATATATATATATATATATATATATATATATACATATATACATATATATATATATATATATACATATATACATATAATATATATATATATATATATATATATATATATATACATATAATATATACATATAATATATATATATACATATATATCTATATACATTCACATTATACACACACACACACACACACACACACACACACACACATTTATATATATATGTATATATAAATACAATCATATACATATATACATACATAAATATAATCTAAACTGCAAAAGTTGTTTTTATATAATTAAAATTCTTAAATAAAAAATCTACTAAATAATTTACACTTTATTTATGTGAAAAGGTTTCAGACTAAAAACTAATTTGTGGGGAAGAAATTGCTCAAAATAATTGTTAATTAAAAATTGTTTGCGCAAAATAACGCATTTTGACATTATCAATACATAAACACTTTCGCTGCCTTTATCGGTGATGGAGCAGGAAGGGGCTAGAAATGTGTTTGCGGTAAAATTTCTATGAAGCGCTCTGTCATGTCAGGTCGCTCTTGAAAAAGACATTTTAATCCCAATGAGTCTTTACTTGGTTAAATAAAGGACATTGATTGATTGATCATTTATTGACATTTTACAAGTGCTTATTCAGGCAAAATGGGGGCCGCCTACAGATTTCGGGGCCAAATCTGCCTATAAGGAGGGCGGCAATAACAATAATACATTTGACAAAATGATATAATATTTCATAAGGATTTGTGTGGAAGTTGCTTCCTAGCAGTTCCACTGTAGACACAGCACAAGAGCCAAGCGTGCAGTTCTTAACAAAGGTTTTAATGTACATAGGTTTTATCAAAAGTCTGTCTCCCCCAGAACGTGACTTTTCAGTCACGTCTGTATCCTCTCTCCCCTCCTGCTCTCGGCCGCTTACTGTTAACGACAACAGATGATTAGATTAACACGTACCACCTGTGAAATCTAATCACCTGCCAGCTGTGTCTCGTCATCAGCACTGCCACGGCCCCCGTCTGACGGTGCTCTGTCCTCAGCACCATGGACAGAGGCGGTGACCTTTGCTCCTGCAGGCAGCGCTGGCCACATCTTCCTCCACAGTTTGTTTTTCCTTCTAAATAAATAAATTTAATTTGATCCCCTTTGTTTTGGTTTACAGGATTTTCAAGCTCGGACTTCTGCTTGGCACGATGGGACTCCCCGGCGTGGAAACTTTGCACATTCTGCACCAAAAACCAATCAGTTTTTCCCTAAACAGATGTCACATCACATAAAGGCCGAATGATGGATCATTAAGTACGTAGATGTCCTGTAAATATTGTCAGTTAATAACTCAACGACACAAAAGTAAGCGTTTGAAAGCATGGCGAAATAAATGGATATTTCCCAGCATGCACTTGTCACTTTACATTTTCATCAGTGAGACCCATTTGGCGTCAGGGATGACCCGTCTTCCATCCACTCGCAGAAAGATGAACATGACTTGAGAGTTATGAAAGGCAGGAAGTACATCATAAAGCTGCTTCACACATTCACACAAATCACACAGTCAGCAACTTTTTCCCCCGAGAGCTTTTCGCCGCTTCCCACCTCGGAATCCCGCTTCTTACTCGTCTGCTTCTTTACTGCCTTTGCTTTCATGTGTGCAGGTGCAATACTGCAATACTGGAATACTGCAATACTGCAGGTGCAAGAAGGGTTAGCCCTCATAGCATGGAGCAGGCCGGCTGCACCTGACTGACAGGTGGCTCATCAGGGAGGACGTGTTGGAAATTTACTCATCAATTATTTATTCACTGCCCTCTCTCTCTCTCTCTCTCTCTCTCTCTCTCTCGCTCTCTCACTTCTCTGGTAAAAAAGTACAAATATGAGTAGGCTTTTCAAATATTTGGGCAGGGAGATTTAAATGACGGTAATTCTTTAAAAAAGCGACTACTTTGGAATTGTTGGAGCGTGTGTGTTTTGCAGCGATGTACGCGTTACAGCAGCTGCAGGAAGATGAGGCCGTGGTACAAAGCAGAGTGCAGAGTGGGGGTTTGCTCACAAAAGGAGCCTGTGTGACCAAGACGGACAGAGAAAGAAGTTTGATATGATCAATTCTGCCTAAAAGTCATACTTTACCAGATATTTTGGTCTTTTTTTCTTTTTTTTACATTTTTGCTATGTTTTATTGTTTATTTAGTATTCAATAAACACCTAGAAAATTCCCTTCTGGGTTTTGTCATTATTTCCTGGTACAGTGGAACTTCCATCTACGAACTTGAACATACACACACACACACACTAATATATATATATATATATATATATATATATATATATATATACATATATACACATATATACACACATATATATATTTACATATATATACATATATATATATATATATATATATATATATATAGATATAGATATATATATTTACATATATATACACATATACATATATATACATATATACATACACATATACATATATATACATACATACGTACATACATATATACACATATACATATATATACATACATACGTACATACATATATACATATATATACACATACATACACATACAAATATAGATACATTATATAATATACATATAGATACATTATATATATAGATACATATACATATATATACATACACATACATACACATATGTAGATACATTATATAATATATATACATACATATACATATATATACATACACATACATACACATATGTAGATACATTATATAATATATATACATATAGACACATTATATATATATATAGATACATATATATACACATACATATACATACATACACATATATATATAGATACATATATATACATATAAATACATACACATATATATAGATACATTGTATAATATATATACATATACATATAGATACATTATAATACATATATATACACATATACATACATACTCATATATAGATACATTATATATATACATATATATATAGATACATGTGTATAGATACATTATATGATATATATACATATATATAGATACATTATATATATACACATTATATATATATATATATATATATTTACATATACATACATACACATATATATAGATACATTGTATAATATATATACATATACATATAGATACAATATAATATACATATAGATACAATATAATATATATATATATACACTTATACATACATACACATATATTGATACATTATATATATACATATATATAGATACATTATATAATAAATATACATATATATAGATACATTATATATATATATATATATATATATATATATATATATATATATATAGATACATTACATATATACAGGGTATATACACATTATATATACACATTATATTTATATATATACACATTTTATATTTATATATATATATATATATATATATACACATACATACATACATACATATACACACACACACACATATATATATATATACATATATATATATATATATATATATATATACACATACATACATACATATACACACACACACACACACATACATACATACATACATACATACATATATATATATATATATATATATATATATATATATATATATATATATATATATATATATATATACACGCACACACGTTAGGTCTGAAGAGCAGGGAAACCTGCGAAACAGGCTTGTAGGGATAATATAAAATATAAAATATGTGATTTTTCCTGACCTAACCTATATTCTGCTCTACCCCGGTATTGAGCACTATATAACGGATAAACCACAGTAACCCAGACTATATATATATATATATATATATATATATATATATATATATATATATATATATATATATATATATCCATCCATCCATTTGACCATTGAATTTTGGTCATTTCCCAACCAATATTCTACAACACAAAAATACAACGTTGAAACAACATGCTTTTTGATGACGTTTATTCAATGTCAGGTTGTGACGTTGAAATTTGGTCATTTCCCAACCAACAACGTGGATCCAACGCTAGACATCAACGTCGTCTGAATTCACAAATACAACTGTTTTGCAATGTCGTTTCAAAGTCAATGTTAAAGGACATGTATGTATAATCAACGTTGTATCAATGTCTTGCACCTGCTGGTATAACACTACATTTGTGGCCGCTATCTGCAAGTGATTGCCATCGACGGGTTGCCGCTAACACAGGCTTGACCGTAGTAACATTTTTTATTGAATTAGTACCGTGGTACTTTATTAGTACCGGTACACCGTACAAGCCTACTGTCAACATTAAAAAATGAGCAGGTTGAAGCACAAAAGTCACATTTTATGGGATATAAATAACACTTTTTCTTATTTCCTTGTTCAGGTTTTTGGAGTTTTTCCTTGCCTGGATGTGGGTTCAGATCAGGGGATGTCGTGGTTTGTGAATCCCTTTGAGGCACTTGTGATTAAGGATTGTATTTGATTGAATAATGCATTTAATAATGAGATGGAGTTTTCTCCTCCCTTCACATCCTGCAAGAAAAGGATTGATATTGTTAAGCGGACATCTTCTTTGAGATGCTTGAGTAAGGTGAGCTTCTCTCCTTCATAGCTCCTTCTTTAGCTTCCTAGGAACCTTTCAGACGTTAGCGCGGCGTCCGCATCCCTTGTCAGGCGCGCCTATACTCAAAGAATAGCGGCCAAGGAGGGTCAGCTGAAAGGCATGGTGGGACTTATCACGGCGCGCACGTGGAAGTGTTGGGGATTGGATCGGTGGCGCGGCAGACAAGCGCGGATCAGCCGCTGACATCATTAACCACGGGGAGATTCCCCGGCTTGGGATTTCTGGGATTTCCGTAAGCCAGGCGGTGAAGTGGACGCCTGGTTGGGGGGAAGGTCTGCGACACCAGAACCACGACGAATGAATGGCCGCTAAATGTTGCTGCTGCATTGGTTGAATGTCACATTTTTCAAAATACTTAACCTCTTAAGGCCCAAGCTGTTTGTTTACATGCTATTTTTTATTTCTCTTTGCTATTTGGGCTTAGTGGACCCTAATTAGAATAAAAACTAAGAATCATCTTTTGATATGATGTACTTAGTCCATAAGTACACAAATGTGTACTTCACGTTTAGTGACATGCTAATTCTTATTTTTACACTTTTTTTTTTTCAAATTCCATTGTATGTTATACTCTTCTGACACCACCAGATGGCAGTATAAGTGTCCACATAAGCGGCCATAAGACCCCAATTCAGTAGTGTACACAATTTTGGAAATAAGAGCTAAAAGGTGCTGTCCACACATGTGGCCATTAAGGCCTTTTAAGACAGAACACTAATTTACTACAAAGTATGGAAACACAGCAAAAAAATGCATGTACTATTAAATTATTCAAATATTGATTCCATGCTAAAATACTGTAATAATCAATACACTTAAGATAGTAACGATCTATAGTGTAATATATCATTTGCATGTAAAAAGAACCACCTGCTTGAATTCGCAATCATATGAAAAAATATATCCATATACCGTATTTTTCGGAGTATAAGTCGCACCGGCCGAAAATGCATAATAAATAGAGATGTCCGATAATAAATGCTTTAAAATGTAATACCGGAAATGATCGGTATTGTTTTTTTTAATATCGGTATCGGTTTTTTTAGTTGTTGTTGTTTTTTTTGTTTTTTTTTATTAAATCAACATAAAAAAACACAAGATACACTTACAATTAGTGCACCAACCCAAAAAACCTCCCTTCCCCATTCACACAAAAGGGTTGTTTCTTTCTGTTATTAATATTCTGGTTCCTACATTATATATCTTTTTTTTTTTTTTTTCAAGAAAGTGTTTTTAATTTATTTATCTTATTTTATTTCATCAATTTAAAAAAAAAAAGACCTTATCGTCACCATACCTGGTTGTCCAAATTAGGCGTAATAATGTGTTGATTCCACGACTGTTTATATCGGTTGGTATCGGTATCGGTAATTAAGAGTTGGACAATATCGGAATATCGGATATCGGCAAAAAAGCCATTATCGGACATCCCTAATAATAAAGAAGGAAAAAAACATATATAAGTCGCACTGGAGTATAAATCGCATTTTTTGGGGGAAATTTATTTGATAAAACCCAACACCAAGAATAGACATTTGAAAGGCAATTTAAAATAAATAAAAAATAGTGAACAACAGGCTGAATAAGTGTACGTTATATGAGGCATAAATAACCAACTGAGAACGTGCCTGGTATGTTAATGTAACATATTATGGTAAGAGTCATTCAAATAACTATAACATATAGAACATGCTATACGTTTACCAAACAATCTGTCACTCCTAATCGCTAAATCCCATGAAATCTTATACGTCTAGTCTCTTACGTGAATGCGCTTAATAATATTATTTGATATTTTACGGTAATGTGTTAATAATTTCACACATAAGTCGCTCCTGAGTATAAATCGCACCCCCGGCCAAACTATGAAAAAAAACTGCGACTTATAGTCCGGAAAATACGATACTTTGTTTTAGCAATCAAGAATATTTCAGTTGTTTTTATCCTTCTCTGTGGGGACATTGTTGATTGTCATGTCATGTTCGGATGTACATCCGCAGTAAGTCTTTGCTGTCGTCCAGCATTCTGTTTTTGTTTACTTTGTAGCCAGTTCAGTTTTAGTTTCGTTCTGCATAGCCTTCCCTAAGCTTCAATGCCTTTTCTTAGGGGCACTCACCTTTTGTTTATTTTTGGTTTAAGCGTTAGATACCTTTTTACCTGAACGCTACCTCCCGCTGTTTCCGACATCTACGAAACAATTAGCTACCTGCTGCCACCTACTGATATGGAAGAGTATTACACGGTTACTCTGCCAAGCTCTAGACCGCACCGACACCCAACAGCAAATTACTGGTTTGCAAAAAATAGTTTGAACCCAAATAGGTGAAATGAGATAATCTCCCACGGCACACCAGACTGTATTTGTAATACGGTATGAAGTATAAAGTACTGCTCACTGTCTTTTCCGGCACTTGGGCACACATTGCGGGGCCAAGTGTGTGTTTTGTTTTTTTTGCTGAGCGAGAGGCCGACACAGCGTTTTAAAGCACGCGTTTCAGCAAAAAGAAAACTGTGCCAAAATACCCATCAGCACTTTCGAGGCGTGTCGTTCGGGCCGTCTTCGTCCGGACCTCCTCATCCTCACTTCTGGTCAGGACTCGGGTCCCGGCTTTACCTGACTGAGTGAGGCCTCCGGGCCTGGCAGGGTGATGAAGGCGATGCTGTCACGAGCAAAACAGGAAGTGTTGATGTTCAAACAAAGCGCTGTTTAGACACAAATTAATAAACACATTCCTCAGGCTAAAATCTCATAATCAGCTTTTTTTTTTTTTTTTTACTTTAGTCCTCAATGCTGTTTTTTGTTGTTGTTGTAGTTGCTCAAAGACTCTTTTATCTCACGCTTCATCCATTCTACCCTCTTCAGCAGTCTGTGCGTTTGATTACACGTGTTTATGTGCAGGAGGTGTTTGCTCAGCCTCTATTAGCGCACGTTGCTGCTGACTTAACGTCTGTCCAACCTCAGATACTAACACTGCTGAACTGTATACATACTGTATATACATAACTGTGTTGGAGCTGCAGGCCAAGTCTGTCATATTATCATATTCCTGCTACTCTACGCATTTGGACAGGAAATCAAACAGCTAGGTGAATTTCCACAAAGTATGGCCACTACAGGATTTTTTTTTGTAATGTGGCGGCCTAAAATGCCTGAATTCACGGTATCTTTTTCTAAAATGTTGCTGCAAAAGTTGCAATGTTTTGCATGGAGGTTAAGTTGAGTCTTTATTACCAACGCTTGTTTTGGACACTGAATTTGTGAACTGAATTTGTGAACTGGATTTTTTCACGATTTCATTGGTGAGCAACGTTTGTGTTTTTAAAAATTCAGTTTGGTAAAATACAGTGTTTTAATAGCAAGTGTGTAAAAAAAAAAATCAGTGTAAAGAAATTCAGTGTAAAAAAAAAAATCAGAGCAGAAGAATTCAGTGTATAAAAATTCAGTGTAAAAAATTCAGTGCGGAAAATTTCAGTGTAAAAATTCAGTGTAAAAAATCGTGCAGAAAAATTTAGTGTAAAAAGTTTGTGTGAAAAAATTCTGTGGAGAAATATAGTGTGTAATAATTCAGTGTAAAAAATAAGTGCGTTAAATTCAGTTAAGAAATATTAGTGTATAAAAATTCAGTGTGTAAAAATTCAGAGTAAAACCAATTTTGTGCAGAAAAATTCAGTGTGTAAAAATTCAGTGTGTAAAAATTCAGTGTAATAAAAGTCAGTTCAGAAAAATTCAGCGTAAAAAAAAAATCAGCGCAGAAAAATTTAGTGTGTAAAAAGTTTGTGTAAAAAAATTCTGTGCAGAAATATAGTGTGTAATAATTCAGTGTAAAAAATAAGTGCGTTAAATTCAGTTAAGAAATATTAGTGTATAAAAATTCAGTGTGTAAAAATTCAGAGTAAAACTAATTCTGTGCAGAGAAATTCAGTGTGTAAAAATTCAGTGTGTAAAAATTCAGCGTAAAAAAAAATCAGCGCAGAAAAATTTAGTGTGTAAAAAGTTTGTGTAAAAAAATTATGTGCAGAAATATAGTGTGTAATAATTCAATGTGAAAAATAAGTGCACTAAATTCAGTTTATAAATATTAGTGTATAAAAAATCAGTGTGTAAAAATGCAGTGTAATAAAAGTCAGTGCAGAAAAATTCAGTGTAAAAAAAATCAGCGCAGAAAAATTTTGTGTGTAAAAAGTTTGTGTGAAAAAATTCTGTGCAGAAATATAGTGTGTAATAATTCAGTGTAAAAAATCGTGCAGAAAAATTTAGTGTAAAAAGTTTGTGTAAAAAAATTATGTGGAGAAATATAGTGTGTAATAATTCAGTGTAAAAAAAAGTGCGCTAAATTCAGTTAAGAAATATTAGTGTATAAAAATTTAGTGTGTAAAAATTCAGAGTAAAACTAATTCTGTGGAGAAAAATTCGGTGTGTAAAAATTCAGTGTGTAAAAATTCAGTGTAATAAAAATCAGCACAGAAAAATTTAGTGTGTAAAAAGTTTGTGTGAAAAAATTCTGTGGAGAAATATAGTGTGTAATAATTCAGTGTAAAAAATAAGTGCGCTAAATTCAGTTAAGAAATATTAGTGTATAAAAATTCAGTGTGTAAAAATTCAGAGTAAAACTAATTCTGTGCAGAAAAATTCAGTGTGTAAAAATTCAGTGTGTAAAAATTCAGCGTAAAAAAAAAATCAGCGCTGAAAAATTTAGTGTATAAAAAATAAGTGTGTAAAAATTCAGTGTAATAAAAGTCAGTGCAGAAAAATTCAGTGTAAAAAAAATCAGTGCAGAAAAATTTTGTGTGTAAAAAGTTTGTGTAAAAACATTCTGTGCAGAAATATAGTCTGGAATAATTCAGTGTAAAAAATAAGTGCACTAAATTCAGTTAAGAAATATTAGTGTATAAAATATCAGTGTGTAAAAATTCAGTGCAGAAAAATTCAGTGTAAAAATTGAGTGTAAAACAAATTCTGTGCAGTAAAAATTCAGTGTAATAAAAGTCAGTGCAGAAAAATTCAGTGTAAAAAAAAAATCAGTACAGAAAAATTTAGTGTGTAAAAATTGTGTAAAAATTTTTTCTGCAGAAATATAGTGTGTAATAATTCAGTGTAAAAAAATAAGTGCACTAAATTCATTTAAGAAATATTTGTGTATACAAAAATCAGTGTGTAAAAATTCAGTGCAGAAAAATGCAGTGTGTAAAAATTCAGTGTAAAACATATGTGCAGAAAAATTTAGTGTGTAAAAATGTTGTGTAAAAAAATTCAGTGCAGAAATATTTAGTGTAAAAATTTTGTGTAAAATGTTCTGTGCAGAAATATAGTGTGTAATAATTCTGTGTAATAAAAGTCAGTGCAGAAAAATTCAGTGTAAAAAAAATCAGTGCAGACAAATTTAGTGCGTAAAAAGTTTGTGGAAAAAAATTCTGTGCAGAAATATAGTGTGTAATAATTCAGTGTAAAAAATAAGTGCACTAAATTCAGTTAAGAAATATGAATCTATAAAAATCAGTGTAAAAAAATTCAGTTCAGAAAAATTTAGTGTGTAAAAATGTTGTGTAAAAAAAATCAGTGCAGAAAAATTTACTGTGTAAAAATGTGTAAAAAAAATTCCTGCAGAAATATAGTGTGTAATAATTCAGTGTAAAAAAATAAGTCCACTAAATTCAGTTAAGAAATATTAGTGTATAAAAAAAAATCAGTGTGTAAAAATTCAGTGCAGAAAAATGCAGTGTGTAAAAATTCAGTGTAAAACAAATTCTGTGCAGAAAAATCCAGTGTGTAAAAATTCAGTGTAATAAAAGTCAGTGCAGAAAAATTCAGTGTAAAAAAAATCAGTGCAGAAAAATTTTGTGTGTAAAAAGTTTGTGTAAAAAACTTCTGTGCAGAAATATAGTGTGTAATAATTCAGTGTAAAAAATAAGTGCACTAAATTAAGTTAAGAAATATTAGTGTATAAAAAATCAGTGTGTAAAAATGCAGTGCAGAAAAATGCAGTCTAAAAATTCAGTGTAAAACATTATGTGCAGAAAAATTCTGTGTGTAAAAATGTGAAAAAATTCAGTGCAGAAAATGTTTGTCTAAATAGTTTGTGTAAAAATTCAGTGCAGAAATATAGTGTGTAATAATTCAGTGTAAAAAATAAGCGCACTAAATTCAGTTAAGAAATATTACTGTATAAAAAAATCAGTGTGTAAAAATTCAGTGCAGAAAAATTTTGTGTGTAAAAATTCAGTGTAGAACAAAATCTGTGCAGAAATATTCAGTGTGTAAAAATTCAGTGTAAAACAAATTCTGTGCAGAAAAATTTAGTGTGTAAAAATTCAGCGTAAAAAAAAATCAGCGCAGAAAAATTTAGTGTGTAAAAAGTTTGTGTAAAAAAATTCTGTGCAGAAATATAGTGTGTAATAATTCAATGTAAAAAAATAAGTGCACTAAATTCAGTTTAGAAATATTAGTGTATAAAAAATCAGTGTGTAAAAAATCAGTGTGTACAAATTCAGTGTAATAAAAGTCAGTGCAGAAACATTCAGTGTAAAATAAATCAGCTAAGAAAAATTTTGTGTGTAAAAAGTTTGTGTGAAAAAAATCTGTGCAGAAATACAGTGTGTAATAATTCAGTGTAAAAAATAAGTGCACTAAATTCAGTTAAAAAATATTAGTGTATAAAAAATCAGTGTGTAAAAATTCAGTGCAGAAAATATGTGTGTAAAAATTGAGTGTAAAACAAATTCTGTGCAGAAAACTTCAGTGTGTAAAAATGTTGTGGAAAAACATTCAGTGCAGAAATATTTAGTGTAACAATTTTGTGTAAAATGTTCTGTGCAGAAATATAGTGTGTAATAATTCAGTGTAATAAAAGTCAGTGCAGAAAAATTCAGTGTAAAAAAAATCAGTGCAGACAAATTTAGTGTGTAAAAGGTTTGTGGGAAAAAATTCTGTGCAGAAATATAGTGTGTAATAATTCAGTGTAAAAAATAAGTGCACTAAATTCAGTTAAGAAATATGAATCTATAAAAATCAGTGTAAAACAATTCAGTTCAGAAAAATTTAGTGTGTAAAAATGTGTAAAAAAAATTCAGTGCAGAAAAATTTACTGTGTAAAAATGTGTAAAAAAATTTCCTGCAGAAATATAGTGTGTAATAATTCAGTGTAAAAAAATAAGTCCACTAAATTCAGTTAAGAAATATTAGTGTATAAAAAAAATCAGTGTGTAAAAATTCAGTGCAGAAAAATGCAGTGTGTAAAAATTCTGTGTAAAACAAATTCTGTGCAGAAAAATTCAGTGTGTAAAAATTCAGTGTAATAAAAGTCAGTGCAGAAAAATTCAGTGTAAAAAAAATCAGTGCAGAAAAATTTTGTGTGTAAAAAGTTTGTGTAAAAAAATTCTGTGCAGAAATATAGTGTGTAATAATTCAGTGTAAAAAATAAGTGCACTAAATTAAGTTAAGAAATATTAGTGTATAAAAAATCAGTGTGTAAAAATGCAGTGCAGAAAAATGCAGTCTAAAAATTCAGTGTAAAACATTATGTGCAGAAAAATTCTGTGTGTAAAAATGTGAAAAAATTCAGTGCAGAAATATAGTGTGTAATAATTCAGTGTAAAAAAATAAGTGCACTAAATTCAGTTAAGAAATATTAGTGTATGAAAAAATCAGTGTGTAAAAATTCAGTGCAGAAAAATTTGGTGTGTAAAAATTCAGTGTAGAACAAATTCTGTGCAGAAATATTCAGTGTGTAAAAATTCAGTGTAATAAAAGTCAGTGCAGAAAAATTCAGTGTAAAAAAAATCAGTGCAGAAAAATTTAGTGTGTAA
>NC_084561.2:10343823-10366323 GCF_033978685.3 Nerophis lumbriciformis
TGTTATTAGTTCTAAATAATTAAAAACAGTACAGTAAGTTGACAATACGCTCTGAGTAAGTGTTTTTCCTGCCTTAGAGTGTCTACTTTTAAGTCAGTGTGGTATAGAATGAGTAAAATATCAATACAGTAATGACTTCCATTTTTGTATGATGTCCAGTTCTGTTTGAGGGTAAGGTCGTATTTGTGTTGTTGAATATTGGTTGTGAAATCACCAAAATGTAATGATCAAATCAACGTCAGAACCTGACATTGAATAAACGTCGTCAAAAAACATGTTGTTTCAACGTTGTATTTGTGTTGTAGAATATTGGTTGGGAAGTGACCAAATTTCAATGGTCAAGTCAACGTCACAACATGACATTGAATAAATGTTGTCAAAAAGCATGTTTCAACGTTGTATTTGTGTTGTAGAATATTGGTTGGGAAATGACCAAATTTTAATGGTCAAATGAACATCACAACCTGACATTGAATAAATGTTGTCAAAAAGAATGTTGTTGTTTGTGTTGTAGAATATTGGTTGGGAAATAACCACATTTCGAAGATCAAATCAACGTCACAACCTGACATTGAATAGATTTATATTAGATTTAGATTTATTGGTCCCCGTTGGGGAAATTAATTTTCACTGCCGTACATTTAAACAATAGACATTACACATCATGAACAAAAATAACAAAAAGACATCATACATGACCAACGCATTAACAGGCTTGTCAGACAGGTCGGCTGGGCCTGCTGTTTAGGGCCGTTTATTGGGCAGAACTGCAGCTTGATAGACAAGAAGATTGATGTTGGTCTGGATGACCCGATTCTCAAAAAATATTTTCACAGAATAAACATTGTCAAAAAACATGTTTCAACGTTGTGTCTGTGTTGTATAATATTGGTTGGGAAATGACCAAACTTCAATGGTCAAATCAACGTCACAACCTGACATTGAATAAATGTTGTCAAAAAGCATGTTGTTTCAACGTTGTATTTGTGTTGTAGAATATTGGTTAGAAAATAACCAAATTTCAATGATCAAATTAACGTCACAACCTGACATTGATTAAACATTGTCAAAAAGTATGTTGTATTTATGTTGTTGAATATTGGTTGGGAAATGACCATATTTCAATGATCAAATTAACGTCACAACCTGACATTGATTAAACGTTGTCAAAAAGCATGTTGTTTCAACGTTGTATTTGTGTTGGAAAATATTGGTTGGGAAATGGCCAAAATTCAATGATCAAATCAATGTCACAACCCAACATTGATTAAACGCCGTCAAAAGGCATGTCGTTTCAACGTTAGGTTTGAGTTGCTCAACGTCAGGACCTCATTCAACAAGTTCTTGTGCCTGCTGGGAAACACCGCGCACAAAAATGAATATTAAGGCTGAAGCTATGGAACATGTTTTGTGCAAAGAGGAACTTTCAACTACAAGTTTGTGTACTGAAAAACTATAAGAATCCTATTTCCCAGAAGGGAGAAAATATAATCGCCAGCTACCTGGCATGCAGTCCTGGTTCCGTACGCCCGGCGACCTTAGATGCAGGTCATGATTAGTTTTTATGAAGTTAATTAATGCTTACGCAGTCTCTGAGCAGCTCTGATTAATATTGATGAGGCCCCTCCACTGCTGACTTGCACATCTCTCGGCGGGATAGAAAATGACCCTCGCACGTTAACGCGAGGTAAGTCGCGGCAGAGCAGTCAGGTGTTGCTCCATCACTTCTTCCAGCGCATAATCCTGCAAACGGAACTCGAAAATGCCAGAGACCGTCTGCATGACTAACACTGAAACAACAGGACTGTTTTATTCAAGCAAAAAGCCAGTAATCTTGATAATAGACTTAGACTTCCTTTTTATTGTCATTCAAATTTGAACTTTACAGCACAGATAAGAACGAAATTTCGTTACATAAACTCATGGTAGTGCAGGATAAAAAAGCAATAAGGTACATATATAAATAAATATATATATATAAATAATGTATAAATATGTATATAAAATAAATAAAAATATATATAAATAAATAGATTACTGTACAAATAAATACATGTATATTGCACTTTTTCACATGCGTCCACGTTTATGGATGTATGTTATATTGTCTTTTTTATTCCAGCAAGTTAATCCATTTTGGGGGGAGTTGAGGGGATAATTTAATTAATTAATAATTAATTAATAATTTAATAATAATATATTAATCTCAGAAACATGTTCAAAAATATCAATCGAAAGGAATTAAAATCAATTTAAACACCCAGAACTGCACAATTTTAACATGTCACATGCCTTTTAAAAAGAAAAACTAACTTTTAGATATGAAATATTGACTGAAAAACAATATATTCTATATAGTGCAAAAAACTACAGTAGTTTTATGAAGAAATGCAGTAATAATGTACATTTACCTTGGAGAGTGGACTGCATCTCCTTCATGCTGTCATGTCTGTGTGATCATGTTTTTGTTTTGGTCATGTTCGTTTTGGTTTTTGGACTTTTTGTGCACTTTTGTTTTGTCACCATAGCAACCATTAGTTTTCACCTGTCACGTCACGCACCTGTTTCACGTTTTGAGTCACGCACCTGCTTTCACTAATCATGTCCATAGTATTTAAGTTCATTCTTTTCAGTTTGTCGTTCTGACGACATCTCCACATTTATGCTTCTGTACACTCTTCATCCTCTAAGATCCTGCTTCATGTCCCATGCCAAAGTAAGTTTTTGTTCCATGTTTATAGTCCTTTTGTTTTTCATAGTTTGTTCTCCGCCATTGTGCGCGCCTTTTGTTTACTTTTTTTTTTTTGTAGTTCTAGTGTTTCAATAAAAAATGTACCTTCATTCCCGTCTCACCCGAGCCAACTTTCTGTTGTATGCCGGAAAAGCAAACACCCAGGACCAAGTCATGACACATGCTGCTTCTCCGTCAAACACACCATCAGCAGCTTCTCCATATTTTCATGGATAAATGTCCACCGTTTGGATATTTTTTTTAAGTCCTTCATTCTTCAGTATGGTGGCGACTAGCGGTGATACACTGGCCAAGTCCAGAATGTTTTTAGTAGGGATGTAACGGTTTTGTAGATACCGCGGTATTACGGTTTCAAAATGTTCTCAATAATACCGTGACGTGTGACAGCATCAAACAAAAACCTGGAATGTAGTTTGGGGTTTTTTCTCCGTGAGGGTGTGGGACAAAAGAGAAAGCAGGATCAGGAATTTTTTTTTTTTCCAAAGTGAGGTATTTACATTATTAAAAGTTAAAATGTGAGTTAAGTTTTCTGAAAAAAACTGCATTTTCCAAACTGATAGAAAAAAAAATGTCCACTGTAGAGGACACTGCTTCTCAGAAAGTAAAAGCTGAGAGACACAATTATTTGCACTTAAAAATTCACGTTTGTAGTAATAAATATAATTACAATATTCTATTTGTGTTCAATTACACTTAAGTGTGTTTATCCTAAACATTCCTGTCACTTCTTTTCACACATGTTGGGAATTAAAGTCACTGGTCAATCCCAAGTTCTTTCAGATGACATATATGTTGAGTAAATAGGACCATCAAGACAGAATAGGAATATTATCAAGTTTTACTAAAGCTTTAGGAGACCAGTCCGACAGTCCGTTAATAGCGGCATCTAGAAGCGGTCTGAAAGCCAAACGGAAAGAGACAACTTATTGAATACGAAAACAGCCCCCACCCTGCCCAGAAAGGAATACAGCCTCATTGTTCTAATACTGATAAGGTAAAAAAGGAGTATGCTATACTCCCACATTCCAACCCCTTCAAGATATAGCACAGAGTTTACTTGCGGACATAAGATACAAGCAAACAGAGTACACATGGGAAAATATTAGCTGATTTAAACATGACTATGAATAAAGAAAGAATTATTGAAAATATATGCATTCTTGGCATTTTTAAGTCTTTCGTTTTTGGAAATATACCACACTAATACCGTACCGTGACAATATCGATCCGTGAGATTTTGATATCGTTGCATCCCTAGTTTTTAAACGCAACACAGTTAGAGCAGACAATATAAAACCCACAATATAAAGATAGACAACAAAAAAAGCGCTTTACCTGTTGGCTGTACACCGGGTGAAGATGTTGCGACGTGAATACATAGGCAGCATTTGCGATGATGAATCATTGTTGAGAGGCAGGGGACACAGCTGGGAAAAATAAAACCCTAATGATCGGCAATCAATGGACAGGTGAGGTGAACAGCAGTTCAAAAGAAGAGATAAAGTTACCGCAGAACAAACCAAAACAGGAAGTGAAACAAAAGTAAGAGCGCTAGACAGGAAGAAACACTTAACAAATGGTTTTCAAACTTTTTTCCACTATGTACCACTTCAGAAAACACTCGGCACTCCAAGTACCACCTTAATTAGCAATATTAAAATACAGTAGCACAGTAGGCCTAAGTAGTCATTAAAAAGAAGACAGAGCTCATATTTAGCTAAGCAGCTTGTAAACACCATGATTAATGACTGTGGAAGTCGCTTCCTAGCAGCTCCACTGTCGACACGGCAAAGAGCCAAGCGTGCAGGTTTAACAAAGTTTTAATGTTTTTAACAAGATTTTCGGCACTCCCAATCCTCTCTCCTGCTCTGCTCCCGGCCGCTTATTGTTAAAGACAACAGATGATTAGATTAACACGTACCACCTGTGAAATCATATTCCTGCCAGCTGTGTCTTGCCGTCATCACATGCCCCGCTGGTGCTCATCCTCAGTCCCATGGACAGCGGCGGTGACTTTTGCTCCTGCCGGCGCGCTGATCGCACTTTCCCTCCACAATGACCAAGTCCAAACAACCCTTCCCAGTCATGGCGCAGGTAAACTAACACAAAAAGTCAACACACAAAAACACACACACACACAGTCCAACATAACACAACTTGCTCACTGAACTTTGTGGTTATGATAATTAAAAAAACGGTCCATCACAACACACAATTCAAAATTACACCCATTTAAATCCCCTGCAATGCATGATGGGAAAAATGCAAAATTCTCCCTCTACACCAGTGTTTGTCAACCTTTTTTGAGCCAAGGCACATTTTTGTGATAAAGAAAATACGGAGGCACACCACCAGCAGAAAAGGTTAAAAAATGAAACTCCACCTGGTTGTCGTGCCTTATTTTGAGTTTGTTGTTGCTTTCCTGTGTGTAGTGCTTTAGTTCCTGTCTTGCGCTGTTATTTTGGTGGCTTTTCCTGTTTTGTTAGTGGTTTCCTGTAACAGCTTCACGCCTTCCTTTGAGCGCTATTCCCTGACCTGCTTTCTATTGGCAAACAAGACTATTTCAGTTGTGTGGACGCTTTCCTTCTTTGTAGGGACATTGTTGATTGTCATGTCATGTACGGATGTACGTTGTGGACGCCATCTCTGCTCCACATGCTGTAAGTCTTTGCTGTTGTCCAGCATTCTGTTTTTGTTGACTTTGTAGCCAGTGCACTTTTACTTTCGTTTTGCATAGCCGTCCCTATGCTTCATTGCCTTTTCATTTCCGTTTTGTTCATTTTTGGTTTAAGCGTAACCCAACCACTGGGCCGCGGCCCGGTACTGGTCCGTGGATCGATTGGTACCGGGCCGCACAAGAAATAAATAAAAAAATAAAATAAAAAAATATTTATTTTTTACTTTTATTAAATCAACATAAAAAACATAAGATACACTTACAATTAGTGCACCAACCCAAAAAACCTCATTCACACTCATTTGCACAAAAGGGTTGTTTCTTTCTGTTATTAATAATTCTGGTTCCTACATTATAAATCAATATAGATCAATACAGTCTGCAGGGTTACAGTCCGTAAGCACACATGATTGTATTTTTTAATGACAAAAAAAATTTAAATTAAATTTTAAAAAATGTGTGTCAATCCCAGCTGACGCCAACATCAGGACGGAGGAACACGAGAAACTTGAGAAGTACCAAGGGTTGAAAGAGCAGCTGGAACGGATGTGGAAGGTCAAGGCTAGCGTGGTCCCCGTGGTAGTGGGGGGCGCTCGGAGCAGTAACCCCCAAACTGGGAGAGTGGCTCCAACAGATCCCAGGAACAACATCTGGAGCCTCAGTCCAGAAGAGCGCAGTCCTAATAGAAGTACCCAAATCCCAAAGGGCCATACCACAGAAGGTGGCTGAGAACAACAGGACCAAGGTTCTGTGGGACTTCAGCTTCCAGACTGACAAACAGCTTCTTGCTAACCAACCAGACATAGTGGTGGTGGACAAAGAGCAGAAAAGGGTGGTGGTGATAGATGTGGCAATCCCAGTTGATGCCAACATCAGGAAGAATGAACACGAGAAACTTGAGAAGTACCAAGGGTTGAAAGAGCAGCTGGGACGGATGAGGAAGGTCAAGGCTAGCGTGGTCCCCGTGGTAGTGGGGGGCGCTCGGAGCAGTAAACCCCAAACTGGGAGAGTGGCTCCAACAGATCCCAGGAACAACATCTGGAGCCTCAGTCCAGAAGAGCGCAGTCCTAGGAACAGCCAAGATACTGCGCAGAACCCTCAAACTCCCAGGCCTCTAGTAGAGGCCCGTTCTGTAGCAGGGGGAATGAGTCAATTCCAAGTTGTTGTCATTAGAATTGGAATAAAATGCTCACTAAGATGGTCGATGACAAGTACTTGAAAGCGTATGTTGGCTTTCATTGAGGCACAACCAAGTGGCTGGGATACTATACAGGAACATCTGCAACCAGTATGGAGTAAAAGTACCCACATCCCAATAGGCCATACCACAGAAGGTGGCTGGGAACAACAGGGCCAAGGTTCTGTGGGACTTTAACTTCCAGACTGACAAACAGCTTCTGGCTAACCAACCAGACATAGTGGTGGTGGACAAAGCCAACATCAGGAAGAAGGAACTTGAGAAACTTGAGAAGTACTAATGGTTGAAAGAGCAGCTGGAACGGATGTGGAAGGTCAAGGCTAGCTTGGTCCCCGTGGTAGTGGGGGCGCTTGGAGCAGTAACCCCCAAACTGGGAGAGTGGCTCCAACAGATCCCAGGAACAACATCTGAAGCCTCAGTCCAGAAGAGCGCAGTCCTGGGAACAGCCAAGATACTGCGCAGAGCCCTCAAACTCCCAGGCCTCAGGTTGAGGACCCGAGCTTGAGGATGACACGGATACCACCCCACCGGGGTGGGACGGAGATTTTTTTATGAATACATATATTTTAGGGCTGTCAAAGTTAACCTGATAATAACGCCACTAATATTCTTTAACAGGCAATTAACGCACACGTGTCCTTTTTGACCCTCGGCCCGCTCCGTAGCAGGGGGAATGAGTCAATTCCAAGTTGTTGTCATTAGATCTGGAATAAAATGCTCACTAAGATGATCGATGACAAGTTCTTGAAAGCGCATGTTGGCTCTCATTGTGTTTTCAGACCATGCAAAATTTAATAGCGGAGAGACGGCCAAGAGAGTGGACGGTGGAGAATGACTTATTGATGGAGGGTTCATCTGATCACATGTGCCCAACAGCTTGCCACACAGGTTGCATGCCAATGTCGACATGCTCAGATGATCTCACACTTGGAAATTGACACACGCGACACATTCTAAAAGCAAGATTGAAAAAAACTAAACTAGTATTTACCCTGAACTTAAATCTGGTATAAAAAACAACAACAATGTCACAAAATCATCAAGACTGGACTGAGAGAAAATGTGATTTGTTCTAGATGCAACACCTGATTGGTGTGTAAATGTTCCCCTGAAAGGAAAACAGGAACAGCATTACCTGCGACAAGAAAGATGGTAGCAAAAAAAACAAGTGGGAAGGAACAGAACAGCGTCCCCAAACTGCCAACATGTCAAACCACAAAAACGGGCTCCAAATGAAACGGGAGCGTGTCAGACAAGCAGCTCCTCTTTTCCGCTAACTTCCCTTTAGTTACTTTCTTTTTAGCGGCGTTGCTTCTTCTAGTCACCACTCTGTCACAGAATGAGGGCTGCCTTGATGCTCTCTGCTCCGACGGTACGATGCTTGCGGTGCTGAGGCGGCAATCCTTCACCACAAACACTTCTTTGCTTACTTCTCCGCCTGACGTTCTCTGCGTGGTATTAAAGACCGTAAGTGAGGACCTGCTTTTATGCGCTCTTTTTAGAAGCTCTATGCTTTCAATGTACCCCACTTTCAGTTTCTTTTCAACAAAACTTTCGGGAGTGAACAACAACGTGTACCAAACTGTGAAGGGCACGCCTATTGATCAATGAACTCATCAGTGCAGACCACCTTGAAATAAACCCGGAGGATGATCCCTAAACATGGTTAGTAAAACCTCTCAGGAGGTCCCCTGACAACAAGGGTGGGCAAACTATGAACTGTGGGCCAGCTACAACCCATTTTTAAACCCGCTCACCCAACCTTTTTTCAAAGATTTTATTAAACCTCTGTTGGGTAATGTATCAGGGGAAGGTGCAGTGTGGTTGGGTAATGTATCAGGGGAAGGTGCGGTGGGGTTGGGTAATGTATCAGGGGAAGGTGTGGTGTGGTTGGGTAATGTATCAGGGGAAGGTAAGGTGTGGTTGGGTAATGTATCAGGGGAAGGTGCAATGTGGTTGGGTAATGTATCAGGGGAAGGTGCGGTGTGGTCGGGTAATGTATCCAGGTAATGTACAGTGTGGTTGGGTAATGTATCAGGGGAAGGTGCGGTGTGGTTGTGTAATGTATCAGGGGAAGGTGCAGTGTGGTTAGGTAATGTATTAGGGGAAGGTGCAGTGTGGTTGGGTAATGTATCAGGGGAAGGTAAGGTGTAGTTGGGTAATGTATCAGGGGAAGGTAAGGTGTAGTTGGGTAATGTATCAGGGGAAGGTAAGGTGTAGTTGGGTAATGTATCAGGGGAAGGTAAGGTGTAGTTGGGTAATGTATCAGGGGAAGGTGCGGTGTAGTTGGGTAATGTATCAAGGGAAGGTAAGGTGTGGTTGGGTAATGTATCAGGGGAAGGTGCAATGTGGTTGGGTAATGTATCAGGGGAAGGTGCAGTGTTGTTGGGTAATGCATTAGGGGAAGGTAAGGTGTAGTTGGGTAATGTATCAGGGGAAGGTAGGGTGTGGTTGAGTAATGTATCAGGGGAAGGGAAGGTGTGGTTGGGTAATGTATCAGGGGAAGGTGCAGTGTGGTCGGGTAGTGTATCAGGGTAAGGTAAGGTGTGGTCGGGTAATGTATCAGGGGAAGGTGTGGTGTGGTTGGGTAATGTATCAGGGGAATGTACAGTGTAGTTGGGTAATGTATCAGGGGAAGGGAAGATGTGGTTGGGTATTGTATCAGGGGAAGGTGCAATGTGGTTGGGTAATGTATCAGGGGAAGGTAAGGTGTGGTTGGGTAATGTATCAGGGGAAGGTGCAGTGTTGTTGGGTAATGTATTAGGGGAAGGTAAGGTGTAGTTGGGTAATGTATCAGGGGAAGGTGCGGTGTGGTCAGGTAATGTATCAGGGGAAGGTGCAGTGCGGTTGGGTAATGTATCAGGGGAAAGTGCAGTGTGGTTGGGTAATGTATCAGGGGAAGGTGCAGTGTAGTTGGGTAATGTATCAGGGGAAGGTAGGGTGTGGTTGAGTAATGTATCAGGGGAAGGTTAGGTGTGGTTGGGTAATGTATCAGGGGAAGGTGCAGTGTGGTTGGATAATGTATCAGGGGAAGGTACAGTGTAGTTGGGTAATGTATCAGGGGAAAGTACAGTGTGGTCGGGTAATGCATCAGGGGAAGGTGCAGTGTGGTCGGGTAATGTATCAGGGGAAGGTGCAGTGTGGTTGGGTAATGTATCAGGGGAAGGTAAGGTGTAGTTGGGTAATGTATCAGGGGAAGGTAGGGTGTGGTTGAGTAATGTATCAGGGGAAGGTTAGGTGTGGTCGGGTAATGTATCAGGGGAAGGTGCAGTGTGGTTGGGTAATGTATCAGGGGAAGGTGCACTGTGGTCGGGTAATGTATCAGGGGAAGGGAAGGTGTGGTCAGGTAATGTATCAGGGGAAGGTACAGTGTAGTTGGGTAATGTATCAGGGGAAGGTACAGTGTAGTTGGGTAATGTATCAGGGGAAGGTAGGGTGTGGTTGAGAAATGTATCAGGGGAAGGTAAGGTGTGGTTGGGTAATGTATCAGGGGAAGGTACAGTGTGGTTGGGTAATGTATCAGGGGAAGGTGCAGTGTGGTTGGGTAATGTATCAGGGGAAGGTGCAGTGTGGTTGGGTAATGTATCAGAGGAAGGTGCAGTGTGGTCGGGTAATGTATCAGGGGAAGGTGCAGTGTGGTTGGGTAATGTATCAAGGGAAGGTAAGGTATGGTTGGGTAATGTATCAGGGGAAGGTGCAGTGTGGTTGGGTAATGTATCAGGGGAAGGTACGGTGTAGTTGGGTAATGTATCAGGGAAAGGTGCAGTGTGGTCGGGTAATGTATCAGGGGAAGGTAAGGTGTAGTTGGGTAATGTATCAGGGGAAGGTGCAGTGTGGGATAAATAATGTGCTTGCAGTTTAAATGAAGTGAGAGAGTCCATGAAAACGTCCTGAAGAAGAAGACAGAGTTGTTATTTATTGTTGCTGTTGTGGTGAAGTCTTTCCCCAGGCATGGCGGCCATGAAAAAGCCAACAATCATTACACGGACGTGCACGGCCCTCATGCCACCTTTTCCATGTTCATCAGCTCAGACAGTGCGCTCAGCCTGAGGGTGCATCCAGGTGTCAGGCTCAGTGACACATGAGTCACTTTGCCTTCTAAACGCTGCAGTGTGAGAGAGCGCAGGGAGTCTGGCTGGCGGTCGCAGCGACAGGCTGGGTGACAGCGAGCAGTCAAGTACTGGCACTCTGCTGTCCTCTCAGAGTCTCTTTGGCACCAGGCAAACGCTGACCTACTCAAGACTAAACCAGGAGCCATTGTGAAGATCTGGTCTGGTCGGCACTCACGTCTCAGCTCATCCAAGCCCTTTATTTTGTCATCCTGTTACGTGTCTCGCACCGTGTCTGTCACACGCTTTCACGTACGTAAGGATGTATCACGATAGGAAGCACACCCGGCAGAGTTTCTACACCACTTTTGGAAGACGTACCTAATGGACCACGATAAATAGTATATATATATATATATATATATATATATATATACGTTAGGTCAGGAAAAAAACACAAGAGGCTATATTATCCCGACAAGACTGTTTCGCAGGTTTCCCTATATAAAATAAAAATCCCCTGACGAGCTGATGCTATAGCCTCTTGTGTTTCTTCCTGACCTAACGTATATTCCGCTCTACCCCGGTATTGAGCACTGTATAACGGATAAACCACAGAAACCTCGACCATAGAAAATATTATATACTGTATTTTTATATTAAATTAATGGACCTTGCCATTTAGCATAATATATCAAAATAATGGAGCACGACAACATATTTACATGTTATTTGTCATGGTATATTTTTGATGGATATACATAATTATATATATATATATATATATATATATATATATATATATATATATATATATATATATATATATATATATATATATATATATATATATATATATATATATATATATATATATACAGTATGTACATATATATGCATATATACACATATATATACACATTTACATTGGGGTATTTTCTTCAGCAAATTTTATTCATGCAAGCAAATAATAACCCATGATTAATCACAGGTTTGGAATATTATTAATCTGATTAGAAAAATAATCACTTGATATATATATATATATATATATATATATATATATATATATATATATATATATATATATATATATATATATAAAGGGCTGTCAAGTGATTATTTTATATATATATATATATATATATATATATATATATATATATATATATATATATATATATATATATATATATATATATATATATATATATGTATAGATATATATATATTTTTATTATATTAATATGTAGACATATGTATTTTATATCAAATTGATATAATAACAAATAAGGTATATTTACATTATATATAAATAATAGACTATGACAAATAACATCACATTATTGGACCATATATTAAGTTTTTTGGGTAAGCATTTGTATAATATATAATAATAATAATAATAATAATAATAGATTTTATTCGTAAAAAGCACTTTACATTGAGCAAACAACTTCAAAGTGCTACAGTGTATTAAAAAATAAAATTAAAAGATAATTAAAATAAATAAAAATGACAAATAAGGTATATTTACATTATATATAAATAATAGACTATGACAAATAACATCACATTATTGGACCATATATTAAGTTTTTTGGGTAAGCATTTGTATAATAATAATAATAATAATAATAATAATAATAATAATAATAATTGATTTTATTCGTAAAAAGCACTTTACACTGAGCAAACAACCTCAAAGTGCTACAGTGTATTAAAAAAAATAAAATTAAAAAATAATAAAAATAAATAAAAATGACAAATAAGGTATATTTACATTATATATAAATAATAGACTATGACAAATAACATCACATTATTGGACCATATATTAAGTTTTTTGGGTAAGCATTTGTATAATATATAATAATAAAAATAATAATAATAATAATAATAATAATAATAGATTTTATTCGTAAAAAGCACTTTACACTGAGCAAACAACCTCAAAGTGCTACAGTGTATTAAGAAAATAAAATTCAAAGATAATAAAAATAAATAAAAATAAAAACTAGAACAGCCTAATAGCTAGAACTAGTATGCATATATCTTAAAAAAAAGAAGAAAAAAAAAAGGCTTTTTTAAAAAGAAGGGTTTATAAGCCTTTTTTTAAAAGCATCCACAGTCTGTGGTGCCCTCAGGTGGTCAGGGAGAGCGTTCCACAGACTGGGAGCGGCGGAGCAGAAAGCCCGTTCTCCCATTGTTTGTAGCTTTGTCCTCGGAGGTTGGAGGAGGTTAGCCTGTCCGGAGCGGAGGTGTCGTGTGGAGGATTTGGGGGTGAGTAGGTCTTTGAGGTAGAGGAGGCACTGGTATATACAGTATGTATAATAACATACATTTATATCAAAATAAAGGACGATGACAATAACATATGTATTTACATCACACTAATAGACCGTGGCAAACATTATATATATTTATATCAAATAAACGGACCATATATTAAGTTTCTTCACAATGTAGTCAAATCGAAGGTATTTTATTTTTTTGATACAAGTCGGGTGAGCTGGAGCCTACCCCAGGCAAGGTAGTCGCCCGCCAGTCACCAGGGCCAGTTTCACTTTCTTTTTGACCAAATGACGAGGTAATACTCAGCTGGTCAGCACATCATAGTCGCACTCGCAATCGTTTGTTTGTTTGCTTACGTTTGATTGTTACACTATTTTTCTAAACACGGGCACTTCTTTTTGCTGATTGGGCATATTTTCCCCCTGTGCTAGCATGTTTGGATTTGCCTACTCAGCATGCAGCATGTGTGTGTGTGTGTGTGTGTGTGTGTGTGTGTGTGTGTGTGTGTGTGTGTGTGTGTGTGTGTGTGTGTGTGTGTGTGTGTGTGTGTGTGTGTGTTTGTGCGTCACGGTGACAGTACGGAGCGGTTGGAAGCGGAACATGTGCAAAGGGGTCACGGCAGCACCACCTGTGCCAAATTGCTTTTCTGGGCGTGTCGGGCAGGGACGGGGGGCAACACCCGCCCCATGCTGCAGGGCTTTGTGGTCCTGGGTCACTAACTCAATCACCAGATGAGGGGTAATAATTATTAATACCTCGTGAGCATTAACACGGCAAGCAGGTGATTCATCACAAACGTCAATGATATTTTGAGCGGGGTGACAACTTTTTACAGTGGAACATCCCCGGAGAGGCAAAGTGGAGGCAACCAATCAGAATCTACCTCATGAAGTATTGGTGCACAGTGCAAAATGTGTTTAAACTGAAAAAATTTGGAATTTGCATCAGTCCATTTTAGATGAGCTCAGGCGTTTCTGGGTGTTGTTGATAAATGGCTTTTGCATTGCATTGTAGAGTTTTAACTTGCACTTACAGATGTAGCGACAAGCTGTAGTTACTGACAGTGGTTCTCTGAAGTGTTCCTGAGCCCATGTGGTGATATCCTTTACACATTGATGTCGGTTTTTGATGCAGGGATCAAAAGTCACGGGCATTTCCGCTTACGTGCAGTGATTTCTCCAGACTCTCTGAACCTTTTGATGATATTACGGACCGTAGATCCCTAAATTCCTTGCAATAGCTCTGTGTTGGCCCTGTGATGAGGTGGCGACTTGTCCAGGGTGTAATTTTGCAGGATTGTGAAAAGTTGTTTTTTTTTAAACGCAATATTGTAAGAAAAATTGTGTAGAAATATTTTAGGAAAAAATCTTTTAAAAGAAAGATTTTAATTTTTGCAAGAAACAAATATGCCATTATACATGATTAAAGTCAAATATGTTGTTAAAAAATGTTTTTTTTTTAAACAAAACAAAAACACAATATTGTGAGAAAAAAAGTTATTTTACAAAAAATGTGTAGAAATATATTTTAGGAAAAAATCTTTTAAAAGAAAGGTTCTAGTTTTTTAAGAAAAAACATGCCATTTTACATGATTAAAGTCAACTATGTTGTTCAAATATTTTTTTTTTAAACAAAACAAAAACACAATATTGTGAGAAAAAAGTTATTTTACAGAAAATGTGTAGAAATACAGTATATTTGAGGAAAAATCTTTTAAAAGAAAGGTTTTAATTTTTGCAGGAAAAAAATATGCCATTATACATGATTAAAGTCAAATATGTTGTAAAAAAAAAAAATTTTAAACAAAACAAAAACACAATATTGTGAGAAAAAAGTTATTTTACAAAAAATGTGTACAAATATATTTGAGGAAAAAATCTTTTAAAAGAAAGGTTTTAAATTTTACAAGAAACACATATGCCATTATACATGATTCAAGTCAAATATGTTATTAAAATTAAAAAAATGTAAACAAACAAAAACACAATATTTGCCATTATTGTGAGAAACAAGTTATTTTACAAAAAATGTGTACAAATATATTTGAGGAAAAAATATTTTAAAAGAAAGGTTTCAATTTTTTCAAGAAACAAATATGCCATTATACATGATTCAAGTCAAATATGTTATTAAAACTTTTTTTTTAAAACAAACAAAAACACAATATTGTGAGAAAAAAGTTATTTTACAAAAAATGTGTAGAAATATATTTTAGGAAAAAATCTTTTAAAAGAAAGGTTTTATTTTTTTCAAGAAACAAATATGCCATTACACATTATTAAAGTCAAATATGTTGTTCAAATATTTTCTTTCAAAACAAAACAAAAACACAATATTGTGGGAAAAAAAGTTATTTTACAAAAAATGTGTAGAAACATATTTGAGGAAAACATCTTTTAAAAGAAAGGTTTTAATTTTTTCAAGAAACAAATATGCCATTATAAATGATTAAAGTCAAATATGTTGTTAAAATATTTTTCAAAAACAAAAGAAAAACACAATATTGTGAGAAAAAAGTTATTTTACAAAAAATGTGTACAAATATATTTGAGGAAAAAATCTTTTAAAAGAAAGGTTTTAAATTTTACAAGAAACAAATATGCCACTATACATGATTCAAGTCAAATATGTTATTAAAAATTTTTTTTTAAAACAAACAAAAACACAATATTGTGAGAAAAAAGTTATTTTACAAAAAATGTGTAGAAATATATTTTCGGAAAAAATCTTTTAAAAGAAAGGTTTTAATTTTTGCAAGAAACAAATATGCCATTATACATGATTAAAGTCAAATATGTTGTTCAAATATTTTTTTTAAAACAAAACAAAAAGACAATATTGTGAGAAAAAAGTTATTTTACAAAAAATGTGTAGAAATACAGTATATGTGAGGAAAAATATTTTAAAAGAAAGGTATTAATTTTTGCAAGAAACAAATATGCCATTATACATGATTAAAGTCAAATATGTTGTTAAAATATATATTTTTTTAAACAAAACAAAAACACAATATTGTGAGAAAAAAGTTATTTTACAAAAAATGTGTAGAAATATATTTTAGGAAAACATCTTTTAAAAGAAAGGTTTTCATTTTTTTAAGAAACAAATATGCCATTATACATGATTAAAGTCAAATATATTATTAAAAAAAAATTTTTTTTAAACAAAACAAAAACACAATATTGTGAGAAAAAAGTTATTTTACAAAAAATGTGTAGAAATATATTTGAGGAAAAAATCTTTTAAAAGAAAGGTTTTAATTTTTGCAAGAAACAAATATGCCATTATACATGATTAAAGTCAAATATGTTGTTCAAATATTTTTTTAAAAACAAAACAAAAACACAATATTGTGAGAAACAAGTTATTTTACAAAAAATGTGTACAAATATATTTGAGGAAAAAATCTTTTAAAAGAAAGGTTTTAATTTTATCAAGAAACAAATATGCCATTATACATGATTAAAGTCAAATATGTTGTTCAAATATTTTTTTTAAAACAAAACAAAAACACAATATTGTGAGAAAAAAGTAAAAAGTAAAATATATTGTGAATTCTTTTTTTTTTTTTTTTTTTTTTAGAAAATAATTAGCAATTTTGTCAGATAAGGTTTTCATACAATACTTTTTACAAATATCCAATGTACTCCCTAAGATTGCAGCTGAGATAGGCTCCAGCACCCCCCGCGACCCCGAAAGGGATATGCGGGGATGGATGGATGGATGGATGGAATTTGATGCTTGCAACATGTTTCAAAAAATCCGGCACAAGTGGCAAAAAAAGACTGATAAAGTTGAGGAATGCTCATCAAAACAATTATTTGGAACATTCCACAGGTGAAGAGGCTCATTGGGAACAGGTGGGTGCCATGATTGGGTATTGTGGAGAAGGGCGTGGCCGGCGCGCCTCCTGCATGAATGGGGTGTGTATGGCCGGCCTCGAAGCCAGCAACAGGTGAGTGGATTGCCCAGCTGGGGCTGGTTATCTAATCACCTGTCGCCTTTATTAGCAGCAGCCGAGACCGAGACACGAGTTGTTGGAGTTGGAGTGGGAGCAGAGAGACACACAATATTTTTTGTCGTGTTTTTATCGTAAACTTTCCTTAAGGCGGTGCGATATTTCCATGCTTTGTTAGTGACATCACTCATTAGAATATTCCTTCAACTAAAAAATGCGTTGCACTTTAACAATATAAGAAAAACACACAAATAATAATAAGTAAGAAGAAAAAATGCATTAATGGATATAAAAAGTATAAATAAAATTACAATAAAAATGAGGCTATGATAAAAATGGGTATAAAATTATATTACCATACCTGGTGTGTGTACGCTTAAACAACTACCCTTTAGAATAATTATATTTGAAAAGTGAATCAAAATAATAATAATTAATAAAATAAAAAATAAATACAATTTAAAAATAATAATATATTTTTTCAATACACATTTATTTATATATTTTTATATGTAAAAATAAATATATTTTTTAACGTTTTTAAAAAAAGTTAATGCAAATGCTACTAAGTTTCTTTTAATTCTGATTCATTTTCTACTCCAGTTGCCAGTCGAGTGTCTTGCATGTGCAGTGGGCAGTTGCCGACGCTAAATTTGCATGTGCATAAAAAACGGCTTCCAGACGAACGGCTCAAAACTGGAAATCAAAAGACTCCATTCGTTCACAAACGTCACATCCCTACTTTTAACCTGGCCGAGGACAACAAATTGTGCAATAAGCCAGCATTTTTACGGCTGTATTGTTGCAAGTGTGCACTGACACACTAACATATGTCCAGAACAAATAAACATAACACTGTTGAAATGTAATTTATTTTAAAATATGCTGATCATCAGAACGCCCACAATAATGTATGATTCATCAAGACAAAAACTGTTCTGCGGCCGCCGTTTTTGCATCTTTATTTGGAAAAGACATGCAATCTGGCGGTTGTCAACATATATTGACCGTCAAAAATAAAAATATTACACATATCGTGTATTCGGCAATATTGTTTTATAATTGTATCGCTGTTGGATGACTTAAGGGGCTGATTAAAACAATTGTATGCATTTTTTAATGATGTTCGTTTTATATATATATATATATATATATATATATTAGGACTGTGAATATTTGGGCACCACACGATTCCATTTGATTTTTGGGGGTAACGATTCGATTCTGAATCAATTCTCGATTCAAAATCAACACTTTTTAATAACATTGGCTGCCACTTATATGGTTAACTACATTTCTCCATAAAATAGATAAACAGCTCTGATAACATTTCTATATTACTTAAAAGAACACTGGGTTTTTTTATTAAAATTGTACCCAAACATTTAATAAAGTCAAATACAATTAAGGCAACAATAGAAGTATCCAACACGTCTCTTTTGTAAAATAAATAATGTAAATGAAAGAATTAAAACAAATCTGTATCTCATCTACATCAACAATATGATTTGCCTGAGTGGCTCGACAAGACAGATCAAAAATGATAGTAATAATAATAATAAGAAGAAGAAGAAGAAGAAGAAGAAGAAGAATTCCAAATAAGGTGTTTTTGACACCCCATGTATAAAATAAAAGTAAGAAGAATAAACCCACACTGGTTTAAATGTAACTTAGATATTGGGTTT
Organism: Nerophis lumbriciformis; assembly: GCF_033978685.3. Lineage (NCBI taxonomy): Eukaryota > Metazoa > Chordata > Actinopteri > Syngnathiformes > Syngnathidae > Nerophis > Nerophis lumbriciformis. Next base: position 10,362,438 of record NC_084561.2, read on the forward strand.
CACTATGTAAAAGCGCTTTGAGTCACTAGAGAAAAACGCTATATAAATATATTTCACTTAATGCACATATAAGAATCAATACAAGAACCAATAAAGATCGAAATCGTTGCAGAATCGAAAGCGGGAAAAAAATAAAATAAAATAAAATATACATATATATATATATATATATATATATATATATATATATATATATATATATATATATATATATATATATATATATATATATATAATTTTATTTTATTTTATTTTAAAATAAATAATAAATAAATAAAATACAATAAAATAATCGAAAGCAGAATCGAAAGCGGGAAAAAAATCAAATAAAATAAAATATACATATATATATATATATATATATATAATTTTATTTTATTTTATTTTTTTCCCGCTTTCGATTCTGCTTTCGATTATTTTATTGTATTTTATTTATTTATTATTTATTTTAAAATAAAATAAAATAAAATTATATATATATATATATATATATATATATATATATATATATATATATATATATATATATATATATATATATATATATATATGTATATTTTATTTTATTTTATTTTTTTCCCGCTTTCGATTCTGCAACGATTTCGATCTTTATTGGTTCTTGTATTGATTCTTATATGTGCATTAAGTGAAATATATTTATATAGCGTTTTTCTCTAGTGACTCAAAGCGCTTTTACATAGTGAAACCCAATATCTAAGTTACATTTAAACCAGTGTGGGTTTATTCTTCTTACTTTTATTTTATACATGGGGTGTCAAAAACACCTTATTTGGAATTCTTCTTCTTCTTCTTCTTCTTCTTCTTATTATTATTATTATTACTATCATTTTTGATCTGTCTTGTCGAGCCACTCAGGCAAATCATATTGTTGATGTAGATGAGATACAGATTTGTTTTAATTCTTTCATTTACATTATTTATTTTACAAAAGAGACGTGTTGGATACTTCTATTGTTGCCTTAATTGTAAAATAAAATAAAATAAAATATACATATATATATATATATATATATATATATAATTTTATTTTATTTTATTTTTTTCCCGCTTTCGATTCTGCTTTCGATTATTTTATTTTATTTTTTTCCCGAAATCGTTGCAGAATCGAAAGCGGGAAAAATAATAATAAAATATATATATATATATTTTTTTTTATTTATTTTTTTTTTGATTCTGCAACGATTTCGATCTTTATTGGTTCTTGTATTGATTCTTATATGTGCATTAAGTGCAATATATTTATATAGCGTTTTTCTCTAGTGTCTCAAAGCGCTTTTACATAGTGAAACCCAATATCTAAGTTACATTTAAACCAGTGTGGGTGGCACTGGGAGCAGGTGGGTAAAGTGTCTTGCCCAAGGGCACAGCAGCAGTGACTAGGATGGAGGAAGCTGGGATCGAACCTGGAACCCTCAAGTTGCTGGCACGGCCACTCTACCAACCGAGCTATACCGCCCCAGTGATGGATAAAAGGGGGTTTAGCATCCATTGTGTTTAGTTTAGAGCTAACATGACCTTACAAAGCCAACAGTGAGGTGTTAAAGGCACATAGCATAGAAAAAATATTTTGAAAATGAATAAATAACAAATTCTGTAGAATTTAACAAAACAAAACATGTCGAAATTACACAAAAATGCAACATTTTGGAACATTTTTAAAACGTTTAAGAGTCCTTATCATCGACCCTGCAAAGGTTTGTTTAGAATACAAGGTGGAACTAATATAATGACATAGGATCATAACATGCAACATGAGATATTTCAAACATGTTGATATCATTTTGATGATTATGGCTTGCAGTTTATAAAAACCTTGAATTGAAAATCTCAGAAAATGTGGTGTTTAAAAAACAAAAAACTGCAAGGCATGATCATCAAAGTTGTATTAAATAAAGGCTCCACATAGTATCTCACTTTGCATTTAATACGTTTATATAACTTATTAGTTGAACTTTTACACCACATTCTATGAGCTCCACTTTTATAATGTGAGTGAAAATGCTGAGGGAAGAACACACAACTTTTCTCTGACTACATACAAACTGAAAATCCACCTACTGAAGAAGCATCGAGGTGGCAAATTGTTGCAAGCTTTTGACCACAAACTCGGTCGCTGTTTGGCGACATTGGTCCTTCCTGGCCCCCCGGCGTGGTGAAAGCTCGCGGCGGACGTGAACCGGAGCCATTACTGCCCGCCTCCGAACCGGTCAGAACATATCTCCTCGTGCTCATCTGAATGAGAAGCCATTCAATTCAATTTAACAGGTAATGACGCTAACCTCATGGGCGGTATTAGTACCTGTTGTATTTACGTCTGCTGCCTGGGATGAACAGTTAGCATGCGTCAAATGCATAGTCATTTGACTCTGAGGTGCAAGGCCAGAGTTCTTTAAAGGGGAACATTATCACCAGACCTATGTAAGCGTCAATATATACCTTGATGTTGCAGAAAAAAGACCATATATTTTTTTAACCGATTTCCGAACTCTAAATGGGTGAATTTTGGCGAATTAAACGCCTTTCTATTATTCGCTCTCGGAGCGATGACGTCACAACGTGACATCACATCGGGAAGCAATCCGCCATTTTCTCACTTTCGTCGGTGTGTTGTCGGAGGGTGTAACAACACGAACAGGGACGGATTCAAGTTGCACCAGTGGCCCAAAGATGCGAAAGTGGCAAGAAATTGGACGAAATTTGTTCAAAATACGAGGGTGTTGGGAAAGCCGACGAAATGGTCAGTCGTTTGTTCCGCACAGTTTACCGACGAAAGCTATGCTACGACAGAGATGGCAAGAATGTGTAGATATCCTGCGACACTCAAAGCAGATGCATTTCCAACGATAAAATCAAAGAAATCTGCCGCCAGACCCCCATTGAATCTGCCAGAGTGTGTGAGCAATTCAGGGACAAAGGACCTCGGTAGCACGGCAAGCAATGGCGGCAGTTTGTTCCCGCAGACGAGCGAGCTAAACCCCCTTGATGTCTTGGCTCACACCGTCCCTTATGCCACCGAAGATGATCAAGAGAAGAATATCGACCCTAGCTTCCCTGGCCTGCTGACATCAACTCCAAAACTGGACAGACCAGCTTTCAGGAAAAGAGAGCGGATGAGGGTATGTCTACAGAATATATTAATTGATGAAAACTTTATTCATTACTCGCGGTTTCACATAAATTATTATACATAAATTGTGTTTACCAATAATTTAGCTTAAAAACTTTTTTTTTTTTTCAATCATTCGAGTACATTCGGGTAGTCTTGTGTAATGCAGTATTTTGTGTCTATTTAGGTATGGTTAACCTTGGTGCTGAAATCGTGGAAAAATATATGTTGTTAGCGCGCCTGAAATGGGCTGTCTGCACTCTCAAAGTGCATGTTGTTGCCAAATGTATTTCATATGCTGTAAACCTAGTTCATAGTCGTTAGTAATTATCTTATCAGACAGTGTTAAGCCGCTGAAATCCGAGTCTGAATCCGAGCTAATGTCGCTATACCTTACTGTTTGTTTGTATTGGCATCACTGTGTGACGTCACAGGAAAATGGACGGGTGTATATAACGATGGTTAAAATCAGGCACTTTGAAGCTTTTTTTAGGGATATTGCGTGATGGGTAAAATTTTGAAAAAAACTTCGAAAAATAAAATAAGCCACTGGGAACTGATTTTTAATGGTTTTAACCCTTCTGAAATTGTGATAATGTTCCCCTTTAAAGGACGACCCCTGTTTTTACCCAAAAATGGTCGACATAAACCAAGATGGCCGAAGTCCTGTTTATTTTCAAATATGAAGTGAAATATATTTATATAGCACTTTTTCTCTAGTGACTCAAAGCACTTTACATAGTGAAACACAATATCTAA
>NC_084561.2:10371323-10386323 GCF_033978685.3 Nerophis lumbriciformis
TAAAAAAAAAAAAAAAAAAAAAAAAAAGTCAGCGGCAGATGGCAGGCAGGCAGGCCGAGGAAGGAGCTCGGAGTTCGGGCACAGCAGTGGATGACGGGCGCCTGGAAGTATTATTATTCATATTTTAATATATGAAGTCATCAATGTTTGTTTAAGACTTAAAAAGTGCATATAATGCATAGAAGTATGTGTAAACATATTGAAGGCTCACATGAAAAAGTCGGCCTGCTTGGCGGAGAAGGTCCTGCTCGCTAACTTCTCGTACTTCTCCTTGTAAAGATCACGCTCCTTGGCGAGGCGCGCCACGTCCTGCTTCAGCTGCTCCACCTGGCTCTGCAGGCTGGACTTCTCGCTCTCCAACATGTGGCGCTGCTGGACGCGCTTGAAGCGGCACGACTGCGCGTAGCCGCGGTTCTTCAGCGTGCGCCGCTTCTGCTTGAGGCGGATCACCTCCTCCTTGCTGAAGCCGCGCAGCTGCCGGTTCAACTCCCGCACCGTCATGCTGACCAGCTGCTCGTCCGAGAAGCGCTCCTCCAGGCGGGCGTGGTGGTGGTGGTGGCTGCTGTGGTGGTGGTGGTGGTGGTGCAGGTGCGCCGGGTGGTGGTGGTGGTGGTGCGAGGCCGCGCTTAAGTCTTCCCCGGCGTACTGCTGCCCGCGGAAGCCGTCGTAGGCCTGCGGGTGGAGGTGGTGGTGCTGCGCGTTGCCGATGAGGGCCTCCACCGCGTCCTCCGGGGTCAGGTTGAGGGCTTCCGGGTTGATGTGGTGCTGGTAGCTGGGGATCCAGTACAGGTCGTCCAGCGGAGGCTTCCCGCCGCTTCCCCCGTTCACGTTGCCGGTAGTGCCGCTGCCGCCTCCCCCGCTGCCGCTACTCGCGCCGACGGAGAGGTTCTGGCCGGGCTGCGCGCCGGGACTCGCGTCGCAGAAGCTGGGCGAGGACGGCACCGACGAGCAGGGCGTGCTGATGGGCGTGGAGGACAGCGAGCCCGACGGGAGGCGGTGGCAGTACCGCTCGGCCTCCGGCGGCTCCTTCTTCACCTCGAACTTCATCAGGTCGAAGTCGTTGACGTACTCGATGGCCAAGGGGCTGCTGGGCAGCTCCGCGCTCATGGCGAGGTCGGCGGCCATGTCAGTCCATGCGAGGACTCCCCGCCGGAGGGGACCGCGCGAACCGACCCTCGACTTCGCAGGAAAGCGGAAAAGCGTCTATATTTAGGCGGGAATACACGCGTGCATGTACGTGGACTTGTCCAGCTGCCAGTTTGCGTCTTTGCTACGCGTCTTTCTTGTTGACAACTTCTCTCGGGTCAAAAATCTTTAATAGCCGCGGACCCCCCTGACGCTGAAACCCGAACCCGGAGAAACCGTGTCTTGTCCTCGCTTCACCTCAGCGGCATGCCGGGGCCTCGGAAAAAAAGTCCACCGGAACTTTCGAACTTGCGTGAAAAGAAAGGTCCGTGCGTAAAAAAAGGTGCGTGCGTGGGGAAAGAAAAAAAAAAAAAAAAAAAGAAAAAAAAAAGTTCACCCACACAAGTCCCGGGTCCACGTAAGTGCACAGAACCCGGAGTAGAGAGTCCGGGTCCGGTGTTGCTAACTCCAGATGAGCGGGTGGTGGCGTGGAGGAGGGGGTGGTGGTGGGGGGGAAGCAGAGTTCTACTTACAGGTGATGTCGTGTGACGTCATAAATCCCCTTCCCCGAGTCTGTTGCTCGTGCATGTGGCGCCAACACGCACGCCGCGACTGAGGAGCAGTGAGGAGGTGAGAAGATGGAGGAGGACTTTTTAAAACAAGTGTGACGGCCGATGGGAGGAGACAGCAAAGGCGTTTTATTTGCGCCGGCCTATGGCGGGACAGCCGGCGCTCGCCGGGAACTGCCGAGCGGAGCCGAGCGTGGCCGACGCGAAAGGGGAGGAACAGGAGCCCGCAGATGTGCACCCTCTAGTGGTGGAGTGGTGCTACTGCATACTTAAAGTGGAACAAATGTTTGCTTCAAACACGTGGAGAAAAATGGTAAAACATTTATATTATTATAACTACTTTAACAATCAGGGGACAAAATATTGCTTTTTTTGTCCTTTTAGTTTTTTGTTTTTTTTACTGTATTTTGGCTACATTTTTACTTACTTTTATTATTTGGCTTTTAACACGACGTGAGTTGTGTGGTCCTCAGTCCTGTGTTTTTTTTATACATTTTGATTTCTATTTACTATTTTAATTGGTTTTACCCTTTAAAATCGTTTTTAATCATATTTATTTTATTTATTTATTTTTTATTGGTTTTATATCTATTTATTTTTTGTTTTTATTCAGTCATTGGTGGAGCTAAGGATAATATTTTAATATCGTTTTTAATATTGTTGTGCAGCACTTTGGAAACATTTTTGTTGTTTAAATGTGCTATATAAGTAAAGTGGATTGGATTGGATACATATTTTGTTGTGTTACTCCATTATGCTTTTTTCAAAAATCCATCCATCCATCCATCTTCTTCCGCTTATCCGAGGTCGGGTCGCGGGGGCAGCAGCCTAAGCAGGGAAGCCCAGACTTCCCTCTCCTCAGCCACTTCGTCCAGCTCCTCCCGGGGGATCCCGAGGCGTTCCCAGGCCAGCCGGGAGACATAGTCTTCCCAACGTGTCCTGGGTCTTCCTCGTGGCCTCCTACCGGTCGGACATGCCCTAAACACCTCCTTAGGGAGGCGCTCGGGTGGCATCCTGACCAGATGCCCGAACCACCTCATCTGGCTCCTCTCGATGTGGAGGAGCAGCGGCTTTACTTTGAGCTCCCCCCGGATGACAGAGCTTCTCACCCTAATCTCTAAAAAAATGTTTTGACAAAAAAAGGGGCATAAACACATTAGAATATTGATTAATCACGATTAATCACAGTTGACCACATCACTAATTTTTGCCGACGTAATAGACTTAGACTTAGACAAACTTTATTGATCCACAAGAGAAATTGTTCCACACAGTAGCTCAGTTTCAAAGGATGGAGATGGAAAGGGTAAGGATGGAAATGATAATGTAGGTATAAAGTAGACTAAACATGTACTATAGCAATATGAAATATAACATATATGTAATATTTACATATTAGGTGGCGACTTGTCCAGGGTGTACGCCGCCTTCCGCTCGAATGCAGCTGAGATAGGCTCCAGCACCCGCCGCGACCCCGAACGGGACAAGCGGTAGAAAATGGATGGATGGATATACAGTATATATTATATACTGATATATTATATTAATATATAATAGCAGTGTTCCGGTGAGGGTCTGATTAAAAACGTGTTTTTATCCATCTGCATTTATACATGATTATTACAATATTTTTTGTGATTAATCACATTAATATTTTTTTAAATCAAATTAATCATTTTTTTCCAAATCTGATTATTTACAAATAAGGCTGATTATTTTGTTCTTTTAGTAATTCTTTTTACTGTATTTAAACTGTAAACATTATTTTTTTAAATCCTAAAAGGGCATAACATGTTCGATTCATATTTTTTGCTTTCTTTGCTCATATCTCTCAATTTTAGTCCTAGAGTAAAATACTAAACATATTATGATTTTTAAAATGTAACAATTTGAAGGCATTTTAATTCGATGAAATAAAAGTTGTCAATTAGCACACATTTGCATAACACGAGTTACGTTACGAATGTCATTATCTCATAAAAATAATCAAAATTAAGAAAAATATTTAAAAAAACATTGCATGCTTGACATTTTTGTTTCGTACTGAAGTTTATTTAATTAGCAAAAAAAAAAAAAAAAACTTAAAAACTGAAGGACTTTTTTGTCCTGTTTGGCTTTGAAGGGAATTAATTTTAAAAAATATATTTGGAGAGTTAAAAGTACAAAACCCAAAACCAGTAAAGTTGGCACGTTGTGTAAATGGTAAATAAAAACAGAATACAATGATTTGCAAATCATTTTCAACTTATATTCAATTAAATAGACTGCAATGACAAGATATTTAACGTTCGAACTGTTAAACTTTGTTATTTTTTGCAAATATTAGCTCATTGAGAATTTGATGCCTGCAACATGTTTCAGAAAAGCTGGCACAAGCGGCAAAAAAGACAGAGAAAGTTGAGGAATGCTCATCAAACACTTATTTGGAACATCTCACAGGTGAACATACTAATTGGGAACAGGTGGGTGGCATGATTGGGTATAAAAGCGGCTTGCATGAAATGCTCAGTCATTCACAAACAAGGATTGGGCGAGGGTCACCACTTTGTCAACAAATGCGTGAGCAAATTGTCCAACAGTTGAAAAACAACATTTCTCAACAAGCTATTGCAAGGAATTTAGGGATTTCACATCTACGGTCCGTAATATCATCAAAAGGTTCAGAGAATCTGGAGAAATCACTGCACGTAAGCGGAAAGGTCGTGACCTTTGATCCCTCAGGCGGTACTGCATTAAAAACTGACGTCAGTATGTAAAGGATATCACCACATGGGCTCAGAAACACTTCAGAAAACCACTGTCAGTAAGTACAGTTGGTCGCTACATCTGTAAGTGCAAGTTAAAACTCTACTATGCAAAGCCAAAACTATTTATCAACAACACCCAGAAACGCCACCGGCTTCGCTGGGCTCGAGCTCATCTAAGATGAACTGATGCAAAGTGGAAAAGTGTTCTGTGGTCTGACGAGTCCACATTTCAAAGTGTTTTTTGGAAACTGTGGACGTCGTGTCCTCCGGACCAAAGAGGAAAAGAACCATCCGGATTGTTATAGGCGCAAAGTTCAAAAGCCAGCATCTGTGATGGTATGGGGGTGTATTAGGATGGCAACATTTGTTAAGTTAAAGTTAAAGTGTTGCTCCAAAACCTGTATATATATACCTTTCAGCATTAATGGTGCTTTCACGGATGTGTAAGTTAGTCTTGGGCACTAATACACCCCCATACCATCACAGATGCTGGCTGTTCAACTTTGCACCTATAACAATCTGGATGGTTCTTTTCCTCTTTGTTCCCGCGGACACGACGTCCACTGTTTCCAAAAAACAATTTGAAATGTGGACTCCTCAGACCACAGAACACCTTTCCACTTTGCATCAGTTCATCTTAGATGAGCTCGGGCCCAGAGAAGCCGGCGACGTTTCTGGGTGTTGTTGATAAATAGCTTTGGCTTTGCATAGTAGAGTTTGAACTTGTACTTACAGATGTAGCGACCAACTGTAGTTACTGACAGTGGTTTTCTGAAATGTTCCTCAGCCCATGTGGTGATATCCTTTACACACTGATGTCGCTTGTTGATGCAGTACCGCCTGAGGGATGGAAGGTCACGGGCATTCAATGTTACGTGCAGTGATTTCTCCAGATTCTCTGAACCCTTTGATGATATTACGGACCATAGATGGTGAAATCCCTAAATTCCTTGCAATAGCTGGTTGAGAAATGTTGTTCTTAAACTGTTCGACAATTTGCTCACGCATTTGTTGACAAAGTGGTGACCCTCGCCCCATCCTTGTTTGTGAATGACTGAGCATTTCATGGAATCTACTTTTCTACCCAATCATGGCACCCACCTGTTCCCAATTTGCCTGTTCACCTGTGGGATGTTCCAAATAAGTGTTTGATGAGCATTCCTCAACTTTATCAGTATTTATTGCCACCTTTCCCAACTTCTTTGTCACATGTTGCTGGCATCAAATTCTAAAGTTAATGATTATTTGCAAAAAAAAAAAGTTTATCAGTTTGAACATCAAATATGTTGTCTTTGTAGCATATTCAACTGAATATGTGTTGAAAATGATTTGCAAATCATTTATATTTACATCTAACACAATTTCCCAACTCATATGGAAACGGGGTTTGTAGAACCAGAACCCCAGTACTACTTTAAATATGTCAGGGTTAAGTTTAATATCTGCTTTGTTTGGCACATATTTCTCAATGCGTCTCTGAGGGGCAAACGCTGCTGAAAAGTCTGAGGGGGTCAGGTTTAAATCCCGCTCCCCCGGCGCTTATCACCGGTATCGACTTCCTGCTCACCCCTGCCATGTCCTGGTGAAAAACAGACGTGTGTTCGTTTAAAGGTGGATCCGCCGACCATGTGTGCATGCAAACTGTGCTTAATTGGAATGAAAAGCCTGCAGACCACCGCCGGGAACATCCAATCAGACGAAAACCCGCACAGCCACCGCACCGCCTCCTCACTGGCTCGCGGAAATGCCAATTGATTTTTAGCCGAGGGGAGCGCGGCCTTCAATCGATCGGTGATTGATAGATTGGATGGACTCACTGGGGGGTCCTCGGGGGGAAACCCGGAGAGCCTCAGTAGATAGAAGCTCTTCAAGATAGAGCTAATAAAGAAAGAGTCCTCCCATTTAAAGAAGTAGCGCGGACCATTTTTGGTATTTTAGCCCTCATACTTACAATATTTAGAAGTAGCCAACATCAAACATATGAGGGTCAACATGCTGAAAAATTAAAGGATTTTTTTATTTTTTTTTATTTTTAAGAAACATGTAAAATAAGGACTGTGAAATTTAACGCGTTAACTAGGGCTGGGCGATATGGCCTTTTAATATTATCTCGATATTTTTAGGCCATGTCACGATAAATAGCTTTGGCTTTGCACAGTAGAGTTTTAACTTGTACTTACAGATGTAGCGACCAACTGTAGTTACTGTCAGTGGTTTTCTGAAATGTTCCTCAGCCCATGTGGTGATATCCTTTACACATTGATGTATGTTGTCTTTGTAGCATATTCAACTGAATATGGGTTAAAAAGGATTTGCAAATCATTGTATTCCGTACAGTCGTGCTCATAAGTTTACATACCCTGGGAGAATTTATGATTTCTTGGCCATTCTTCAGAGAATATGAATGATAACACAAAAACCAGGGATGTCCGATAATGGCTTTTTGCCGATATCCGATATTGTCCAATTCTTTAATTACCGATACCGATATCAACTGATACCGATATATACAGTCGTGGAATTAACACATTATAATGCCTAATTTGGACAACCAGGTATGGTGAAGATAAGGTCCTTTTTTTAAATATTAATAAAATAAAATAAGATAAATAAATTAAAAACATTTTCTTGAATAGAAAAAGAAAGTAAAACAATATAAAAACAGTTACATAGAAACTAGTAATTAATGAAAATAAGTAAAATTAACTGTTAAAGGTTAGTACTATTAGTGGACCACAATCATGTGTGCTTACGGACTGTATCCCTTGCAGACTGTATTGATATATATTGATATATAATGTAGGAACCAGAATATTAATAACAGAAAGAAACAACCCTTTTGTGTGAATGAGTGTAAATGGGGGAGGGAGTTTTTTGGGTTAGTGCACTAATTGTAAGTGTATCTTGTGTTTTTTATGTCGATTTAATTAAAAAAAAAAAAAAAAAAGATACCGATAATAAAAAAAACGATACCGATAATTTCCGATATTACATTTTAAAGCATATATCGGCCGATATCGGACATCTCTAACAAAAGCCTTTCTTCCACTCATGCTTAATGGTTGTGCGAAGCTATTTATTGGCAAACAACTGTGTTTACTCTTTTTAAATCAAAACGACAAAAGAAAGTACCCAAATGACCCTGATCAAAAGTTTCCATACCCCAGTGACTTTGATCTGATAACATGCACAAAAGTTGACACAAACAGGTTTGAATGGCTAATCAAGGCGACTCGACCATGCAGCCCATTTTTCTTCAAGTGCCTCCTTATTGTGCATCTTGAAACAGCCACACCACAATTTTTCAGAGAGTCCTGTATTTCAGCTGAAGTTATTTGTGGATTTTTCTTTGCATCTCAAACAATTTTCCTGGCAGTTGTGGCTGAAATCTTTACTGGTTTACCTGAATCCCTCATTTTCCACTTCTTAATCAGCGTTTGAACACTACTGATTGGCATTCTCAATTCCTTGGATATCTTTTTATACCCCTGTCCTGTTTTATGCAGTTCAATTACCTTTTCTCGCAGATCCTTTTGCCTTCCCCATGACTCAGAATCCAGAAACATCTGTGCAGCACTGGATGAAAGATGCAATGGTCTGTCTGAAGCCCAGAAACTCACTGACCTTTTATACACACACATTAATTACAAACAAACATGTCACAGGTGAGTATTAGTACCTTGATTAGTCATTCAAACCTGTTTGTGTCAACTTTTGTGCATGTTATCAGATCAAAGTCACTGGGGTATGCAAACTTTTGATCAGGGTCATTTGGGTACTTTCTTTTGTCATTTTGATTTAAAGAGTAAACACAGTTGTTTGCCAATAAATAGCTTCACACAACCATTAAGCATGAGTGGAAGAAAGGTTTTTGTGTTATCATTCATATTCTCTGAAGAATGGCCAAGAAATCATAAATTCTCCCAGGGTATGTAAACTTATGAGCACGACTGTATATCTCGATATTTTGCCTTAGCCTTGAATGAACACTCGATGCATATAATCACAGCAGTATGATGATTATTTTTGTCTACATTAAAACATTCTTGTTCATACTGCATTAATATATGCTCATTTTAAACTTACATGCAGAGAGGGAGATCACAACTAAGTCAGTTATTAAGCAGAGGCACAAACATTCATGTCATTTCCAAAACAAAAAAGTGCAAGATTGTCAGAGACATTTTAAAACAAGCTATGAGTGCACTTTTGTGCATGATGTCACTAAGATGACATGTCAAAACAACACTAAATTAAGGTGCCCTTTTTGTACAGAACGCAGCTGCAATAGTTTAAAACAAATGAAGTGCACTTTTGTGCATGATGGCACACAAGATATTTCAATAAGTGTCAAATAAAAATGAGCTGCATAATAGGAAATCAAATAGTGTATGTCCTTCGCTATAGATAGATAGATAGATAGATAAAGGGGGCCCAGTCTGGAGTGGGAAAAAAACCTCCATAGCAAAGCACATATACATATTACAACGTACATCTCGAGATATCTAGCAACAGAGGGAAGGGAGTGCGGGGTCATGGTGGTAGGCCGCAGCTCTCAGACGCTGACCATCCTTTCATCACCCCTATGGGATTTGCGGTATGTGGTAGGTTACTGCGGATGTTATCTCCTTCTGTTGTTGACTATTTTTTTCATACGGTGTTGATGTGGAAATGGAAGACGCCAGGCTCAATTGGGTCAGTGCTGGTTGCGTCGGCATTTTGTTGGTGTGGCATCGGCCGGAGATGTTGACATGCGGAGTTTCAAGCACTCTTCATTCTCTAGCGGGTGACTTTTCAAATGATGCTACAATTTAGCAGTGCTGCTACTTTTTGTAGTCCGGAGTTCAATCCCGGGCTCGGGATCTTTCTGTGTGGAGTTTGCATGTTCTCCCTGTGACTGCGTGGGTTCCTCCCACCTCCAAAAACATGCACCTGGGGATAGGTTGATTGGCAACACTAAATTGGCCCTAGTGTGTGAATGTGAGTGTGAATGTTGTCTGTCTATCTGTGTTGGCCCTGCGATGAGGTGGCGACTTGTCCAGGGTGTACCCCGCCTTCCGCCCGATTGTAGCTGAGATAGGCTCCAGCACCCCCCCGCGACCCCAAAGGGAATAAGCGGTAGAAAATGTACTCGGGCGGAAGGCGAGGTACACCCTGGACAAGTCGCCATCTCATCGCAGTACATTTTATATATATATATATATATATATATATATATATATTTATTTTTTTTATTTTTTTTACGGTAAAAAAACTGGCAGCTCAAATTTTTCCGGTAAAAATAGTAGTGGTACCATTTTCTAATTTACATTAATACGGTGTAAAAAATTATAAGTTTTGGATTTCTTTTGGTGTTTCTTAAAGCCAGAAAGTTGAAAGTTTTACGGTTAAAATAAATGGCAGCTCAGTCGCCATCATTTTATCAGAAAAATAACAATGTAACCATATTTTTATGTACAGTAATGCACTCTAAAACAACAATAATACATCTCATGGTAAAAAAATGTCACCGTAGAAATAACAGTGGTACCGTTTTTTAATTTACAGTAATGCACTGTAAAAACAAGGACCGTATACTTATGGTAAAAAAAAGACCTGCAGGTCAGTCCTCAGAATTTGACCATAAAAAGAACATTGTACTGTTTTTTTTTATTTATAGTAATGCACTGTAAAACTAACAACCAAGATTTTAGGGTTAAAACTGTCAAGCTTGGACGAAGGAAGGGACTCAGATGCAGAGATGTGATTCTAAATAAAGCTTTTATTTTGAAAAAACTCTTTAAGCCTCCAGAGCAGAGTAAATTCAAATACTATGAAATCACAAAAATACATATCGAAAAAATGTTCCAAAAGGGAAAAACCGAAAATCACTCCAAAAGGAGGAAATACAAAAATAAGGACAATTATAATTAGCATCGTATCTGTTATCAAAAAACTTTAACAAAAAACGCTCCAACAGGAGGAAGAAAATAAAGACTATAAAACTTACTACTCTAATAAATGTAAACAAAAAATCACTCAAAAACTTTGAGGAAAGATCATTAGGGAAAAATTATAACTCACCACTGCGGTAGAAAAAAGGCTGAATAACAAAAGTCGCTCTGAGGGAGGAGAAAAAGTCAATTCAAAATTACAGCGTGGGATATTCTGGAAACAAGGACGTAGACGTGTGACAAGGCAAGGCATGGACATGAACATGAACATGGAACGCAAGACAGGCACAAAAGCTCGAGACAATCTGGCACAGAACAAGGGGAGGCATGGGCTTATATAGAACATGAGGGTAATGGGAAACAGGTGGAAACAATCAAGGGTCAGGAATGACGTCAGACTGGTGACACAAGAGGAAGGACCCGTGATCTGAAACAAGAGGAGTTGCTTTTCAAAATAAAACATGTAAATCACAAGACAGAAAAAACCAAGACAAGACTTCCCTCACCACGGTGTGACAAAAAAAAAAAATTGGCGACTCAATTGCTAGAATTTTTGTGTAAAATTACAAGAAGTACGTTTTTTTCTATTTACAGTAATGCGCTGTCAAAAAAATAAAAATAAAAACAAATATATATATTTTTGTATTATATATATAATATATGTAAAAACATTTTTTTATTATATATATATATATAATAAAAGAAAAACATAAAAAAAGATATATATATATATATTTTTTTTTTATTTATTTATTTTTTTTATTTAAAAAAAATAAAATAAAATAAAATAAAATAAAATATATATATTTTCCTTTTTATTTAAATTTTTTTTATTATTTTACTTCTTTTTTATGGAGCACAAGAAACTTTTTTCTCAAAAAAAAAATATATATATATGTATTTTTTTTATTATTATTATTTCAAATTTATATATATGTATATATATATATTTTTTTTTTTATTTATTTTTTACGGTAAAAAACTGGCAGCTCAAGTTTTTCCAGTAAAAATAGCAGTGGTACCGTCTTCTAATTTACATGAATGCGGTGTAAAAATTTACATTTTGCATTTCTTTTAGTGTTTCTTAAAGCCAGAAAGTAGCCATTTTTGTTTCATGTAAAAAATTAAACACTTGAATTAACATCCTCCAAGTCCGGTGATTGCAATATTTAGTCACATCGTTAAAATTTGATTGTAAATGGAGTTCAAGACCCCTGATGTAGGTAAAAAAAAAAAAAGTAGGATATTATCGCATGTAATGAAACCTCTTCTAACCAGACATTAGAGGCGCTGATTTGACTTTATGCAGTGTACACCCACATGTAATCTTACATTATAATCCCATGGTAATATTCTAATGCTGTAAAATAATCTGTATGTGGTTTCGTGTGCTCCATGTACATGTAATATATCAAGATATTGATGCACAGAGGCCATATCATGTCAGCTGTGGTTGCTTCTGCAGGCTTCTGATAGGACAAACATCAACAGGATGGCAGATAAATGTGTTTTTTAAACTACACTAATGTAGTAATGTAGTGTGCATTTTTAAAAGTAGCCCCAATGGCGTAGACATGAGCTAAATGTGCCAGCTGTGCAGGTGAGAGGATATAAGAGTGAAAAGAATGAAGATATGAAGGCCATTAGTAGATTTTTTTTTTATCATATAAGCAGGAGCTAGCTCATGCCGAGCTAAACGGTCTGCATTGAAACGTTTAAGACGATGAGCATTCATTGTCACCGGAAGGTCAGCGTCTGCAGGATTGAATTTTTTTTTTTTCCTTTTCAGTTTTTATAGTCACACTTCGCTGCAAGAGCACTTCTAGCGACTTAAGCAAAGTGGACATCAGCAAGGTGGGGGATCAACAAGGAAGGCTTTGAGCCGAGGTAGCCTGCATTCGGACCACAGCGTGTGTGTGTGTGTGTGTGTGTGTGTGTGTGTGTGTGTGTGTGTGTGTGTGTATGTGTGTGTGTGTGTGTGTGTGTGTGCGTGTTATAATGCTGCACCTAAAGATGTTTGATTGTCAAACTTCAAACAGATGTAAGCAATATTCATCAAACTTGGGATGATTCGTATTTGTGCTACTTTTAATTGATTATCCATTATAAGTTATCAGTAATTGCCACTTTTTTCTCACAAAAAGTAAAATAATGATTAGGACATAAAATTAAATACACAATACACCACACACATAAAAAACTAATAACATAAAATAAACAGGAATGTGTGTCCATTGATCCGTGTTACAAATAAATGTTACGTAAGATTTAACATTTTCTTGAGTAAAAATAGCTGAATTTGCACATTTCCTGGTTAAATACAGGGCAGAAACCTGCACTGTAAAAATAAAAGTGGTAACATGTTTTAATTTACAATAATTCAATGTAAATAAAAATAAACAAATTAAAAATTAATTAAAAAAATAAAATAAAATAAACAATACCTATATATATATATATATATATATATATATATATATATATATATATACCGGTATATATAATAGATTTTACGGTTGAAATAAATGGCAGCTCAGTCGCCATCATTTTATCAGAAAAAAAACAACGATACCATTTTTTTATGTACAGTAATGCACTCTAAAACAACAACCATAGATGTTATGGTAAAAAAAAAAAATGTTACCGTAGAAATAACAGTGGTACCGTTTTTTAATTTAGAGTAATGCACTGTAAAAACGAGGACCTTATATTTACGGTAAAAAAAAAAAAAAAAAAAAAGCAGGTCAGAATTTTACCATAAAAAGAACACTACTGTTTTTTTATGTATTTATAGTAATGCACTGTAAAACAAACAACCAAGATATTAGGGTTAAAAAAAACAACTGGCGACTTAATTGCTAGAATTTTTGTGTAAAATTACAAGTGGTACGTTTTTTCTATTTACAGTAATGCGCTGTAAAAAAAAAAAAAAAATTAAATATATATATATATGTATGTATATATATATGTGTGTGTGTATATATATATATACACAGTGGGGCAAAAAAGTATTTAGTCAGCCACCAATTGTGCAAGTTCTCCCACTTAAAATGATGACAGAGGTCTGTCATTTTCATCATAGGTACACTTCAACTGTGAGAGACAGAATGTGAAAAAAAAATCCAGGAATTCACATTGTAGGATTTTTAAAGAATTTATTTGTAAATTATGGTGGAAAATAAGTATTTGGTCAATAACAAAAATTCAACTCAATACTTTGTAATATTCATTCATTCATTCATTTTTATTTATCTCCTTCATTGATGTGCATATTTGATCGATAGACAATTAAACCACAATTATTCAATTCTACAATTACACACCAATGCCTGAGAAGGAGCAGGATGAAGAAAAATCTTATATTTTCCTGCCCCCTTCAACATAATACGTAGTCTTACTTAATGATATCATATAAACCAACAATTACATCCAAATATAACGAAAACAAACAAAAGAACACACAAAAAAACACAACAAGTGCAAAACTTCAATATGTACAAACCGAACATAAAAAATAACCTTTGTTGGCAATAACAGAGGTCAAACGATTACTATAGGTCTTTACCAGGTTTGCACACACAGTAGCTGGTATTTTGGCCCATTCCTCCATGCAGATCTTCTCGAGAGCAGTGATGTTTTGGGGCTGTCGCCGAGCAACACGGACTTTCAACTCCCTCCACAGATTTTCTATGGGATTGAGGTCTGGAGACTGGCTAGGCCACTCCAGGACTTTCAAATGCTTCTTACGGAGCCACTCCTTCGTTGCCCGGGCGGTGTGTTTGGGATCATTGTCATGCTGGAAGACCCAGCCACGTTTCATCTTCAAAGCTCTCACTAATGGAAGGAGGTTTTGGCTCAAAATCTCACAATACATGGCCCCATTCATTCTTTCCTTAACATGGATCAGTCGGCCTGTCCCCTGAGCAGAAAAACAGCCCCAAAGCATGATGTTTCCACCCCCATGCTTCACAGTAGGTATGGTGTTCTTGGGATGCAACTCAGTATTCTTCTTCCTCCAAACCGTCGAGTTGAGTTTCTACCAAAAAGTTCTATTTTGGTTTCATCTGACCACATGACATTCTCCCAATCCTCTGCTGTATCATCCATGTGCTCTCTGGCAAACTTCAGACATGCACTGGCTTAAGCAGGCGGACACGTCTGGCACTGCAGGATTTGATTCCCTGTCGGCGTAGTGTGTTACTGATGGTAACCTTTGTTACTTTGGTCCCAGCTCTCTACAGGTCATTGACCAGGTCCCCCCGTGTGGTTCTGGGATTTTTGCTCACCGTTCTCATGATCATTTTGACCCCACGGGATGAGATCTTGCGTGGAGCCCCAGATCGAGGGAGATTATCAGTGGTCTTGTATGTCTTCCATTTTCTGATAATTGCTCCCACAGTTGATTTTTTTCACACCAAGCTGCTTGCCTATTGTAGATTCACTCTTCACAGTCTGGTGCAGGTCTACAATTATTTTCCTGGTGTCCTTCGACAGCTCTTTGGTCTTGGTCATAGTGGAGTTTGGAGTCTGACTGTTTGAGGCTGTGGACAGGTGTCTTTTATACAGATAAGTTCAAACAGGTGCCATTAATACAGGTAACGAGTGGAGGACAGAAGAGCTTCTTAA
>NC_084561.2:10391323-10523823 GCF_033978685.3 Nerophis lumbriciformis
CTTATATATGTTTTTTTCCTTCTTTATTAAGCATTTTCGTCCGGTGCGACTTATACTCCGGAGCGACTTATACTCCCAAAAATACGGTAAATATTTAATCTTCATTAACAAAACACACCAAGTTTGTACTTGATTTTATAGTGAACTATTTAACCCGTTTTTACTTAAATGGAGAAGATCTTTCCTTTGGCTTTTGTGCTTTTAATTACAGAGCATCCTGATATGCACATTCTACACACAATACCCATTATGACAACATGAAAAACACTATTTTTCAATGTAAAAAAAATAAAGCAAGAAATGACAGAAGGCTGTACACTAGAGATGTCCGATAATATCGTGCTGCCGATATTATCGGCCGATAAATGCTTTAAAATGTAATATCGGAAATTATCGGTATCGGTTTCAAAAAGTAAAATTTCTGACTTTTTAAAACGCAGCTGTACGGAGTGGTACACGGACGTAGGGAGAAGTACAGAGCGCCAATAAACCTTAAAGGCACTGCCTTTGCGTGCCGGCCCAATCACATAATATCTACGGCTTTTCACACATACGCGCGAATGCAACGCATACTTGGTCAACAGCCATACAGGTCACACTGAGGGTGGCCGTATAAACAACTTTAACACTGCTACAAATATGCGCCACACTGTGAACCCACACCAAACAAGAATGACAAACACATTTCGGGAGAACATCCGCACCGTAACACAACATAAACACAACAGAACAAATACTCAGAACCCCTTGCAGCACTAACTCTTCCGGGACGCTACAATAACTACACCCCCCATAACTTGAGTTGATTTATTTTGGAAAACATTGGGCATAATAATGCGTTAATTTCACGACTGTATATATCGGTATCGGTTGATATCGGAAGCTGTAATTAAGAGTTGGACAATATCGGAATATCGGCACAAAAGCCATTATCGGACATCTCTACTGCAGACATCTCAAAATTATGAAAGGAAAGCGGATGCACATCGTCTCCATTTTCAACTTCATGGCAAGGTTTGTGAATACTAATGATGTTTCTTACATTTTTTATATATTAGCAAATATTTCAAATCAAACCTTTTTTTTTATGTCGTCATGGAGTGTTGTGTCTATAACTCTGTGTCGTAAATAAATGTCTAAGGGTGTGTCAAAAATGTGCAAAAGGTGAAGCGCACAGTAATTTACCATAAATTGATTAACGTGGACCCTGACTTAAACAAGTTGAAAAATGTATTGGGGTGTTACCATTTAGTGGTCAATTGTACGGAATATGTACTGTACTGTGCAATATACTAATAAACGTTTCAATCAATCAATCAAATTCAGTAAAAGCACTGAGACACAAAAAAACAAATACAAAGCTAAAATGATAGACTAATTACTGAAAAAACCTAAAAGACGACAGTGGTTCTAGTCAACAAGGCACTTTTATTTGAAAACTCAGAATTGTAATACAAAAGCTTAAACAGCAACGAGGAGAAAGTCAATTAAATAAAACCACACAATAAAACAGCAAGTAATATATAGATTGCTTGACAGGTAAAATATAGCTTAACAAGTGCTTTTCTGTTTCTACATCTTTAATTATCTACACCCCATCAAGCGGGCATCTTCATGAGCAACCAAAGAGAGGTCAGAGCCTACAACACTCCCGCTATCAGCGTCATTATCAAGTCTTTTACGCTCATGTTTCTCGCCACGAAAGGAACGCACGCCGCTGCTGCTGTCATCACCTTTCCACACAAAGTCACATCGTGTGATCTCCGACAGCAGATTAGTTTAAGGTGCAAATGTGCGCCAAGGGAGTTTTTTCAGAAACGTGAGGGCAGAAGACTTCCGAGGAGGTGCAGTGGCTTAGCAAAAAAATTAAGTTAAGCTACCTTCTGTTATGTTTTAAAATTTAAGCAACACATTTAACACAGTGAGCAAGCAGCAAAAACTCTGCAAAATATGTTCCAGAAATGTTTTTTCAAGGAGGAGGTATCGTTCTTTGAGGGGATGCTCACGTGCCAACTTTTTAATAACCCGCCGTCCGGCATCCTTGGCTGTATTTCTATGTGTTCGGAAACCCTGCTATACGGACACAAAAGAACGGCTTAAAAACTTACGTACTGCTTCTTCACGGGTCAGAATGTGTACAAACTACACCTTGTACGATTGCAATACTCATTTCAGTCAAAAACCTGAGGGAAAATGACATGTGGTAAACGGTAACTGACAGTTAAAACAAAGTCATAGAAGGAAAAGAGTCAAATTACCATCATCATTGGTGTTCTCCTCCACTGCTGCTGCTTTTTGTGCTCCTCAAAACCAGAGGTTTGATCTTCAGTTTTTTGTCTGTGTAAGGAGGACATGAACGTGAAAGTGCAGAGTATTTGTCAAAGCTAAATGACAGAGTGAAAGTGATCTAGTGTTGACTGGCAAAACATCTTGTGTGGAGAAGTCGGTGCTGAGAGGAGGGAAGCCGCACGGCTAATCCTCATCAGTCAAGTCTGTCAACGGAGATCTCAGCTGTGCGGCCGTCCAACTCACAATCTAAAATCCTCTGACTCGCACAAAACCCCTTGTTTACCAGCAGTTACTGTGTCAAGACTTGATATTTGTTGTGTACATACTGTATAGACCAGTGTTTTTCAACCACATTAGTGTGCCGTGAGATACAGTCTGGTGTGCCGTGGGAGATCTAATTTCACCTATTTGGGTTAAAAATATTTTTTGCAAACCAGTAATTATAGTCTGCAAATTATATGTTGTTGTTGAGTGTCGGGACTGTCTAGAGCTCGGCAGAGTAACCGTGTAATACTCTTCCATATCAGTAGGTGGCAGCCGGTAGCTAATTGCTTCGTAGATGTCGTAAATAGCGGGAGGCAGCGTGCAGGTAAAAAGGTGTCTAATGCTTAAACCAAAAATAAACAAAAGGTGAGTGCCCCTAAGAAAAGGCATTGAAGCTATGCAGAACGAAACTAAGACTGAACTGGCTACAAAGTAAACAAAAACAGAATGCTGGACGACAGCAAAGACTTACTGTGGAGCAAAGACGGCGTCCACAAAGTACATCCGAACATGACATGACAATCAACAATGTCCCCACAAAGGAGGATAAAAACAACTTAAATATTCTTGATTGCTAAAACAAAGTAGATGCGGGAAATATCGCTCAAAGGAAGACATGAAACTGCTACAGGAAAATACCAAAAAAGAGAAAAAGCCACCTAAATAGGAGCGCAAGACAAGAACTAAAACACTACACACAAAAAAACAGTAAAAAAAATCAAAATAAGTCACGGCGTGATGTGACAGGTGGTGACAGTACACCTACTTTGAAACAAGAGCTATATTGATGCATGCTTGGTTATGGTTTAAAGTCATATCCAACGACTTTTTGCTGTCAACGGAGTTTAGTTTTTTAATGATTTCTGCTTGTGGTGTGCCTCCAAATTTTTTCAATGCAAAAAATGTGCCTTGGCTCAAAAAAGGTTGAAAAACACTGGTATAGACAAAGATACACTGTTTGGTAACTTTCCATTTAACACACAAAAACCTGCAATAATCATCGAAATTACTTAAAACTAGCAATACGCTGGCACATCAGCCACTGGTCAGTATCGACCAATTTCTGTAAACAAGTACGTAATCAGCTAATGCCAATTCACGTCTTTAAATGCCGATCCTAAAACCTCACAATAATTACTGAAATTACTTAAAACTAGCGATGCACCGATTGATCGGCCAGTGACCAGTATCGGCCGATTTCCGTAAACAAGTACGCGATCGGCTAATGCCAATTAACGCCTTTCAATGCTGATCATAAAACCCAACAATAATCACTGAAATTACTTAAAACCAGCGATGCTCACGTCAATCAGCCACCTATCAGTATTGACTAATTTCCATAAATGAGTACATGATCGCCTAATGACGATTAACGCCATTCAATGCAAATCATTGAACCCAACAATAATCACTGAAATTAATTAAAACTAGCAAAGCCCCGGTCCGTAAGCCACTGATCAGTATTGGCCAATTTCCGTAAACAAGTACGTAATCGGCTAATGCCAATTACCGCCTTTAAATGCAGATCATACAACCCCACAATAGATGAACCGGTTCATTGGCCTGTGATCAGTATCGGCCGATTTCCGTAAAGAAATACGTGATCGGCTAATGCTAATTAACGCCTTTTAATGCCGATCATAAAACCCCACAATAATCACTGAAATTACTTAAAACTCGCGAAGCCCAGGTCAATCGGCCACCTATCAGTATTGGCCAATTTCCATAAATGAGTACATGATCGCCTAATGCCGATTAAAGCCTTTCAATGCAAATCATTAATCAACAATAATCACTGAAATTAATTCAAACTTGCAAAGCCCAGGTCCATAAGCCACTGATCAGTGTCGGACAATTTCCGTAAACAAGTACATAATCGGCTAATGCCAATTAACGCCGTAAAAATGCTGATCATAAAACCCAACAATAGATGAACCGGTTGATCGGCCAGTGATCAGTATCGGCCGATTTCCGTAAACAAATACGTGATCGGCTAATGCCAATTAACACCTTTCAATGCCGATCATAAAACCCCACAATAATCAAAGAAAAATTACTTAAAACTAGCGAAGCCCAGGTCAATCGGCCACCTATCAGTATTGACCAATTTCCATAAATGAGTACATGATCGCCTAATGCCGATTAACGCCTTTCAATGCAAATCATTAAACCCAACAATAATCATTGAAATGAATTAAAACTAGCAAAGCCCCAGGCCATAAGCCACTGATTAGTATCGGTCAATTTCCGTAAACAAGTACGTAATAGGCTAATGCCAATTAACGCCTTTAAATGCCGATCATAAAACCCCACAATAGATGATCCGGTTGATTGGCCAGTGATCAGTATCGGCTGATTTCCGTAAACAAATACATGATCGGCTAATGCTAATTAACGCCTTATAATGGCAATCATAAAACACCACAATAATCACTGAAATGACTTGAAACTAACCATGTGCCACTCAATCGGCCACCAATCAGTATCGGCCGATACGTGGACAAGTACGTAATCAGCCAATGACGGTTAATGCCTTTCAATGCCAATCAAAATTACTTGAAAGTAAGGATGCCACTCTTCTCCTCTATTACGGTAAATAAACTATATTTATTACAAGTAACATTATCACTGGCGGACGAGGCTAAACAAGGTTAAACATGTTGCACGCCGAGTAAGCGCAAGCAGAAGCAGACAAGAAGGCATGCTAATCGCTAAATTAGCCGCTAGGATAGCTTGAAACAACACAAAAAACAAGTGGTTAGTAAACTCAAATAGACGTCTAGATTGAACAGAATTACAGAAGAAAGTGAGTACCGTATTTTTCGGACTATAAGTCACAGTTTTTTTCATAGTTTGGCTGGGCTCCAGTGTGACTTACCGGTATATATGTTTTTTTCCTTTTTTATTATGCATTTTCGGCAGGTGCGACTTATACTCCGGTGCGACTTATACTCGGAAAAATACGGTAGATAACAGGAAATTAACAAGTAGATTAAAAAGAGTTAGAGACGACGATAATATAACAGTGTTGAGTACCTGCGCAGGGTAAAGACATAATGAGTATGTGATTGATATTAGACTGATTAGATCTATATTTTTGTTTTTACAGAAAACATTTTTGTTGTTTCTGTTAATGTTCACCAATTCAAGACACTGCAGGACTTAGAGGGCAAAAACCAAACAATTTTGACAATTAGTACATTGCAGTGTCTGCTTTTGTTTAGTGTTTGTGTACTATTGACTTTATAGTGTATCCAACAAAAACACATAAAATAGTTAAAATAGTGTATTGGTTATAAAGATTTTTTGAAGTCTTAATTTTGATTAAAATTTGCTGTATCGGTATCGGTACACTGCAAAAACTGAAATCTAAGTAAGATTAAATATCTCGAATAAGGGTGATATTTGCTTATTTTCTGTCTAATAAGATAATTCTTCTCACTAAGCAGAATTTATGTTAGAGTCTTTTACTTGTTTTAAGTGTTTTGGTCCTAAATTATCTCAGTAAGATATTACAGCTTGTTGCTGAGATTTTATGACCTATATTGAGTAAAACATGCTTGAAACTAGAAAATCAACTGATGCAAAGCTGTGTCATCAACACTCATGAGTATAAAACTACTTTTTTAAAGTAATAATTTCTTATTTCAAGCATAAAAAAAAAAAAAGACTTTGACACAATTTGTCTCATAATTAAAACAGATGACAGCCAAATGGACTTTGCGGTTAAATTTTCAATGAAACAATAGAAAATACGTACCGGTACTCATATAGTAGTACAGTTTGCACAGTACAGTAAACTGACAGTTAATATTTAAACATTTAACATGTAACATTTCTAACTATTTTGAACAGAAATAGTTCATGCACATTCAGGTAAATTATTCAAAATTACAATTAAAAAAAATGTGGCCGGGGGCCGGGCTGTATATATGCGCACTAATTGACTGAAAGAGCACGCACTTGGCGCGATGATGTCATGTTATCAATGGGAAAATGCATTTTTAGACCATATGATTTGCCTGAGCGGCTAGGAGACCCCGAGAGTAACAAGCGGTTGCCTTGTTGCCTTTCCATTAAGAACAATAAACTAGTTTTTAGTATAAGTTTGCTGGTTTCAAGAAATGTACCGTAATGCCGAGCGCATATCATTATGTCAAGATAATGGCACTAGCATTTACTTCATTTAAGAATATTTTTCAACATATTGAGCAAAAAGGTCTCTTTTTTTTTCTTCTATCAAGAAAAGTGCACTTGTTATTAGTGAGAATATACTTATTTTAAGGTATTTTGGGGTTCATTGAGGTTAGCTAATTTTACTTGTTTTGGAAAGTCTTGACAAGCCAAATGTTCTTGTTCTATTGGCAGATAATTTTGCTTAGTTCAAGTAAAATACCCCTACTTTTTGTATTTTTTTTTCTTATTTTAGAACACTGACTTTTTGCAGTGTACAAGCTGATCTCACCTAAGGATGTCTTGGGTATACTACAGGGCATGACGTGTGGCTAAATTAAGTGACATCCGTATTACAGTTTACAACACTGAATCAGGAAAGGATTCAGGATCCAGAATTCGAACAGTGTTTGCAGTGTTGGTTGGTTTTATTACCTTTAACCTGTGAGGTCTTGGCTTGTAGTGTGTCCGGTGTGTCCGGCTCCTCTGGAGAACTTGAGAGGGAGATAAAAGATGGCAGTGCCAGCAAACTTGAAGCAGATGTTCCTGGTGTTTCCTGAGAGCCTTGTGGAAGAACAACCTCAGACAAGCAGGGGCTGGCCAAATTAAACATTAGTTGCACAACGTTTCATTAGTGACACTGAAACAGTACAAAAAAAAATATTCCTAATTATTCAACCAGGAAGATTCACTTCTGACCTTTTGGGGAGTTGCCTGATACGAGGTCTCACGGGAGTGGAAGCAGTCCGTTTGGTACGTTGGCGGTGTTGCAATTTGCAGCGGGCTCCTTGAGGGCAGGAACCGGTCTTACTGAAGTCAGGACACAACAGTGTGTGTTTCTTCTTACACTGGGAAATTAGATGTTACAAAAGTTTCAGCATGTAGCGCACCATGAGCAAGAACGTGACTGATACAGACTATGTGCATTAACCTCTTATACCCTGGGTCTTGTTGCTAGGAAACACACAGCTTACTTTACTACATTAGGAGAGTATCTCTTTCATGAAGGGTTGTTCAAAATATCTCTGCATGAGTAAGGATTCTGCAGGAGTCAGGGCATCTTCGAGGTAAAATAAGGTCCACCAAAGGATGACTGGGGTCGACATGACAGCTGCCCATGGGAAGCCCAAACGCTCCGTTACGTATATTAGAGAATACGTAATACACATGACTAAGCCTGTGAGATAAAGTTTCTTTCCAGACCAACATAACCAAAGTACCAAGTAGATTTCGACATTCTTATTGAAGTAAATGTAATGTGTGGTTGGGTAATGTATCAGGGGTGGTGTTCGGGTCTGTGGGACCCGTTTTCATTTTTTATTAAAAGAAAAATGATACAATTAATTAATTTTTCAAACTGAGACTCACTGACTTTGGCTCATTTTCTGTGAAGAACATATATCAGAATACATATTTAATGACCACACACCATACACGCCCCTATACATTTCCATTACATATAAGATGCCCGGGGCTAATAGAAGTGTGGAAATTGATGTTCTGTGTACCACACACACACACACACAGCAGGCCTAGACAGGAGGAGGGCAGAGTGTAGGTACACAGAACATCAGAGGGTCAAATGTGCGAGAAAATGAGAGCAGACAGTGTTGACAAACAATGTTGCAACCTTGAAACACAAAAGAAGAATCCCTGTGGGATGCAGAAACTGGCAGAGAAATTTTCCGTGCAACATTCATATTGTTGTTACTCAGCCAGCGTTTGTGGGTCTGATGGACCCGTTGCATTTTGTGGCTTTTAATGCCTCACAATCAAACACTTTTATGTTAAAATACTGAACAGATGTTTATTGGGATAAGGTAAACATCTGTTCAGTATTTTAACATGAAAGTGTTTGATTGTGAGGCATTAAAAGCCACAAAATGCAACGGGTCCATCATAAAATACTGAACAGATGTTTATTGGGATAAGGTAAACATCTGTTCAGTAATTTAACATAAAAGTGTTTGATTGTGAGGCATTAAAAGCCACAAAATGCAACGGGTCATTCAGACCCACAAACGCTGGCTGAGTAACAACAATATGAATGTTGCACGGAAAATTTATCTGCCAGTTTCTGCATCCCACAGGGATTCTTCTTTTGTGTTTCAAGGTTGCAACATCGTTTGTCAACATTGTCTGCTCTCATTTTCTCGCACATTTGACCCTATGATGTTCTGTGTACCTACACTCTGTCCTCCTCCTGTCTAGGCCTGCTGTGTGTGTGTGTGTGTGTGTGTGTGTGTGTGTGTGTGTGTGTGTGTGTGTGTGTGTGTGTGTGTGTGTGTGCATTAAAAGCCACAAAATGCAACGGGTCCATCAGACCCACAAACGCTGGCTGAGTAACAACAATATGAACACTACACAAGGGTTAATCATCATCATTGGATGATTTGTTATCATTGACAGAAGTAACATCTGAATTGTGTTTGAATGCTCTGTAGAAAAACGACACACCTAATTTTGAAAGCCTTTTTTAAATACTCTCTTCAAATATCACATAAGGTCACTCTATACTTAACGTGTGTAACCTGTGTAGAAAAATCTGAGTTAAAACCACTTCTTGTGTTTGGCAAATATTTAGGAATATTTAAAAAGGTCTCAAAAGATCAAAATATATTTATTTTAGTTTGTTTGTGCAGTCGTCTCTCGCTGTATTGCTCTTCAATTATCACTAGATCGCAGATTTTTTTTAAAAACAACACTTTTTTTAAAAACATGTCTTCGTGTACAGTATGTATTATATTTATTACAGCGCATTATTTGTCCTATTTTCAATTATGTTGTGGCTATGTTAGCGCTATCCTTAGCGTGACATTCTCAAGTTGACCAAGTGTTGGCATAACAACTTTTTGATGGACTTCATCAACTCCCGTCGTCTGTAACATCTCAACATTGGTGAGACTTTGACGAGAGCGATTTCAAAATATAACAGTGGAACGTAACATCAAAGTCAGCACAGCACTTTAGGCGAACAAGACCGCTATAAACTACTGTAAACTTCTGGATCCTGAATCCTTTCTTGATTCAGTGTTGTAAACTGTAATACGGATGTCATTTAATTTAGCCAAGCTAAAAAAAGAATTAAAAAATCAGCTGCTATAAGCAAGCTGTCCGGCCAAAGTCGAGATGAACTCTTGATGCATTTCATCTTCGACAACACAGAATGACAACATCATAGCTAAGGATCGTAGTTGCGACTGTCAAGTTAACCAAGTTTTTGCAGGACAACTAACGCCGGTGGTTTCAGGACATGAAGCCCAGTTCTAACTTAAAGGAATTACCCAGGAGGTGACAAGTACTTCCACGTAGAGGCTGTGTTTTAGTGGCCGGGTGACAGCCATAGCAATGGTTTGGAGGATCCTTCGGGTTAGTGATGTGCAGATTGATACTGAAATATCGATACCGCCGATACCAGATCTTTACACTTAATATCGATCCTAAAATCAAACTATCGATACGGTTGATACTTTGGTTCAGGGGTGTCCAAACTTTTTCCACCAAGGGCTGCATACTGAAAAGTCAAAAGTATGTTGGGGCTATACTCCCTCTATCAATCTATTTTCTATCGCTTGTCCCTTTGATATTTTTGTATTTAAAAAAAAATGCTAAAAAAAGTTATTGTGTCAACTATGAATTATAGGAGACTAAGTGTATTATTAATTATTTAGAACATTTCAGCTTTTTCTCATTACCGTATTTTTCGGAGTATAAGTCGCACCGGAGTATAAGTCGCACCTGCCGAAAATGCATAATAAAGAAGGAAAAAAACATATATAAATCACACTGGAGCCTGGCCAAACTATGAAAAAAACTGTGACTTATAGTCCGAAAAATACGGTATATATACATATACATACATACATACATACATACATATATATATATATATATATATATATATATATATATATATACATACATACATACATACATACATACATACATATACATACATACATACATACATACATACATACATATATATATATATATATATATATATATATATATATATATATATATATATATATACATATATATATATACATATACATACATACATACATATATGTTTTTTCCCATGTAAAGATAGAAAAAATAATACGATTGTTTAAATACAGAACCTCTGGTTGTACGAAAATAATAATGTTCAGTTACACATTTAACGGTGTTGATCATGGTTGTTTTTTAAGTTAGTATTTTAATTTTTTTTAAATAACTGACTAAACTTTGTTTATATTTTAAGTAAATTTGATTGTTATTTTCATTCTCATATTTTAGATAAAACTTTTTCCACCAAGGGCCGCTTAATGAAAAGTCAGGTATGGGGGATATTGTTTCATTTTTTTATTACAAAAAAATTACTAATTAGTATAAACAAATACATATTTAAAGACAAAATATTGTGTGACTAAGTAATTTATTATTAATTATTAGTTTTAACATTTCAGCTTTTTCTCATTACATTCTGTTTTTTTTGCAAATTTTGTTCTTTTATTTTTAATGTTGTTTTAAGATAGGTATTATTTGAAAATACACAACTTTGAAAATTTTAGCAGACATGTGAGGTATATTTGCACAAAGTATCGGCACCACCGATACAAGTCTGAATTTTACTTGGTATCGAATTGGGAAAAAAAAATCAGTGGTATTGCACATCACAAACGGTGAGTACTCTAATCATTCAAAGCTACAATATTGGTTGAAACAATTGTAAGAAGACTATATGGGTGTTATTTCATGTTTACAAGGCTATATTATGCTAAAAAAAATAAAAAATAAAAAAAAACATATTTAGAGGGTCGTAAACTGTTATGCTCCAACTATGAAAATATTTGAGGTATTATTAAAAGTCCTACTTTGCGGAAATGTGTTTACCACGGTGATGTCCAGTACCAATTAACCACCATAAACGAGGGACGAATGTATTGGCCTCTCTTCATCAACTCTCATGACACTAGATATAAAGAATAATTCATTAAACAACCCCAAAGAGCTTTGCGTACACTGTACTGAATAATTCTATTTTCAAGTCATTAGTTTGTATTAAAAACTGTAAGGAGGCAGACAGAGTAGTTATTTAGAAGTTGTCCCAAAAATATGGACAAAAGCAAAAATGTACATATTTTACATTTATTTCAAAATTAAATAGGTAAAACAAATGTTCTTTTAATCATTATTTCATGTACAAACCCCGTTTCCATATGAGTTGGGAAATTGTGTTAGATGTAAATATAAACGGAATACAATGATTTGCAAATCCTTTTCAACCCATATTCAATTGAATGCACTACAAGGACAAGATATTTGATGTTCAAACTCAAAAACTTTTTTTTTTGCAAATAATAATTAACTTAGAATTTCATGGCTGCAACACGTGCCAAAGTAGTTGGGAAAGGGCATGTTCACCACTGTGTTACATCACCTTTTCTTTTAACAACACTCAATAAACGATTGGGAACTGAGGAAACTAATTGTTGAAGCTTTGAAAGTGGAATTCTTTCCCATTCTTGTTTTATGTAGAGCTTCAGTCGTTCAACAGTCCGGGGTCTCCGCTGTCGTATGTTACGCTTCATAATGCGCCACACATTTTCGATGGGAGACAGGTCTGGACTGCAGGCGGACCAGGAAAGTAATCACACTCTTTTTTTACAAAGCCACGCTGTTGTAACACGTGCTGAATGTGGCTTGGCATTGTCTTGCTGAAATAAGCAGGGGCGTCCATGAAAAAGACGGCGCTTAGATGGCAGCATATGTTGTTCCAAAACCCATATGTACCTTTCAGCATTAATGGTGCCTTCACAGATGTGTAAGTTACCCATGCCTTGGGCACTAATGCACCCCCATACCATCACAGATGCTGGCTTTTGAACTTTGCGTAGATAACAGTCTGGATGGTTCGCTTTCCCTTTGGTGCGGATGACACGATGTCGAATATTTCCAAAAACAATTTGAAATGTGGACTCGTCAGACCACAGAACACTTTTCCACTTTGCATGAGTCCATCTTAGATGTTCTCGGGCCCAGAGAAGCCGGCGGCATTTCTGGATGTTGTTGATGAATGGCTTTCGCTTTGCATAGTAGAGCTTTAACTTGTATTTAGTGACAGTGGTTTTCTGAAGTGTTCCTGAGCCCATGTGGTGATATCCTTTAGAGATTGATGTTGGTTTTTGATACAGTGCCGTCTGAGGGATCGAAGGTCACGGTCATTCAATGTTGGTTTCCGGCCATGCCGTTTACGTGGAGTGATTTCTCCAGATTCTCTGAACCTTTTGATGATATTATGGTGAATGTTGTCTGTCTATCTGTGTTGGCCCTGCGATGAGGTAGCGACTTGTCCAGGGTGTACCCCGCCTTCCGCCCGATTGTAGCTGAGATAGGCTCCAGCGCCCCCCGCGACCCCAAAAGGGAATAAGCGGTAGAAAATGGATGGATGGATGGATGTTGAAATCCCTAAATTTCTTGCAATTGCACTTTGAGAAACGTTGTTCTTAAACTGTTTGACTATTTGCTCACGCAGTTGTGGACAAAGGGGTGTACCTCGTCCCATCCTTTCTTGTGAAAGACCGCGCATTTTTTGGGAAGCTGTTTTTATACCCAATCATGGCACCCACCTGTTCCCAATTAGCCTTCACACCTGTGGGATGTTCCAAATAAGTGTTTGATGAGCATTCCTCAACTTTATCAGTATTTATTGCCACCTTTCCCAACTTCTTTGTCACGTGTTGCTGGCATCAAATTCTAAAGTTAATGATTATTTGCAAAAAAAAAAAAGTTTATCAGTTTGAACATCAAATATGTTGTCTTTGTAGCATATTCAACTGAATATGGGTTGAAAATTATTTGCAAATCATTGTATTCCGTTTATATTTACATCTAACACAATTTCCCAACTCATATGGAAACGGGGTTTATATATGTTATTTTCATGTATCAACGTATTCCTAATCAAATACAACTTTTTTGTAAGGTATATTAAATGTGTACTGTATATTCTATGTCGAGAGTTTTAGGGTAGGGACCCCCTGAAGTTTTATGATTCCAGGTTAAAGTCCATCATTGTCACCGCCAGATCTAACATAACAGTTAAACATGTTATCTCAAAGAAGTGAAAGTGTCTTGTTTTTCATGCTTCTTCCACTATGTCAATTCAGACTATTAAAAGCTTCTTTTCTCCTTGGCATGAGTGTGTAAGTTGAGCAAGTGGTTAAGTCTGCAGAGCATTGTGCACGAGATGGCAAGCTTTCACATGCATGTTTGCAAGCCAGAGTGCATGACAGTGTAATACGGGTGTAAATTGGAAGCTTCATTCTCTGCGAGACCTGATCCCTCCCACCTGTCAGAGCAGCTAATTATATTCCCTTGGAGGAGAAGGCTGCAAAGAGTGTGTTCCTGTGTGCGGACAGGCCAGTAGTGTGGCACTGGGAAGGAGAATAGTCCAGGAATAGAGTGAATAGAATGTTGGGGTGTCGGTGGGGGTTAATCTTGAGATTGATTTTCCAGGAACTCTGAAGAGTCTTGCTCCTCTCTCCCTGAAAGCCAGCAGCATGACACTCGCCACAAGATCATTTCTGATTGGCTGACGATGATGCCCGGTATCAACTCACTGTCAAAGCTTTCTCTGTAAGGCTTTATATGGCTGCCTCATTCACCGAACACCTTCTCCAACAAAGCAGTTCGGACCAGTGCGGTAACTGTACATGTATTCGTATTTGGAATATTTCGATACGAAACATTTGGTCAGGAACAGAGGCGAAACTAATTTACCACACAGTATACTTTAACCTTTGTGCAAGTTTAAGATTGACTATACAAACTTACTCCTAGGATCCAAAAGGGACCCTATCATAAAAGTGTCACTGTAATTGAGAAATACTTATTTTTTGCTTAAAATATTGACAACTTCATATGTATGTATTATATAAAATGTATATTATTTTTATGTTTGAAGGTCTTTTGCCAAAAATGTAAATTAATAAATTATATTGGAAAAATGCAATATATTCAATCATTCTAAAAATTAAGTTGCACAGTGGAATATTTGAGGTTGAGTAATTCAAGCCGAATAGGTCAATAATTCATGGCAACATTGAATACAGTAGACAAACATATTTTTATAGTGCCTACTGAGCAAGAATGAATAAACACTAGTCTTTTATATATACTGTATCTGCCATGTTATGTGTAACTGTCCAAGATCGTTGTCATTTAATGGCAGCTTAAGTAATTTACACTCATCAAAGCTCAGAGAATTATGCATCATGGTTTTCTGTTCCATACCTGGTGGTTAAAGGGTGCAATTACACCAAAATAATATTTTCTTGTTTTTCAATATGCAAGAATGAGATTCATTTGGTTTCATGGAGAAAAAGAAATGGCAGAATTGGTCTGCTAGAAAATAGCAGTTGTAATGGCAGTCAATAGGGCCGAAAGAGATCCTAAGAGAGAGTGTGTATACATTATGTTAATATCCTATTTTAACAACTTTGTGATCAAAACACAATGGAATAAAAAAAATATGTAAAAAAAAAACCTTCAAACTGAACAATATATCACATAAAGAACACATGTAAAGCCTGTATTGGGCCTTGGGGTTGCACTAGGTGGTTAAGGGGTTCAATTACCCCAAAATTATATTTTCTTGTTTTTCAATCTGCAAGAATGAGATTCATTTGGTTTTCATGGAAAAAAAAGAAATTACAGAATTACAGTCTGCTAAAAAAATAGCAGTCAATAGGGCTGAAAGATATCCTAAGAGAGAGTGTGTATACATTATGTTAATATCCTATTCTAACAACTTTGTGATCAAAACACAATGAAATAAAAAAAAATAGGGAAAAAAAACCTTCAAACTGAACAATATATCACATAAGGAACACATGTAAAGCCTGTATTGGGCCTTGGGGTCGCACTAGGTGGTTAAGGGGTGCAATTACACCAAAATAATATTTTCTTGTTTTTCAATCTGCAAAAATGAGATTTATTTGGTTTTCATGGGGAAAAAAATGACAGAATTACTGTCTGCTAAAAAATAATAGCAGTTGTAATCGCAGTCAATAGGGCAAAGAGAGATCTAAGAGAGAGTGTATACACATACTTGCCAACCCTCCCGGATTTTCCGGGAGACTCCCGAAATTCAGCGCCTCTCCCGTAAACCTCCCGGGACAAATTTTCTCCCGAAAATCTCCCGAAATTCAGGCGGAGCTGGAGGCCACGCCCCCTCCAGTTCCATGCGGACCTGAGTCCGCTTTCCCACAATATAAAGAACGTCTACAGTAAAGCAGTCTGTCTGCCATAAACAGCAATGTTGTGACACTCTTAAACAGGACAATACTGCCATCTAGTGCATTTGATGAAAGCACTTTTGTGCGTGCCACACAGCAATGCATAATCAGAGAGGGTGTTCAGCATGGTTAGAAAGATAGTGACAGAGAATAGAACAAGGATGGACAATTCAACCCTTAACTCAACAATGAGTAGATGAGTGTTATGTGTGTGTATATGTGTAAATAAATGAACACTGAAATTCAAGTATTTCTTTTATTTATATATTTATTTATTTATATATATATATATATATATATATATATATATATATATATATATATATATATATATATATATATATATATATATATATAGCTAGAATTCACTGAAAGTCAATTATTTCTTATATATATATATCCATCCATCCATTTACTACCGCTTATTCCCTTCGGGGTCGCGGGGATATATATATATATATATATATATATATATATGAAATACTTGACTTGGTGAATTCTAGCTGTAAATATACTCCTCCCCTCTTAACCACGCCCCCAACCACGCCCCCGCCCCAACCACGCCCCCCGCACTCACCCCCCGAAATTGGAGGTCTCAAGGTTGGCAAGTATGTGTATACATTATGTTAATATCCTATTCTAACAACTTTGTGATCAAAACACAATGGAATAAAAAAAAAAAAAGGGAAAAAAAAACCTCAAACTGAACTATATATCACATAAGGAACACATGTAAAGCCCGTATTGGGCCTTGGGGTCGCACTAGGTGGTTAAGGGGTATAATTACCCCAAAATAATATTTTCTTGTTTTTCAATCTGCAAGAATGAGATTCATTTGGTTTTCATGGAAAAAAAAAAGAAATGACAGAATTACAGTCTGCTAAAAAATAGCAGTTGTAATGGCAGTCAATAGGGCCGAAAGAGATCCTAAGCGAGAGTGTGTATACATTATGGTAATATCCTATTCTAACAACTTTGTGATCAAAACTCAATGGAATTTAAAGAAAAATGGAAAAAAAAACCTTCAAACTGAACAATATATCACATAAGGAACACATGTAAAGCCCGTATTGGGTCCTGGGGTCGCACAAGGATTAAGTCTACTTGCTAAACGAATACTGTCCAGCCTTTGGATAGCGGGAGTCATGGCTCACAATAGTGCCATGGAAAATGCAAAGCTCAAAAACCCTTGTCTGTGGTTAAAGTCTTCTGTTTGGGAACACTTGAAAGATGTAAATAAAGGCATGCAGATACGATGAAAGCAGCGTGCCGTCATTGGGAACAGTACGACAAGCTGGAACAATGAATACTGTACTTTAACCAAACTTTATTAAAATCAAAACTATTATTTACACGCTTCAATCAGTAGCTTTTTACTTCCCTAAAAAAAACAAAAAACCCTGGGGTGTCCAAAGAGTTTCAGTTGTTTGCAGTTAATATTTTATTGGCCTTCTGCATACTGTAAAAATAAAATTAATTCATTATTAATGAGATGTATTATTAGTAGGGCTGTCAAACAATGCAAGTATTTAATCTTGCTTAATCACATTTTGTCCTAGGTTAATTCGTAATTATCCACGATTAATCTCAAATAGAAGTTTTTGCTTCATGCAATTGTTTGTTTCATTGAAACACTTTTAAACAGAGTTTAAAAACAAACCTATTACAAATGACAGTTTGGATGTGGATGCCGATGGCTTTGGTCTTGTCGGCCGAGGCGACGGGTCTTGTGGAGCGAGCCTTGCTATTCATGTGAGCTTTTCTTTGTCCAATTTGGTCACACACGCCGCACTCACGTTAACTGCGCGTCATAAAAAAATAGTGCTGTTAAAAGGAAATTAGTGTCAACTCTTTATTCGCGTTAACTTTGACATCCCTAATTATTAGATATTACACTAATTTACTTTGTGGACTGTTAGTTGCTCTGTGTCCCGAGAAAGACGTTTTGCTTGATAGCGCCCATTTTTTTAACCAATGGTGCTTAAATGTTACACGCGCGCACACTCGTGCTTGTCCGTTTCCTAAACGGTGATTAAGCTCATATCATTAAATATATTTATGGGGAAAAACTTTGGTGTTTATTAATAGCACCACTATGTGGTGTATATGTCAGAAATATGATAGGGTAGGAACCAAAGGAAGGGTTTAATAGTTTCCATGGTTTTTCACCCTTTCTGTGAAGCACTTCAGAAATTAAGAAGAGTTACACTGCAAAAACTGAAATCTAAGTAAGATTAAATATCTCAAATAAGGGTGATAATTCTTCTCACTAAGCAGATTTTATGTTAGTGTTTTACTTGTTTTAAGTGTTTTGGTCCTAAATGATCTCAGTAAGATATTACAGCTTGTTGCTGAGATTTGATGACCTATATTGAGTAAAACATGCTTGAAACTAGAATATCAACTGTTGCAAAGCTGTGTCATCAACACTCACAAGTATAAAACTACTTTTTTAAAGTAATCATTTCTTATTTCAAGCATGAAATAAAAAAATCATGACTTTGACACAATTGTGTCTCATAATTAAAACAGATGACAGCCAAATTGACTTTGCTGTTTTATTTTCAACGAAACAATAGAAAATATGTACTCTTATAGTAGTACAGTTGACACAGTACAGTAAACTGACAGTTAATATTTAAACATTGGACATTTCAAACAATTTTGAACAGAAATAGTTCATGCACATTCAGATATATATTACAATCCAAAAATAATTGGCCGGGGGCCGGGCTGTATATATATATATGTATATATATATATATATATATATGCGCACTAATTGACTGAAAGAGCACGCACTTGGCGCGATGATGTCATGGTATCGATGGGAAAATGCCTTTTTAGACAATATGATTTGCCTGAGCGGCTTGTAGACCCCGAGAGTAACAAGCGGTTGCCTTGTTGCCTTTCTATTAAGAACAATAAACTAGTTTTTAGTAAAAGTTTGCTGGTTTCAAGAAATGTAATGCCGAGCGCATATCATTATGTCAAGATAACGGCACCAGCATTTACTTAATTTAAGAATATTTTTCAACATATTTTTTCTATCAAGAAAAGTGCACTTGTTATTAGTGAGAATATACTGATTTTGAGGTATTTGGGGTTAATTGAGGTTAGCTAATTTTACCTGTTTTGGAAAGTCTTAACAAGCCAAATTTTCTCGTTCTATTGGCAGATAATTTTGCTTATTTCAAGTAAAATACCCCTAATTTTTGTATTTTTTTTTTCTTATTTTTGAACACTGACTTTTTGCAGTGTTGTTGATAAAAATTAAAAATAAAATTTCTTTGGGTGTTGTCATTTGTTCACAAGACGGTAAATACAAGAATATGAAATGTTACTTGATAATGCCTGTATAAGTAAGTTAATACAAGTTATATGACGACATTGGTTGGACTCTTTATGGGATATGTTTTCTTTTAAAATTGAAATAAATTAGAAATTGGTCAAAGTCACAAAATGTATTGTGTTGGACCACAGTGGATCTTAGACACGAGATAAAGAGCAGTCAGCTCCATACAATTATTATCAAAGCTATTTGATTATTATACTAAATGGCAGCAAAGAACTGCAGCCAAATAGGCACAATTCTAAGTAAAGACAAAGACATAT
This sequence comes from Nerophis lumbriciformis, assembly GCF_033978685.3. NCBI lineage: Eukaryota > Metazoa > Chordata > Actinopteri > Syngnathiformes > Syngnathidae > Nerophis > Nerophis lumbriciformis. The sequence continues at coordinate 10,410,952 of NC_084561.2, forward strand.
AATTTAGTATACCTTCGTTATTTCTGTTTCTACAGGAACTACAAATTAGTGCTCTCCTCGCTGCATCTCCATATAATCTAATGTTCATGAACAAAAAACAAGAACACCAGAAAGATACTGTGGGATGAAAAAAAGGTCGCAAATGGAGGTGAAATGCTACAGTGGGCAGAACAGCTTTATCCCACACTAAGTTAACAATTTTCCACTTGATTTAAGGAAGACTGGGGTGTCTCTGGGGCCTATTAGATACTTTTCTGCTGTGCTAAAAGCAGGAGGACTCAGCACATTTCAAGAGACTGTGAAAAGGAGCAAAAGAAGCAGAAATGAGGGTGGGTATGAAAATGGAGGACAGTAAAATAAAAGAGGTCCTACTACAAGCATCTCGGACATTACGCTGACACCAGAAGAAATTAGCACAGAGTGGAAATGAAACAATTAAACAGTCCAGGATGGTACATCATTATGGTTAGTGTGTGTGTGTGTGTACGTGTGTGTGCGTGTGTGTGTGTGTGTGTGTGTGTGTGTGTGCGTGTGTGTGTGTGTGTTATATTACATTGATAAGTGCTGTCAAATTATAATTTTTTTATTCGATTACCGTATTTTTCGAACTATAAGTCGCAGTTTTTTTCATAGTTTAGGAGCGACTTATGTGTGAAATTATTAACACATTACCGTAAAATATCAAATAATATTATTTAGCTCATTCACGTAAGAGACTAGACGTATAAGATTTCATGGGATTTAGCAATTAGGAGTGACAGATTGTTTGGTAAACGTATAGCATGTTCTATATGTTATAGTTATTTGAATGACTCTTCCCATAATATGTTACATTAACATACCAGGCACGTTCTCAGTTGGTTATTTATGCCTCATATAACGTACACCCTTTCAGCCTGTTGTTCACTATTCTTTATTTATTTTAAATTGCCTTTCAAATGTCTATTATTGGTGTTGGGTTTTATCAAATAAATTTCCCCCAAAAATGCGAGTTATACTCCAGTGCGACTTATGTATGTTTTTTTCCTTCTTTATTATGCATTTTCGGCCGGTGGGACTTACACTCCAAAAAATACGGTAATCGTACTTTGGAATTTGGTATCATTATTAATTTTAGGTTATTTACTCACTCACATTAATTTAAATCAACTTAAAAATGAGCCCAATATTAGGATACAAATGCAATGTAATTGTTTTACTTGAATGCACATATTTTACTAAAATTTAATCAATCAATCAATCAATCAACTTTATTTATAAAGCACATTTAAAATTTACCACAGGGGTAGCCAAAGTGCTGTACAATGGGCAGGTTAAAAGATAATACGAGTACCGAGCAAACACAACACAACACAAACAGAACACGATAAAAAATAAATAAATAAAATAGAATAAATAAAAACATAAAGACAGGTTCACAGCATGTGTATTATGGGGCGCCATTGCAGGATGGATATCACTCAGTGTTAAAAGCCATGGAATAAAAGTATGTTTTTAAGAGAGATTTAAAAACAGGAAGAGAGGAGGCTTGTCTAATACTCAGAGGTAGGTCGTTCCAGAGCTTGGGAGCAGCAACGGCGAAAGCTCTGTCACCTCTAAGCTTCAGCCTTGTGTCAGGGACCGTCAACAGCAGCTGATCGGCTGATCTTAAGGATCGGGTGGGGCAGTAAGGCTGAAGGAGGTCGGAGAGATAGGTTGGCGCGAGGTTGTTTAGACATTTAAAAACTAATAAAAGGAGTTTAAAATTGATTCAATAATGCACAGGGATCCAGTGAAGGGACGCTAAAATAGGGGTGATGTGCTCACGTCTGCCGGTCTGTGTTAGCAGACGAGCAGCAGAGTTCTGCACGATCTGCAGGCTCTACAGTCCCTTCTGGGAATATTTTGAAGTGAAATTTGCGGAGTCTCATCACTTATCTTTGCATCGCTCACCTTATAACAACCTACGCCACCTTTCCGGTAGTCACAGTAAAGGAGCATGTACGGTCAACATAAATTGCTTGAATAATCTTTGTATATTAATAGTATTCCAATATTTTATGGGATTAATCACACAAGTTAAATCACATTTTTTGACAGCCCTAAGTATTTTATATATTAATTCATATAGGATTGTTATTATAGAATTATATGAGATGCTATTGAGAGACATAACCTGAAGACCATAAAATAAATATGCGATGCTGATGGGTCAAGAAGTACTGAATCAATGACCGGTGAGGGTGAAGAAGCGCGGGTGAGACAAAGCATCCAAACCCAAAATGGAAATGATGGAAACAAACTTGGGAATAAGGGGAGGGAAAGAGGTGAGAAGCTGTATTAACCCCTGAGATGCTGTACTGTGTGCCTGGCTGTCCCATAGTGCCATCCTCAGCACTTTTACATCTATAATTACTGCCTGCTATCCATCATAGACGTCGACGCACTAGACTTTCACAGTTCACTGCTTCATAACACACACACACACACACACACACACACACACACACACACACACACACACACACACACACACACACACACACACAGTCCCAAACAATCACAGATCATTGCACATCAGAAAAAAACAGTAAATATCAACATTAATGGGGAACATTATCACCAGACCTATGTAAGCGTCAATATATACCTTCATATTGCAGAAAAAAAGACCATATATTTTTTTAACCAATTTCCGAACTCTAAATGGGTGAATTTCGGCGAATTAAACGCCTTTCTATTATTCGCTCTCGGAGCGATGACGTCACAACGTGACGTCACATCGGGAAGCAATCCGCCATTTTCTCAAACACCGAGTCAAATCAGCTCTGTTATTTTCCGTTTTTTCGACTGTTTTCCGTACCTTGGAGACATCATGCCTCGTCGGTGTGTTGTCGGAGGGTGTAACAACACGAACAGGGACGGATTCAAGTTGCACCAGTGGCCCAAAGATGCGAAAGTGGCAAGAAATTGGACGTTTGTTCCGCACACTTTACCGACGAAAGCTATGCTACGACAGAGATGGCAAGAATGTGTGGATATCCTGCGACACTCAAAGCAGATGCATTTCCAACGATAAAGTCAAAGAAATCTGCCGCCAGACCCCCAGGAAAAGAGAGCGGATGAGGGTATGTCTACAGAATATATTAATTGATGAAAACTGGGCTGTCTGCACTCTCAAAGTGCATGTTGTTGCCAAATGTATTTCATATGCTGTAAACCTAGTTCATAGTTGTTAGTTTCCTTTAATGCCAAACAAACACATACCAATCGTTGGTTAGAAGGCGATCGCCGAATTCGTCCTCGCTTTCTCCCGTGTCGCTGGCTGTCGTGTCGTTTTCGTTTGCATACGGTTCAAACCGATATGGCTCAATAGCTTGAGTTTCTTCTTCAATTTCGTTTTCGCTACCTGCCTCCACACTACAACCATCCATTTCAATACATGCGTAATCTGTTAAATCGCTTAAGCCGCTGAAATCCGAGTCTGAATCCGAGCTAATGTCGCTATACATTGCTGTTCTAGCCGCCATGTTTGTTTGTATCGGCATCACTATGTGACGTCACAGGAAAATGGACGGGTATATATAACGATGGTTAAAATCAGGCACGTTGAAGCTTTTTTTAGGGATATTGCGTGATGGGTAAAATTTTGAAAAAAACTTCGAAAAATAAAATAAGCCACTGAGAACTGATTTTTAATGGTTTTAACCCTTCTGAAATTGTGATAATGTTCCCCTTTAATTTTCTTCTACATCTGTGTTCACTAATTTCTCTTTCAATGAGGTATGAAAGGCTCAAAAAGCAAACCACAAAGATGAAGGTAAGACAAAGCTGGAAGAGTGGACTCTGAAGGTGCCAACAGTTAAGCAATATGTCACTAAAGTTGTGTCCTTATGGACCACCAGCAGGGGTTCTTAAGCATCAGTGTTACCTTTGAAAAAGCACCGGATCCCACTATTGCTGGATTTTGTGCGTGGCTATGACAATTGACAAATATAAATAAAGACCTGCCCACGTAATTACAGTAACGACAGCTTAAACTTAAACGTATTTGATAAAAGTGTAAAGCGATTCAAACCGGGGGCGGTACCTCTGGATCGGCAGACCGGGGTGGTGGTTCCTCTCTTTAAAAAGGGGAACCGGAGGGTGTGTTCTAACTATCGTGGGATCACACTCCTCAGCCTTCCCGGTAAGGTCTATTCAGGTGTACTGGAGAGGAGGCTACGCCGGATAGTCGAACCTCGGATTCAGGAGGAACAGTGTGGTTTTCGTCCTGGTCGTGGAACTGTGGACCAGCTCTATACTCTCGGCAGGGTCCTTGAGGGTGCATGGGAGTTTGCCCAACCAGTCTACATGTGCTTTGTGGACTTGGAGAAGGCATTCGACCGTGTCCCTCGGGAAGTCCTGTGGGGAGTGCTCAGAGAGTATGGGGTTTCGGACTGTCTGATTGTGGCGGTCCGGTCCCTGTATGATCAGTGTCAGAGCTTGGTTCGCATTGCCGGCAGTAAGTTGGACACGTTTCCAGTGAGGGTTGGACTCCGCCAAGGCTGCCCTTTGTCACCCATTCTGTTCATAACTTTAATGGACAGAATTTCTAGGCGCAGTCAAGGCGTTGAGGGGATCCGGTTTGGTGGCTGCAGGATTAGGTCTCTGCTTTTTGCAGATGATGTGGTCCTGATGGCTTCATCTGGCCAGGATCTTCAGCTCTCACTGGATCGGTTCGCAGCTGAGTGTGAAGCGACTGGGATGAGAATCAGCACCTCCAAGTCTGAGTCCATGGTTCTCGCCCGGAAAAGGGTGGAGTGCCATCTCCGGGTTGGGGAGGAGATCTTGCCCCAAGTGGAGGAGTTCAAGTACCTCGGAGTCCTGTTCACGAGTGAGGGAAGAGTGGATCGTGAGATCGACAGGCGGATCGGTGCGGCGTCTTCAGTAATGCGGACGCTGTATCGATCCGTTGTGGTGAAGAAGGAGCTGAGCCGGAAGGCAAAGCTCTCAATTTACCAGTCGATCTACGTTCCCATCCTCACCTATGGTCATGAGCTTTGGGTCATGACCGAAAGGACAAGATCACGGGTACAAGCAGCCGAAATGAGTTTCCTCCGCCGGGTGGCGGGGCTCTCCCTTAGAGATAGGGTGAGAAGCTCTGTCATCCGGAGGGAGCTCAAAGTAAAGCCGCTGCTCCTCCACATCGAGAGGAGCCAGATGAGGTGGTTCGGGCATCTGGTCAGGATGCCACCCGAGCGCCTCCCTACGGAGGTGTTTAGGGCACGTCCGACCGGTAGGAGGCCACGGGGAAGACCCAGGACACGTTGGCAAGACTATGTCTCCCAGCTGGCCTGGGAACGCCTCGGGATCCCCCGGGAGGAGCTGGACGAAGTGGCTGGGGAGAGGGAAGTCTGGGCTTCCCTGCTTAGGCTGCTGCCCCCGCGACCCGACCTCGGATAAGCGGAAAAAGATGGATGGATGGATGGGCGATTCAAACCACAAAAACTTAAATGTAGAAGAGCAGCAATCTGCCAAAGAGCAGCACATGACATTAATAAGTTCATCAAAAAGACACTAATGAAACTAAAAATAACTATTTGCTCCGCTGTTCAAATTTTGTGCACCACAAGTGACTTTCTTCCTCAAAAACATCATCTGGAATCATTCCAAGTTAAAGAAACAAACTGTCGCCAATTTACCTTTTCTCCTTCGGGGCAGTAACCTCTGACAAAGTCCTCACACACTTTCGCCTTATGGGAAACGTAGACATGACTGTAGGGACAGTCGCTGTTGTTGCAGATTCCCTTCAGGAAGTAGGAGCACACCGGCATCTACGGGGGAGAAGATACCAGGAATGTCATCCATCTTGTGACAACTCTCGATTACATGGTCACGGTTTATTTGTGATGTGTTCACAAGTTACTTCAAAGTCCATCACATGTTGACACAATTCATCATGGCTAAAAAGGCGCAGGAAGAAGAGCAGCTTGTTTTAATCCTACCACATCTCTCTGTTTCAACGATATGTGTTCAAATAATAACATTATGTCAGTGAGACTGAATAGAGAATGTGTGCAACAGATAACAAGAAGGGTGTTTAAAAAGAAAACAAAAGACAATAAAACAAATAGATAGAGAAAATAAGGATGATTGAATACATTAGTAAATAGGAATAAAAGGACATACAAGTATATTAAAAATGTGTTAAATAAAAATAGAACACAGACGTTAATATTGAGCAATAACTTACTATTATGTTCATTGAGTGAAATATATTGCTTGATAAAATTTATATTGGCTTTTTTTCTCTTGGGGATTAATAAAGCATACTGTAAAGTGAATCATGACTTTTTAAATGAAATAATGTTGCTGTGTGCTGAAAGCCCTTGCAGCTAATGTTGGGGAAGAGAGTGTCTCTGAATCAGGTCAGCCAATGCAGGCCCAAAAGTAGCAGTTGTATATTTTTATTTGATGCCAGAGCTATTCCCTCAGTGTGAAAATGCAAGCGAGAAATAAGAGAAGGAGCGCGCTGGGAAAAGAATGAGGTAATGAGGATTGGGATTACAAGCTATTACATTAGCTTGTCAACAGGTGTTTGGCCTTAAAAGAAAACTGTCAAGTACGGATCCGATTGGTCCCACAAGCCACAGCGAGCATCTACATAAACCTTAATTGCAGTTGACAGTGGTGGAGTAAGAGTGGACCAACGTCTTGACAGCATGTGTGTGTGTGTGTGTGTGTATGTGTGTGTGTGTGTGTGTGTGTGTGTGTGTGTGTGTGTGTGTGTGTGTGAGAGAGAAGGATCCTCCGTTTGGCGTGCCGGGGTGAGCCCGGTGGAGGCCCTTCTAAATATATCTCCCAGGGTGGTTGGGTGATCGGGGGTAGGGGCCAAGTGTAAGAAAGACTCCACTTTGTGGATATCATCTGTAACCAAGTGTCAGAGAAATATTTATACAACCCGCTTTCATGATGTGTTTATGTGCACTAGATGCCTGTGCAGACAAAGACAGTGGTGGAGGGTTAAGAGATCTGCGTGTGTGTGTGTGTGTGTGCGTGTGTGAGCGTGTGTGTGTGTGAGTGAGAGAGAGCGAAAGAGAGGCCTTTGCATGTCTGAGGTATTTGTGGAGAAAGAAGAGTGGGAGCAGGGTGCATGATTTAGGCTCATCTAACCACAACGCCTCACAGATCATGTTTGAGGTAACTGAAACCGCTCTCACACATTTACCCAAGACTCCACGTCGTCTTGTGTGGGGTGTCCTTAAGAAGGGGAATGCTCCGGGGAGAAAGGCGCTAAACGCGTCAGGTGAAGCCGCGAGGGTGAGGTGACATTACGGCAGACAGCTGGCATCTCAGCACTTGTGTGCAGCAATGTGACAACTCGCACAGGTGCACCATATTGTGCATGTGTGTCTGGAGGGTGAGGCAACAGGGCACCTGTTGCAGGGTTGTTTGTCTTCAAGAGAAATGGGCAACAGCTTTGCCTTTTTAACGGCTTATCCTTAGGCCTCGGCCGATATTCGATCAGTCAGTCAGATCAGTCCACTGAGGAGCCAGTTTGCCGGATGTGATCGAATACAACAAACCTGCACGCTCACTTGAAACACAACCACTCGAAAGTCCACACTAGCTGAAGCGTTTGGTGAAGAAGCCAGGTCAGTGTACACCAGGGGTGCTCACACTTTTTCTGCAGGCGAGCTACTTTTCAATTGATCAAGTCGTGGGGATCTACCTCATTCATATATATAATTTATATTTACTTATTTATGAAATATATGTTTTTGTTAATAAGTTAAAGGTGTTTAATGATAATGCAAGCATGTTTAACACATAGTTAATATTGTTAATAAATTAAAGGTGTTTAATGATAATGCAATCATGTTTAACACATAGTTAATATTGTTAATAAATTAAAGGTGTTTAATGATAATACAAGAATGTTTAATACATATAGTTAATATTGTTAATAAATTAAAGGTGTTTAATGATAATACAAGAATGTTTAATACATATAGTTAATATTGTTAATAAATTAAAGGTGTTTAATGATAATACAAGTATGTTTAATACATATAGTTAATATTGTTAACAAATTAAAGGTGTTCAATGATAATACAAGCATGTTTAATACATATAGTTAATATTATTAATAAGTTAAAGGTGTTTAAAGATAATACAAGCATGTTTAACACATATAGTTAATATTGTTAACAACTTAAAGGTGTTTAATGATAATACAAGCATGTTTAACACATACAGTTAATATTGTTAATAAGTTAAAGGTGTTTAAAGATAATGCAGGCATGTTTAACACATATAGTTAATATTGTTAACAAGTTAAGGTGTTTAAAGATAATACAGGCATGTTTAACACATATAGATTCCTTTCTTTCATGAAGACAAGAATATAAGTTGGTGTATTACCTGATTCTGATGACTTGCATTGATAGGAATCAGACAGTGGTGCTAAAAACGTCCGCATTTTCGAATGGAAGAGAAAAAAGTCCTCCTTTCTGTCCAATACCACATGAAAGTGGTTGGTTTTTGGCATCTTATTTGTCCAGCTTCCGTACTCCTTTGTATACACTTTACAAGAAATACATTGTCGGCAAACTCCGTAGCTTGCTAGCTTGTGCACGCCAGCTTTCTGAGACTCGTTTCGTTAGCGCAACTGTGCAGTCGGTCTTTGGAGTTTTGACGACAGGTACGGCGCCAGAGTCTGTTAAAATAAAGTGTTTCTCGCCTTCCAGTCGGTAATTTTAATGAGCTGGCAGCAGCCAGCGTCATCTCAGAAGACCCTCGGGTGCCGTGAATGTCAATCAAGTGGCGAAAGTGACGTCATCGTGAAGATTTATGATCGCTCATTTTTAGGACTATTTTTGTAATGCCTGGCTGGTGATCGACTGACACACTCTCCGAGATCGACCGGTAGCTCGCGATCGACGTAATGAGCACCCCTGGTGTACACAAAATAGCACAAAATAGTTTGTCCTGTCAGAAAGTGTGGTTAAACACATCGCCAAAGACATGCTGCCATTTAATACTGTTAAAAAACAAGCTTTTCTAAAAGTGCTGCAAACGTTTGACAGACATTTGTCATGTCAAGTTTTTTGCATATGACCTGTAAATACATCTGCTTATACTGTAGTGTTTATAATGTTACTCTGCACATCCATCCATCCATCCATTTTTTACCGCTTGTCCCTTTCGGGGTTACTGGAGCCTATCTCAGCTGCATTCGGGCAGAATGCGGGGTACACCCTGGACAAGTCGCCACCTCATCGCAGGGCCAACACAGATAGACAGACAACATTCACACTCACATTCACACACTAGGGCCAATTTAGTGTTGCCAATCAACCTATCCCCAGGTGCATGTCTTTGGAGGTGGGAGGAAGCCGGAGTACCCGGAGGGAACCCACGCAATCACGGGGAGAACATACAAACTTCACACAGAAAGATCCCGAGCGCAGGATCGAACCCAGGACCTTCGTATTGTGAGGCAGACGCACTAACCCATCTGCCACTGTGCTGCCCATTACTCTGCACATTTTGCTTAAAAAGGTCCTCACTTGATTGTCAGTTATGCAATGTAGAACTCTATGTGCCTACATATTTAATATTGAAGTGCAGCTTTGTTTGTCAATACTTTATTCAGCCATTTTATTTATTGTTTTGGTTGTGAATATTTGAGCATGCCCACCTCCCCCTTAACATATGTCATTCCTTTTGGTTGTGATTTTTATTAAAGTGCAAAATTTTGCTTACAAAGTATATTTTATATGATATTTATTTGATTTAACTTGGAGATGTAACAGTTTATATTCCAATTACAATGTTAAAATATACAAGAAATACAAGTTTATCCCATTTGAAAAGGATATAGATACATTAATTATTATTAGGGATGTCCGATATCGGACTGCCGATATTATCGGCCGATAAATGCTTTAAAATGTAATATCGGAAATTATCGGTATCGGTTTCAAAATTATCGGTATCAAAAAGTAAAATGTATGACTTTTTAAAATGCCGCTGTGTACACGGACGTAGGGAGAAGTACAGAGCGCCAATAAACCTTAAAGGCACTGCCTTTGCGTGCCGGCCCAATCACATAATATCTACGGCCTTTCACACACACAAGTGAACGCAAAGCATACTTGGTCAATAGCCATACAGGTCACACTGAGGGTGGCCGTATAAACAACTTTAACACTGTTACAAATACGCGCCACACTGTGAACCCACACCAAACAAGAATGACAAACACATTTCGGGAGAACATCCGCACCGTAACACAACATAAATACAACAGAAAAAAATACCCAGAACCCCTTGCAGCACTAACTCTTCCGGGCCGCTACAATATACACCCCTCGCTACCCCTAACCCCCCCCCCCCCCCCCCCTCAACTTCCTCATGCTCTCTCAGGGAGAGCATGTCCCAAATTCCAAGCTGCTGTTTTGAGGTATGTTAAAAAAAATAATGCACTTTGTGACTTCAATAATAAATATGGCAGTGCCATGTTGGCAGTTTTTTTCCCTAACTTGAGTTGATTTATATTGGAAAACCTTGTTACATTGTTTAATGCATACAGCGGGGTATCTCACAACAAAATTAGGCATAATAATGTGTTAATTCCACGACTGTATATATCGGTATCGGTTGATATCGGAATCGGCAATTAAGAGTTGGACAGTATCGGCAAAAAAGCCATTATCGGACATCTCTAATTATTATGTATTATCATTACATCAGTGGTTAACTTGGTCTCAAAAAATAACGGCAATCCTATTGTTTATCTGCAATAATTTGTAGGTCAATATATTGTCAAGCAAAATTTGTTATTCAGGCCTACTTCTCCTACACAATTTCATACTCTATCTGCGTTGGAACTGCGATGAGGTGGCAACTTGTCCAGAACGTACCCCGCCTACCGCCCGAATGCAGCTGAGATTGGCTCCAGCACCCCCCGCGAACCCGAAAGGGACAAGCGGTTGAAAATGGATGGATGGATGAAGTATAATTTATAATTTTGTATACAGTATGACAGGTAATACCATAACACGGTGGGAAAACAATAACAACCAGTAAGGGTAATTCGTGCAGAAATTGCTTGTGAATTCAGAAGAGCTGAAGCTAAACTGAAATGCTGTGCAAAAAAAGTGGAAATATATATATATTTATGTGTAATTTACCATTACTGTCCTTAAGCATTTATTTTAAGAGAAAAATAAAGGGAAAGTGCGAAAAACAAAAGCAAAAACACGGAAATATGTGCAGCAAAACCTGCTAAAGCATGCAGTGGACCTCATGTGTCATGTTAAGGCAGCATTGCCAAGATCGGTCCTGCTGGTTTGTTGACCTAACAGGTGAGCGTCACAAGCTCCCATGTTAAAGCTCTCCTACTAGTGGATTCATTGCTCCGCCCCGTCAAAACAGAAGCCAAGAATTTGAATATGATCCGGGATATCTGTACAGTGTAATCATGTGTCTGCCCAGCTGTAAACTCATAAAACACTATGTTCTAAAAGGACAACACCTGAGTCTTTTTACCTTCTCTTTGGCTACTTTATGGGAGAACGGACAGGTTCCATCTGCCTGTTTGCATGTCCCACGCAGAAACCTGCACAATAAATCAAATCAAATCAAATCAACTTTATTTATAAAGCACATTTAAAATGTACCACAGGGGTAGCCAAAGTGCTGTACAATGGGCAGGTTAAAAGATAATACGAGTACCGAGCAAACACAACACAACACAAACAGAACACGATAAAAAATAAAGAAATAAAATAGAATAAATAAAAACGTAAAAACAGGTTCAATAGACATAACCAAAAAGATTGGTCATTAAATAATTTCAGTCCGACAGTCGAGAGGGATAATACAAACTAATATCATATTGTCTATGTGTCCATACGATAAGTTATTTCAACCAGCTGTGACTGGCAAGTATAACGATGCACATACAAAACTGGACTGTACACACATGTAAGGTTGTACTGAAATTAGGGATGTCCCTATCAACATTTTTTACATCAATCTGATTTCGAGTCCCGATCGGACGCTTTGACAATAGACAATAGAACTGAAAATATTTTATAGCTAGTAACCAAATTAAATAATATATTTTTATAAAGCTTATCTTTTTAAATTTAGAATTTACTAAGTTTAAATAAATAGGTCAATAATATTACATTTAAATATGTTAATAAATCAGATGATGTATTGACGTGGTATTGAATGTTACATATCTTTTTTTTTTTACGAAATAAAGTGGCTAGTGCACAATAACTAAACAAAAAATAAAACTACAATTGGCTCCCATTTCAATCACTTGGTTTTTTGCCCTCAAAGCCTTCCCGTATCCAGGAATGTACCGTATTTTTCGGAGTATAAGTCGCACCGGAGTATAAGTCGCACCTGCCGAAAATGCATAATAAAGAAGGAAAAAAACATATATAAGTCGCACTGGAGCGCAGCTAAACTATGAAAAAAAACTGTGACTTATAGTCCGAAAAATACGGTACTCCCCGAGTTTGTTAAAAATAACAAAAACGAGCAAAAATGATTTTGTAATTAAAAAAAAAAAAAAAACGGAAAAATATCCATCTAATCACTTTGGTAACATTTATATACTGATATTAAACTAGACATCAATAGTATCAACATCTGGATCGATGACCCATACTTTACATTGAAGCTTTAGCGGTTAGCTTCTTGTGTTGTCCTGCTTGGTGTGTGTGTGTGAAGCATAGTCAGCCATTCCATTTCCTCTAGTCCTTCAGTGACAATTTTACTTGAATGAAACATATTTTTGGCCATGGTAGTGAGGATTAGTATCTTAGAAGTGTCTTCGCACAGTGGATTCATTGCAACTTGCTCTCGAATTTGAGATGATATTCTGGCAAGACACGCAACTAAATGTGTGTAACAAAGAATATGGAAACGTAATTGTGTCTTTCTGAGCATGTATTCGTTTTTAAGGAATCTTTCAAACGAGTACAATCTTTAGCCATGTAAACACTGGGACACAGCTAAAATGAAGATCGGCTGGACTCGCCGAACAGATAGTTAATCTAATATTGGCCCATGATCAAGATCGGGACATCTGCGTGAGAAATTCTATGGAAAATCTTAAGGAAAAAATCTTGGAATTGCTTTGGCCGTTTTGAATCGTGTTTTTTCTGTACCATACACTTAATCCTCCCACATTCACATTTCCTGTGTGTGTGTGTGTGTTGTCACAATGGAAGCCTTAGATGGGGTGTAAGCTGTAAAGAGTGTGTAACATCATGAAGTTGACATTTTTCACCATTGTCAGCTTTTATAATATACCTTGTGCAAACGGCAACTTTGTCCGGGTCATGAATGTAGGGACAGCTGGTGCCACGATTGCATTTGCCAAAGCGGTTGTAGTACATGCAGTACTGTCTTGGCTGCTTCTTCTGACGAGCTTGTCGGATTATGGTAAGACTACGCTGGACTGCACGGCTGCTTTCCAAAACAGGGACAAATGACAGATTTCAGAATTATGACATGTTAAGGTTGCACATTTGACACCCTGATTTTTTTTTTATGTTCACCCACTGACAAAAAATGTACATTGTATAATTTAAATGGTATGGTTATTCTAACAATGAAACAGAATTCAAAATGAAAATCTTTCAATAATATAAATTCATTAAGTGAAATATATATTCGATCCTTGATCATCGTTTCCTTAGCAATGCATAAGCTCCCCACCTCCATGCTTGGTAGTGGGTACTCTTTCTCCAAACACGGCGAGTCCAAATCATTTTGAATAGCTCAATTTTAATTTTGGTCTCATCTGATCACATGAATTTTTCCCAATCATTCTCTGAATCATTATGGTGTTCATTATCAAACTTCAGACAGGCCTGGACATGTGCCTGCTTAAATAGGGAGACCTTAGGGGCGTTGCAGGATTTTCATCCTAGTGTGTTGCCAATTCTTTTCTTGGTGACGGTGCTCATCATAACCTAGCTCCTCCCAGGTAGTCCTGGACTGATCCCTCACCTTTCTTATGACCAATGATATCCCACCAGATGAAATATTGCTTGGAACCAGAGGCCAAGGGAGATCGACAGTCATTTTGGGTCTCTTCTATTTTCTAATTATTGCGGCTTCTTGCCAATGGTCTTGCAACCTATTCCGACATTGTGCAGGTCTACAATCTTGTACCTATTGTCCTTCGACAGTTCTTTGGTGCAATTGGGGTACTTGCTTAAAGCTGGAAGACTAGCCTGTGGGATACTTATACCACTCAATGAAATGCAATTACTTTCTTTTTTACAATTGAAATACAGTCACTTTATAAGACTGCATTTGATAGACGGAAGGTAAAATCAAAAACAAGTGAGAGAAGGTTTGGTTAAATGCAACCTTGTCATATGCATTGATTTCCATGAAATGATGGCGTTATAGACAAGCCATTGCATGTCACTCAAAACTTCAAATATATACATACAAAATAAATGAAATACAATATTTTGAGTGCAACACATGGAAATTATTTAAGGTAAAGAGTGTACAGTGTGTACCCACCTGGCCAAATGACGGGAGCTGTTGGAGCGAGTGGCCACAAGATTGGTAGGAGAGACGTGGGAAGCGTTGAAACTTCGCCCTAGTTTGAAAACATCAATGAGTTACATTTATTGTAAAAAAAATAAAAATAAATGACTGTGACCTTAAAGAACATAAATCATTTCAGTTTACCATTAAATCCAAGTGGCTGAAGACACCACATAAAAATGTTTAAAAAAAACAACAAACAGTGGGGACAAAGGGTATTTAGTTTACCCCCTTTAAGAGACATGAACAGTACAGAATTCGTATGTCTGAAAGTTAGGATTCTGTTGTTGGATTCCTATTCAACATTTCTGTGGAAACAAACACCAGTCTATTTGATGGACCTCCATTTTGCTGCCACTTGACCACATCACATTTTCCTTGTCACCTTGTGTGACTGATTTAGGTGTTGACTGTCAAACCGAGTAATCAATCAAGAGTCTTCTGCAGGTGTCTCCTAGGTTCTTTGCCAGATATTTGTTATTGCCTATGGTGGTATAGCGGTTTGAATGAAGAGAGTGTTTATTTGACAGGTGCGTATCACACACATAATGAGTTGAAATTAGGAGTACTTTCTTAAAAGGTATATAAGTCGTATGTTTGTTTCATGGATATATAACCACTTTTCGGGGGTCACAATGCTTGCTGGATGGTAGGGTATCAAATACTAATTTAACTTAACCAAACACAAATTAATGTATAATGCTACTGTTTGTTATGTTCTCTCTCTGTTACAATAAACCTCATACATGCCAACCTTGAGACCTCCGATTTCGGGAGGTGGGGGTGGGGTGTGGGTGGCGTGGTTGGGGGCGTTGCTAAGAGGGGAGGAGTATATTTACAGCTAGAATTCACCAAGTCAAGTATTTCATATATATATATATATATATATATATATATATATATATATATATATATATATATATATATATATATATATATATATATATATATATAAGAAATACTTGACTTTCAGTGAATTCTAGCTATATATATATATTTATTTTATTATATATATATATATATATATATATATATATATATATATATATATATATATATATATATATATATATATATATATATATATATAAAATAAATACTTGAATTTCATTTACACATATTCACACACATAACACTCATCTACTCATTGTTGAGTTAAGGGTTGAATTGTCCATCCTTGTTCTATTCTCTGTCACTATTTTTCTAACCATGCTGAACACCCTTTCGCAGGTACCCAGAAAGGTTTCGAGTACCACCAAAAAAACTGAATCTCTGAAGACAGTATAAAAATCTGTGTTAAAGGTGTACAAATACTGTTTGTATAATAAGCATGTTATTGTTTACAATTGAGGGTTAAGAGTTCAGTACTAAAAAAAAAAAAAAAAAAAAAGAATGTGGCTTAAGTACAGTTTTTTAATTGAGCTGCTGCATTTTTGGGTTGGGTTGTTTATTTATTTTGAGTAACTTCTACATTTCTAAAAGGGGAGGAATGTAATAGAGTGATCTATGTTTGTCTGTTGCCATCTCCTGGTGAATGTTGTCTATAGCGTACTGGGGTTACTTTTTGGTTGGCCAACGATTTACGTGGTGTTGCGCACCTGATGTCAAGTGTGTGAGTCTGTTCTGAAGTCTACAGTAGAGAGACGTACTTCATCACCTCGCCTGGTTATTGCCTCCAACTCAATATATTACAACAACATTGCTGTTTACGGCAGACCAACTGCTTTACGGTAGAATAAAACATGACTGCTGTTGTTGTGTGTTACCGCGCTGGGAGGACGTTAATGAAACTGCCTAACAATAAACCCACATAAGAAACCAAGAACTCGCCCTCGATCATTCTACAGTTATAACGTGTTTGGGCAGGCACGCTGTTTATATTGTGGGAAAGCGGACGTGAATACAGGCTGTTGACACGTCACTCAAGTCCGCATGGAGCTGGAGGGGGCGTGGCTTCCAGCTCCGCCTGAATTTCGGGAGATTTTCGGGAGAAAATTTGTCCCGGGAGGTTTTCGGGAGAGGAAAATCCGGGAGGGTTGGCAAGTATGATAAGCCTACCATAGCTATACTGACTGAAATGTGGCACTGCTTTGGGGGATCTACTTTTACTCTAATTTGGTTTAAAATAAAGCTAATAAAATTGGATGACTTTGTTTATCTCTGCAACCAAATGATATAATGATATCTTGGTATGGGATCATTATTTTTATCATAGTGCTTTGACATATTGGTGTAAAAGCTAAACGTGACATCCAGCACTGTCTGGGATCATCATAAACACTATGCACTCATCGCACTCAACTAACTTTAGATTAAAAAAAGAGTGTGTCTGTGTCAGATTTCCAGGGACCATTACAGGACTGGCAAAGATCCCAAAACGTTTAGGTATGTAGGTAGAGCTTATTCTCTAATTTGGGAACATTTCTGGCTGGTCGAGTGCACACTTTACTTTGATTTAAGCAGCCTCCATTTGGAGTGGAGCGTTAGCATTGGGTGGTGCTGAACCATGGGAACAACAAGTATGTGTTTCATACAATAAAGTAAAATTAACCCTATTGCCTAGAATATACACAAGGACGTGTTCTTTTGGATTTAGGAAAGTGTTGGGCCGGTCACAAGTTTTCACAGTACTGAACTGTAGCAGCTTTTAGTTGTTAGAGAATCTTCAAGACATTTTCAGTGGATTGGGCTTTAATCTGACAGTACTCCAGGTTGCTGCACTAACATATGACTGCTTTATCATTTCACAAAAAAACCCCAGACAGTTCCTCTAAGTCTAGAGGTGGGCAAACTTTGATGTCTGTTTTTCGTGTGTGAGCTTGGCAAACACCTAACTTGTGTACATACTAGAGATGCGCGAATAGGCAATAATTTCATCCGCAACCGCATCACAAAAGTCGTCATCCACCCGCCATCCACCCGAATCAACATTTTATCAAAACCACACCCGCCCGCCACCCGCCCGTTGTTATATATCTAATATAGACGATGCAAGGCATTAGTGAGGTTATAAAGCTTTTGCCTGTTAAAGAAAGGAGACTGATCCAATTCAGCAGAGACATTCAATGCGTACCACGCATTAATATCTCCTGGCCATGCATTAGTGGCTAAGAGATATTAATGCGTGATAATATTATTTATCATTATTATAATACTATTGTCATTTCCATTAAGAAAGTTTTGACTATTGTTGCCAATGCCCTCAGATCAGGAGTGCGTTCCTCACACTTTGTGTGCGCAGTTGCAGCAAGCAGAACGAGGCATTTAAGAAGTTAAAAAAATGTTTTAGAAAGACTAGGCCTATATTTTCGTTAGGTAAAAAACATTTTCTGAATTTATTTCAATGAATATTAACTTGTTAACGTTATAATGCTCAAATAGGGACGAGGGCGGGGTGCACAGTGAAGCAGTGAACAATTTCGCGACAAAGATGAACCTTTATTGATTGATCTGCAGCCATGACAAAATATCAGACAATCTCCATTGTCAACGACAGGCAGGAACATAAAGATAAACACATAGCCTATGTTGTAGGCGTAGGCATAGGATCATATGTTTTTAAGTTGAAATAAAAAAATAAATACAAAATGTGCCTCATAAGCCTTAGGCTGTCAATCACGCGCACAAACTTAAATTATACAATAACATACATATGTCATCCCTATTTAAACAAAAATAAATTCAATAAATAATAATAATAAATTACCTGCAACTTATTGGCCAAGGCAAATAGCTGAAGGGGGGAAATCAAACCCATCAGACTGCACTTTATCATCAAACTTGAATTATAATGAAAATAGACGGTCGCGACAAACAAAGCAGGCTAAATAGCCTTACATTGTAGCCAATCGGAAATGCGCTTCACTTGAAAGCGAGGCCAAATAATTAACACACAGTAGTATATCTCGAATAGAAAAAAAACACAATAAACAACGCAATTGCCTTAATTCCTTTGCACTGTAGTGCGCCCAAACAACACGTAACCATCAAAATTATTCAGCTGACCGAACTCAATATAGGTTAGACATGTGCTTATAGCCTAGGAAACGTAGACTAATTCGTTTAACATATCCAACCGTATGTCTACTTACTTTTTTTTTTGTTAGCATATGCAGGAATAAAATGGCATCTACAGTGCCAGGATTCAGGCGAGAGCGCCTGGCCTCTAAAATGCACCCTGCTGCGCTGAAGGAGGGCTCACTTGCGGCACTTGTTGCTGGGACGCGGTGCCATCTTTTTCTTTTTTTCTTCTTCTTCTGTTGTGTTGTGTTGTGCTGCAGTGCCTGATGAATAATTGACTGTTTCAAACAGTGCTGCTTGTTTTTCGTATGTGGGTAACAACATTTAACTATGTATATATATTTCTGAATTGGTTCAACCGCCGCCCGCCCGCATCTATTTAAAATCTATTTTTACCCGCCCGACCCGCGGTTTATCCGCGGACTCCGCGGTTGTGCCCGCAAACCGCGCATCTCTAGTACGTATAGACACACAGTTCCTTAGAAAAGTGGAGTTGTAGATACCCTGAGGTTTGCCACACTTGTTCTTCTAAACACTTGCAATGCAAAGGAAAATGTATTACCGTCTTGGTCCAAGCTATGAAGATGGAACTGAACAGTCAGTGAACAAACAACACAAGAGCCAAGCAGCTCAAAAACAGCACTGTTGGTCTACCTGTTCGGTTGATGGCCATGTTGTGACAGACTTTGCGGGAGAGCTTATTGGCTGACACTTGGTAGAGACTACCCCGAATCCAACACACACTAGATTCTTTCCAATGGTGCAAGGGTGCTGGGTATCTGTTGTGACATGATCTCTGGCGGCTCTGAAGGAAACTCCTGTAAGAAGCAGAGAAAAAATGGAAAAATAACACTAAATGTTTGAGGTTTAATTTAAATCATTTAAATTGTTACGGTGCTTTTAGCGGGACTTAAGTCAGGTCAGTATATAAAAAGCCGGAATGGTCTTATCTGCTCATCGGTCTTACCACTCGGTCCTTCACTACTGCATATACCGCCTCTCTTTTATGTTCCCTATCCTGCGGGCTACCCCCCCTACTCCGCACCATGTCACAGCACTCTGTTAAATTGCTAATCTAATGGAAAGGACGGCCGTGTGGAAATGGAGAGAACTGAAAAGAGGAGGAGGAAATCAATGCGATAATAGAAAGGGCAAGGGGCCAGAGCGCTGAGGTTGGCCCCTACATTGTAGCTTACAGACCGCCGCTGCACACAACCACCCCCCTGAAGTAGAGTATACGCAACAGGCCTCAACACACGCACAATCCCAGAGTAACTCAGTTTGTTGTATGTGTAAAAGTGTGTTGTGTACAAGGATGGTAGCTGGCGGAGGGGCAGTGCAAGGGTTATGGCGATAAATTGCACTGTCCTGTCACTTCTATTTGGGGCGGGTTGTTGTACAGGGTGCCACGGGAGGTAATTTGCTGCCGTATTTCAGACGGGCTAGAAATGGGTTTGGAGAGGTAGTTCAAGACTTCCGTTGTTGAAGAAATAAAAGGGGTTACCCGGACGAACAAATGAGTCTACCTGAGTGCGAAGCATAATTCATAAAACAGTGGCTGCCCTACGCAGGCCAACTGCAGTCACGGGAGCTGTAATGGAGGCTAATGTTGCACTGACTACCACTCGGGGATGCTTCTACAAGGACAAGGTGGCCTGGGGAACCACAACCGATATTAATGGGTCAATGACACGATCTTTTAACACAGACGGCAGTTAACCCCGACAAAGAGGTGCAGTCGGAGCAACATTTAGTCTTTGGGTTTATATGCTTTCAAACAAAAAGGGTGGGATTACCCTGGTGTTTTATTTTCCATTATAAAGTCACCAATTGTTTTGAATAGAGATGTCCGATAATGGCTTTTTTGCCGATATCCGATATTCCGATATTGTCCAACTCTTAATTACCGATTCCGATATCAATCGATACCGATATATACAGTCGTGGAATTAACACATTATTATGCCTAATTTTGTTGTGATGCCCCGCTGGATGCATTAAACAATGTAACAAGGTTTTCCAAAATAAATCAACTCAAGTTATGGAAAAAAAATGCCAACATGGCACTGCCATATTTATTATTGAAGTCACAAAGTGCATTATTTTTTTTAAACATGCCTCAAAACAGCAACTTGGAATTTGGGACATGCTCTCCCTGAGAGAGCATGAGGAGGTTGAGGTGGGCGGGGTTGAGGTAGGGGGGTAGCGGGGTGTATATTGTAGCGTCCCAGAAGAGTTAGTGCTGCAAGGGGTTCTGGGTATTTGTTCTGTTGTGTTTATGTTGTGTTACGGTGCTGATGTTCTCCCGAAATGTGTTTGTCATTCTTGTTTGGTGTGGGTTCACAGTGTGGCGCATATTTGTAACAGTGCTAAAGTTGTTTATACGGCCACCTTCAGTGTGACCTGTATGGCTGTTGATCAAGTATGACTTGCATTCACATGTGTGTGTGAAAAGCCATAGATATTATGTGATTGGGCCGGCCCGCAAAGGCAGTGCTTTTAAGGCACGCCCCCAATACTGTTGTCTGTGTGGAAATCGGGAGAAATTCGGAAGAATGGTTGACCCGGGAGATTTTCGGGAGGGGCACTAAAATTCGGGAGTCACCCGGGAAAATCGGGAGGGTTGGCAAGTATGACTGGGAAACGCAACTGCTCTGTACTTCTCCCTACGTCCGTGTACCACTCCGCACAGCAGTGTTTTAAAAAGTCATAAATTTCACTTTTTGAAACAGATACCGATAATTTCTGATGTTACATTTTAAAGCATTTATCGGCCGATAATATCGGCAGTCCGTTATTATCGGACATCTCTAGTTTTGAACATTACTTTAGGCATTACTATTTGCAATTTTTTCCCATTGGTACCTAAATGGCTCTCAGACCTTTAAAATCTACATTTTCAGGTCTGATGAGACCAAGACTGAAGTCTTTGGCAGAATGCCAGGTGGTATGCTTGAAGGAAACTAAGCACCACTCAATACATGGTCAATGGCACCCTTACAGTGAAGCATGGTGGTGGCATCATCTGGTAGAGGGAAGATAAATGCAGCGATGTACGAAGACATCCTGGCTCTTGACCTCAGACCGGGACGACAGCTTATCTTTCAGCAGGACAACAATTTTAAGCCACTACTTGGATACCTTGGCTAACTCCGTAAATGTCCTTGAGTGGATGAGTCAGAAACCGGACTTGAATCCTATTGAACATCTCTGAAGAGACGTAAAAATGCACGGCAAGTGCTGCAAAGAACAACGGTTAAGAGGGTCCTAAACTAGGTGTGCCAAGCTTGTGGCATCATATTTAAACTGTATTCTGGATAACAGCATTGTATAATAACAACGCAACTTAATAATCCAATTAATTACTTTTTGTACACTACAACGCCGTTACCGAGACATTTGATGTTATGTGGCACGCTACTTATGACGTGGTGTATGTGTACTTGATATCAAATATAAGAAGGCAACATCACACAGCAAACAACATGTACAAGAACACATACACACTACCACCTCAAGGGAATAATCAACAACAAATCAATTATGTAGTAGGGCTGGGTGATATATCGATATATCGCATGCACCTGGGGATAGGTTGATTGGCAACACTAAATTGGCCCTAGTGTGTGAATGTGAGTGTGAATGTTGTCTGTCTATCTGTGTTGGCCCTGCGATGAGGTGGCGACTTGTCCAGGGTGTACACCGCCTTCCGCCCGATTGTAGCTGAGATAGGCTCCAGCGCCCCCCGCGACCCCGAAGGGAATAAGCGGTAGAAAATGGATGGATGGATGGATATATCGTGATATTCGAGTATATGTTCTCACACAGTTGCTTTTAGCTGCGGGCATTACACTACATGCGTTTCCCACTCTTTCTTGTCTCTCCTTCTCACAGAGACATACGTCACACGCCCACCCCAAGCAGAGAGGTAGCGACATGGGTAACATTAGCTGTGATGCTAACGGTGCGTTGCGAGTGGTAATACGAGAGAGAGAAGGTGCGAATCTGGTAACAAATGGAGGAAGAATTAATTCCCAAGAAAAACAGCACAGGGTCCATCGTCTGGCGGTGGTTTGGCTTCAAGCGGGAATATGTTGAACAATTATGCGGCAAAAGCGTTGCTACAAAAAGTAGCAGCACTGCTAATTTGTAGTATCATTTGAAAAGTCACCCGCTAGAGAATGAAGAGTGCTTGAAACTCCGCATCTCAACATCTCCGTTTGGTGCCACACCAACAAAATGCCGAAGCAACTATTTCCACATCAACACCGTATGAAAAAAATTGTCTACAACAGAAGGAGATAACGTCCGCAGGAACCTACCACATAGCGAAGGACATACACTATTTGAGTTCCTACTATGCAGCTCCTTTTTATTTGACACTTATTGGAATATCTTGTGTGACATCATGCACAAAAGTGCACTTTCTATGTTTTTAACTATTGTAGAGGCGTTCTGTACAAAAAGTGCACTTTAATTTAGTGTTGTTTTGAAATGTCATCTTAGTGACATCATGCACAAAAGTGCACTCATAGCTTGTTTTAAAAATGTCTCTGACAATCTTGCACTTTCTGTTTTGGAAATGACATGAATGTTTGTGCCACTGCTTAATAACTGTTTAATGAATACAGTTCTGCTAAATTGACTTAGTTGTGATTTCCCTCTCTGCATGAAAGTTTAAAATTAGCATATATTAATGCAGTATGAACAAGAATGTTTTAATGTAGACACATAGAATCATCATACTGCTGTGATTATATGCATCAAGTGTTCATTCAAGGCTAAGGCAAAATATCGAGATATATATCGTGTATCGTGACATGGCCTAAAAATATCGAGATATTAATAAAAGGCCATATCGCCCAGCCCTATTATGTAGTATGTTTAGTGTTAGCATATGTTTACAATTTTGTGGGAGAAAATCTATACATAACATAACAAAATGTGGAAAAAGTGAAGCGCTTTGAATACATCCCTTCCATAGTGCGTATTCAAATAACAAGCAGTCTCCATCCACAATGTTCTAAGGAATAAATCATGGGATACAATAGAGATAGTTTCTTACTGAATTTATGGCCTGACTAAAAGCATTCATAGTTATACAGATAGACAAAGAAAAACATACCCATGTCCATAACAATTACTGTAACTGATCATTTTTTCCAAAAACAATAATTTGGTAGGGCCGCCCAGTGGCCGAGTGGTCATCATGTCGGCCTCTCAGTTAGGACATTGAGGGTTTGAACCCGAGCATGAATGGTTTTGTTTGTCTATATGAGTCCTGTCACTAGCTGTGCTTCCATTAGCCCTAGAAATGCGCAAAGCCTAAATATCGCAATAAGAAACTGTTAATGGAAACACCCATATTTTGAAAAACCTCTCAAATATTGCCAAAGCATTTTTGCGCTCTCATGAGGTGGTTTTTGAGACGTTTTGATGTTGAACTGTTTCGCCAAAGCATCATGGAAACACTTTCGGGATTCGATGCAGGACAACTAGGGCATACTTGCCAACCCTCCCGGATTTTCCAGGAGACTCCCGAAATTCAGCGCCTCTCCCGAAAACCTCCCGGGACAAATTTTCTCCCGAAAATCTCCCGAAATTCAGGCGGACTCAGGTCCATGAGGACCTGAGTCCGCTAACCCACAACATAAACAGCATACCTGCCCAATAACGTTATAACTGTAGAATGATGGAGGGCGAGTTCTTGGTTTCTTATGTGGGTTTATTGTTAGGCAGTTTCATTAACGTCCTCCCAGCGCGGCAACAACACACAACAACAGCAGTCACGTTTTTGTATACGTAAAGCAGTTCGTCTGCCGTAAACAGCAATGTTGTGACACTCTTAAACAGGACAATACTGCCATCTAGTGCATTTGATGAAGGCACTTTTGTGCGTGCCACACAGCAATGCATCATCAGAGAGGGTGTTCAGCATGGTTCGAAAAATAGTGACAGAGAATAGAACAAAGGATGGACAATTCAACCCTTAACTCAACAATGAGTAGATGAGTGTTATGTGTGTGTATATGTGTAAATAAATGAACACTGAAATTCAAGTATTTATTTTTTATACATATATATATATATATATATATATATATATATAAATATATATAATTAAAAAAAATAAAAAATAAATATATATATATATATATATATATATATATATATATATATATATATATATATATATATAATAAAATAAAATAAAAAAAAAATAAAAAATATATATATATATATATATATATACGTATACGTAGGAGTATATTTACAGCTAGAATTCACTGAATGTCAAGTATTTCTTATATATCTATATATATATATATATATATATATATATCTATATATATATATATATATATATATATATATATATATATATATATGAAATACTTGACTTGGTGAATTCTAGCTGTAAATATACTCCTCCCCTTTTAGCCACACCCCCAACTACGCCCCCGTCCCACCCCGACCACTAACACCCCCTCCCCCCCACCTCCCGAAATCGGAGGTCTCAAGGTTGGCAAGTATGAACTAGGGCAGATGGGTCGTCTTGGTCTTGCTTCCGATCGGTCGGCTGGGGGTCATCTCCCAGGTCCCTTACCGGCAAAGAGGCCGACCCGCAGGCTCAGAGAGACCCACATGCCAGAACAATGTCACGGGGGCCATAAGGACGTTGTTTTTGAGCTGTCACCCGCTGCTTTCGTTATTTATTTAAAAAAATAACGGCAACAGTATTGACTGCACTATCTTCCTCAAAGTGGTGTCCGGCGGTAGAGATTATACGAGAATTAAAGCTCATGACGCAAAACACCTACCAGTCGCAAATGTACTTCGTCGAAATTTTAGATGTATCGGTTTTATTTTGCAAAAAACTGCAATGGAAATGCAGCTACTGACAGATGACCAGTTCAGATTGTACCAGTCAACTGGGATAGGCTCCAGCGCACCTGTGACCCTAATGAGGACAAGCGCTATCGAAAATGAATATGTTAAAATGGACTGTTATATAATTTGGCATATACCAGTTATGAAACACGAAGCTGCAGACAACAAAAGTACTTGAGCTTCAGACAATCCAAAAAAATAATGATCTCAAAGGGGGATTTGCCATTGACCTTAAGAGGGATATCTGTTATCAGGGACCCCCAGGCCTGTATGGTGCACAAATCCTCAGTAGCTTGACAGCTAAGTTGCTTTAAAAGAAAGCTCTTTCAGTGCGTAAATCAATGTGGATATTATAAACTACTACCATTTCCTTTTTCTTACAAGCTCACAGATACAAATTGACATTTAAAAAAGGTCTCTATTGTGTGTTTTTACATCGGAAGAACAACTTTGAAGAGGCTTAAGAGCACAAACATGTATTTTTCTAAAAATTAAAAACAGGCGCCATGCTCAGTCCTTACATTTTGCACTCGGCCCTGTCCTATACGTTAACTTGGTTTGTGGTGATTTAACCATTTCGGTAATCTTGCAAGATTGTATACAATGCCTCTGTTACAGAGCTTGACTTGTTGTTATTGTATAGCCTCTTTCTACAATAACATTTCATTAATTTGGTCCTCAAAATTCTACACACTACAAAATGACAATGTGAAAAAGAAAATGTATTACAAATTGTAAAAAAAGGTAAGAAATTACATTACATAAGTATTCACAGCATTGATGCTGAAAATGTAGCTTATAGGGGTCATATCATGATTTTTTTTTCTACATTTAAAACACTTCATTGTGGTCTACATAACATGCAATGGTGGTTCTTTGGTGAAAAATGTTCTCCCTTTTGAGAGGTGGAGTTGTTAGATGCAAATTAACCTCTCTTCACCACGCCCACTCACGCTCAACAAGCATTCACCTCCGCCCGGCAGAAACGTTTTGTAGTTTGTTTTTTTTAGCTTTCTTGCTTTTATTGTCTACTATGGACATCGGTGATCGCCTCAAAAATTTGTTTTGAGTGAATTTCACCACAACACAAAATCCCAGATTATATAGCGAGACCAGCAGCTCACTGTGTTTTGTTGTTGGCTACAAAAAACGGCGATGCAGGTGGACGAAAGCGAGGTAGAAGCCACGCTGAAGTACAGGTCTGGAACTATACGCTGACTAAGGTTACATTTGTACCAAGTCTAACTTTTGTAATGCCAGTTATACACTTGTATATTGACAATAAAAGGCTTTTCTATTATATAACAAGTAAATACCTTCGCAGGCAAAAGGCTATCAGCTGCGCTACGTGTGACATTGTGAACGTAATAACGGATTATATAACTTACTCGTCCATTACCAAACACAGTAGGTACTGATCCAATTATAAGTAGATTTTTGGAAAATCATTCTTCATTTTGCCGGCAGACGGTGACGCAGTTGTCTTACATTAAAAGATTAAGTTAGTTACACAACAAATCGAGCTAACATTGCTTAAAGGGGAACATTATCACCAGACCTATGCAAGAGTCAATATATACCTTGATGTTGCAGAAAAAAGACCATATATTTTTTTTACCGATTTCCAAACTCTAAATGGGTGAATTTTGGCAAATTAAACGCCTTTCTATTATTCGCTCTCGGAGCGATGACGTCACAACGTGACGTCACATCGGGAAGCAATCCGCCATTTTCTCACTTTCGTCGGTGTGTTGTCGGAGGGTGTAACAACACGAACAGGGACGGATTCAAGTTGCACCAGTGGCCCAAAGATGCGAAAGTGGCAAGAAATTGGACGAAATTTGTTCAAAATACGAGGGTGTGCGGAAAGCCGACGAAATGGTCAGTCATTTGTTACGCACACTTTACCGACGAAAGCTATGCTACGACAGAGATAGCAAGAATGTGTGGATATCCTGCGACACTCAAAGCAGATGCATTTCCAACGATAAAGACCCTAGCTTCCCTGGCCTGCTGACATCAACTCCAAAACTGGACAGATCAGCTTTCAGGAAAAGAAAGCGGATGAGGGTATGTCTACAGAATATATTAATTGATGAAAACTTTATTCATTACTCGCGGTTTTACGTAAATTATTATACATAAACTGTGTTTACCAATAATTTAGCTTAAAAACATTTTTTTTTTTTCAATCATTCGAGTACATTCGGGTAGTCTTGTGTAATGCAGTATTTTGTGTCTATTTAGGTATGTTTAACCTGAGTGCTGAAATCATGGAAAAATATATGTTCTTAGCGCGCCTGAAATGGGCTGTCTGCACTCTCAAAATGCATGTTGTTGCCAAATGTATTTCATATGCTGTAAACCTAGTTCATAGTTGTTAGTTTCCTTTAATGCCAAAGAAACACATACCAATCGTTGGTTAGAAGGCGATCGCCGAATTCGTCCTCGTTTTCTCCCGTGTCGCTGGCTGTCGTGTCGTTTTCGTCGGTTTCGCTTGCATACGGTTCAAACCGATATGGCTCAATAGCTTCAGTTTCTTCTTCAATTTCGTTTTCGCTACCTGCCTCCACACTACAACCATCCGTTTCAATACATGCGTAATCTGTTGAATCGCTTAAGCCGCTGAAATCCGAGTCTGAATCAGAGCTAATGTCGCTGTTGCTGTTCTATCCGCCATGTTTGTTTGTGTTGGCTTCACTGTGTGACGTCACAGGAAAATGGACGGGTGTATATAACGATGGTTAAAATCAGGCACTTTGAAGCTTTTTTTAGGGATATTGCGTGATGGGTAAAATTTTGAAAAAAACTTCGAAAAATAAAACAAGCCACTGGGAACTGATTTTTAATGGTTTTAACCCTTCTGAAATTGTGATAATGTTCTGCTTTAAGTTCCTTTAGCACATTTCTAACCTACTGTTATTACTGTTTCATTGCCTCCTCCATTGCATTAAAAAGTAGCAACCGAGCCCGCCATTAAAAGTATTTATTGGTACATAACCTGGTATAGAAGTAGAAAGGAAGGCAAGATTGTTTTATAAATATCTCTGCAATTCCTCCATGGTTTGATTTGACATTTTCAGGACTTATGCAGATCCAAAATACACATAATCATCAGGTTAGAAAAGTTGGTTTTGCATAATAGGGCCCCTTTAAGTGCATCCTGTTTCCACTGATCTGCATAGAAATCCACCAATTCAGTTGATTTGACATGATTTAGAAAGACACACAACTGTCTATATAAAAAGGTCCCACACTCTACAGGGCAAGTCAGAGAACCTACCAAGCATCAAGTCAAATAAATAGTCTGTAGACCAAACCTTGCACCCCAGCAATGTTCTTGTAGGAGCTAAAGTAAACAGAGCTATATGTAAGCCAGGAGACATACTCTTTTTTTCCCCCCAGGATATTCTTTGTCGGCACTTAAATGGCTTTAATGCTGACAACATTAGCACTAATTTCGTAGTTCTGGACCTCAAAATATGTATACAGGCATAATTTCTCCCAAAATAGGCAAAGTAGGGATTTAAGGCTTGTTTTCTAACAAGTTTAAGGACATTATGAAACACCCACATTTAGCTCTAATAAGGCTCCAGCACCCCCCGCGACCCCGAAAAACAAAATAAAACAAACTATTCTCCCCTCAGGCAGGAGACTACGGTCCATCCAGACCCACACCTCCCGCCACCTGAACAGTTTTTTCCCCTCGGCCATCAGGCACATGAACAATATCAAGATCTGATAGCTCAGTTACAGCTCATTTTATTACGTATTCTGTGTTATATGTGTTTTATGTTGCACGATCGCACCAAGAAAAATTCCTAGTTTGTGAACCCGTTCTCAAACAATGGCAATAAAAACGATTCTGATTCTGATTCTGATCTGATTCTGATTCTGAAAGGGACAAGCAGTAGAAAATGGTTGGATGGATATCGGTGGGCCTTCATCACCCTGATGATCCCCCACACTCAGACTGTGTGTTTTGGTAGCATGTTATCCCGACTCACGTTATTTTGAAAGAATTTGCAAATATGTCTGCCAAATACATTGTTGCATTGTCACAATACAACTAAAGAAGGGGTCAGCCAGCATACAAATAACGGGAATTTGAGGAACGTATGGACATTTTCAGTCAAATTGACTCAAAATAGAATGGACCAAGCAAAAGGAGTGTTATTTGCAGCAGTCATTTGAATGATTCTGACTTTGAAGAAAAAGGGTTTTGGTCTGGGTTTTGTAATGGAAAACAATGTAATGATTCAAGCCTAAAGCGATCCCAAAAACCAGGAGCAACCTCAGGAAGAGAAAAAAATGGGTAAGCCGTTAGTATTCTATTTTGTGTCCTCTTCTACTGATGTTTTCCTCAAGATGCTTGGGGAAACACAGGCTATGGTGTTTAAGGAAGAGCAGGGAAGTGCAGAAATGGTCATTGTTTTGTATTTCTTTTTTGCTCATAAAGTTAACTACCGTATTTTTCAGACTATAAGTCGCAGTTTTTTTTCATAGTTTGGCCGAGGGTGCGACTTATACTCAGGCGCGACTTATGTGTGAAATTATTAACACATTACCGTAAAATATCAAATAATATCATACTTGCCAACCTTGAGACCTCCGATTTCGGGAGGTGGGGGGAGGGGGCGGGCGTGGTCGGAGTGGGGTGGGGGCGTGGTTGGGGGCGTGGCTAAAAGGGGAGGAGTATATTTACAGCTAGAATTCACCAAGTCAAGTATTTCATATATATATATATATATATATATATATATATATATAAGAAATACTTGATGTTCAGTGAATTCTAGCTATGTATATATATATATATATATATATATATATATATATATATATATATATATATATATATAAAATAAATACTTGAATTTCAGTGTTCATTTATTTACACAAATACACCCACATAACACTCATCTACTCATTGTTGAGTTAAGGGTTGAATTGTCCATCCTTGTTCTATTCTCTGTCACTATTTTTCGAACCATGCTGAACACCCTCTCTGAAGATGCATTGCTGTGTGGCACGCACAAAAGTGCTTTCATCAAATGCACTAGATGGCAGTATTGTCCTGTTTAAGAGTGTCACAACATTGCTGTTTACGGCAGACGAACTGCTTTACGGTATACAAAAACGCGACTGCTGTTGTTGTGTGTTGTTGCCGCGCTGGGAGGACGTTAATGAAACTGCCTAATAATAAACCCACATAAGAAACCAAGAACTCGCCCTCCATCATTCTACAGTTATAACGTGATTGGGCAGGTATGCTGTTTATATTGTGGGTTAGCGGACTCAGGTCCTCATGGACCTGAGTCCGCCTGAATTTCGGGAGATTTTCGGGAGAAAATTTGTCCTGGGAGGTTTTCGGGAGAGGCGCTGAATTTCAGGAGTCTCCCGGAAAATCCGGGAGGGTTGGCAAGTATGAATAATATTATTTAGCT
The DNA here is from genome assembly GCF_033978685.3 of Nerophis lumbriciformis. NCBI lineage: Eukaryota > Metazoa > Chordata > Actinopteri > Syngnathiformes > Syngnathidae > Nerophis > Nerophis lumbriciformis. The sequence continues at coordinate 10,441,869 of NC_084561.2, forward strand.
CATTCACGTAAGAGACTAGCCGTATAAGATTTCATGGGATTTAGCGATTAGGAGTGACAGATTGTTTGGTAAACGTATAGCATGTTCTATATATTATAGTTATTTGAATGACTCTTACCATAATATGTTACGTTAACATACCAGGCACGTTCTCAGTTGGTTATTTATGCCTCATATAACGTATACTTATTCAGCCTGTTGTTAACTATTCTTTATTTATTTTAAATTGCCTCTTTCAAATGTCTATTCTTGGTGTTGGCTTTTATCAAATAAATTTCCCCGAAAAATGCGACTTATGCTCCAGTGCGACTTGTATATGTTTTTTACTTCTTTATTTTGCATTTTCGGCCGGTGCAACTTATACTCCGGAGCGACTTATAGTCCGTAAAATACGGTATATCAGTTTTGAGGTAATCATGGACTAGGGCGACGAAATCGTGCAATTGACTAATCAAAGAAATGGTTTTACATGCCTTTATTAAAACCGCGTATGCGAGGAAATGGGCTCCAGTTCCGTGTGCGAGTCTGGCGATAGAAAGGGGATGTTCCAAGTACAACTTGTTACCTACCAATCACTAAAAAAACCGAATTGAAAGTATGGTAAAGGACTGACAGATTTTCAGGAGCAAAAATACATTGAAATAACTTTAGTTAGTGAAATGCTGGTCATCTGGACGCCATGGGTCCTTTAATGGCTGGTGCAAACAGATGACAAGGAGGGTGTTAGTGTCAGGTCTTGTCCCTGACAGTTTGGTCAAGTTTTAGTTTTTCCTCTGTCATTTCCTGTCAACGCTCTTATGCTTCCCCTCAGCTGCGGCTGATTGGCACCTGGCCACACCTGGTGTCAATCAGCCAGCTGCTATTTAAACCTGCCTTCCCCTCCAGTCAGTGCTGGATTATTGTCATTGTCGCTAATACTTGTTGTCACTACTGCCTGTCATAATACTTGTCGTTGTAGCTCTGTCTACTTTTGTTCACTCTGCTCTTGTCATAGTTCCTTCGTGTCACAGTAAGTGTTTTTGTTTCTTGTCGACAGTTAGCCTTTGTGCTATTTTTGTTCATAGCCAAGTTTGTTCTCCGCCTTGTGCGCGCCTTTTGTTTGTACCCTTTGATTTGTTTTTGGTTATATCCATCCATCCATCCATTTTCTACCGCTTATTCCCTTTTGGGGTCGCGGGGGGCGCTGGAGCCTATCTCAGCTACAATCGGGCGGAAGGCGGGGTACACCCTGGACAAGTCGCCACCTCATCGCAGGGCCAACACAGATAGACAGACAACATTCACACTCACATTCACACACTAGGGCCAATTTAGTGTTGCCAATCAACCTATCCCCAGGTGCATGTCTTTGGAGGTGGGAGGAAGCCGGAGTACCCGGAGTGAACCCACGCAGTCACGGGGAGAACATGCAAACTCCACACAGAAAGATCCCGAGCCCGGGATTGAACCCAAGACTACTCAGGACCTTCGTATTGTGAGTGTAACCAAATTAAATCATGTTTTCCTGCTCAAAGCCTGCCGCCATCTCTGCATCTTGGGGTTCGTCACCAACATACTCTGACAGTTAGGAGTTAAAGTGTTTATTAAGTATGCACAATAAGGTAATGTGTTGGTTATTGGAGATATACACTGTCCCAAAGGACCTGACCTGTCCTCCCTCATTACGTCACTCCTACATCTACGCATGGCAGTATTTCTCAGCGTGTCAAGATGCTTGAATTGAAAATCCCTTGATGAATCAATATTTACTGCTGCGGCTAAATGAATAGTAATAAGTCACCAGAGTCCAGCCACATTTCCGGCTGCAGTGTCGCATCAAATTTGGATTACAGCATTGAACCTCATATCACACAGCACAGACACAGCCTGACAATAAAAATATAATGAGCTACTATGGTGAAATACATCTACAACAAATAATACAAGGTAAAATTTTGATTGAAATATATTCAAACTACAAGAAATGCACTAACCATTTGATTTTGCTTCGTATCTCCTGGGAAATATAGCAAGTTTTCTGAGGGAAATGAACGGGAGGACGACTAGTGTTTTCTTGGATTATATCAGTGCTTCTTAAATAGCGGGTCGGGACCCTCTGGTGGGGTCGAGAACAGTAGGGTAGATTTTCATAATTTGTGTCTAAACTCTAGTATTCATGTAAAAATGATGCTCAAGCCTGCAGTTAGGCAGCAGCAAAGCTCACACTAAATCAACAGGTGTTGCGTGTGAGCTACAACTGATAAGTGCAAATTGGGTGCCCACAGCTTTATTTAAATGAGGTTTTTGCATGTACTACTTGGTTGGGGCCATGGAAAAACTAATTTCCCTTTACATTCATGTTATAGTGCTCTCCAACCTGTGTGATGTTATTGAACTAGCATCACTCATCTATAATCTGTAACACCTGCAATATAGAATCACAATCTATAGACAACACAAACATGTTTTAGCATGCTGACTAGAGATGTCCGATAATATCGGACTGCTGATATTATCGGCCGATAAATGCTTTAAAATGTAATATCGGAAATTATCTGTATCGGTTTCAAAAAGTAAAAAGTATGATTTTTTAAAACGCCGCTGTACGGAGTGGTACACGGACGTAGGGAGAAGTACAGAGCGCCAATACACCTTAAAGGCACTGCCTTTGCGTGCCGGCCCAATCACATAATATCTACGGCTTTTCACACACACAAGTGAATGCCATGCATACTTGATCAACAAGCCATACAGGTCACATTGAGGGTGGCCGTATAAACAACTTTAACACTGTTACAAATATGCGCCACACTGTGAACCCACACCAAACAAGAATGACAAACACATGTCGGGAGAACATCCGCACCGTAACACAACATAAACACAACAGAACAAATACCCAGAACCCCTTGCAGCACTAACACTTCCGGGACGCTACAATATACACCCCCCGCTACCCCCTACCGCCCCCCACCTCAACCTCCTCATGCTCTCTCAGGCATGTCCCAAATTCCAAGCTGCTGATTTGAGGCATGTTAAAAAAAATAATGCACTTTGTGACTTCAATAATAAATATGGCAGTGCCTTGTTGGCATTTTTTTCCATAACTTGAGTTGATTTATTTTGGAAAACCTTGTATGCATCCAGCGGGGCAAAATTAAACATAATAATGTGTTAATTCCACGACTGTATATATCGGTATCGGTTGATATCGGAATCGGTAATTAAGAGTTGAACAATATCGGAATATGGATATGGGCAAAAAAGCCATTATCGGACATCTCTAACGCTGACGCTCTGTAGGGAGGTGGTGGACCATCACTGCACCTCAGCGCATTCATGCTACTAAAATTATCCAAATGAAAGAAAATACCTATTGCCAGATGTATTTCCATATAAGAAATATAAAGGTAAAAATTAAAAGGCATTTAAAAAAAAACACCAGCAGACACCATAACGCATCAATTGAATTTGTTTTTTATCATCAAAGACTTATGAAATTATAAAATGATATTGCTGAATAAAAGTCTAATATTTTTTCATTTCCAACAGTGCAAATACATTATGTTGACACACACGAAGGAGGGAGGATTCTCTATCGTCGGTCTTTGCATCGCGATTGCCTCTTTTTTCACCACCGTGTGTGTAACTGTCAGTTTACGCGTGGATTTCAGACATGACAAAAAGAGACGTAAAATTGTGCCCGTAGAACAGTTTCAGCCTTGATAAATCACAATACATATGCTGGATGATTATATTTGCAACTCCTATGGATGGATGGATGGATCCTACCAGTATTGTGGGTGTTCTGATAATTAGCATATATCCATAAAACAGGATGGGCTGTCTATTTTGCCCACATTAGAGACGCAATCCTCTGTGCACAAGTTTAGTAGATCAGCTATGCGTGCGCTATCAAGTTTGCACATTTTACATGCAAACCTTTCGTAGATTAGGCCCATAGCGTTTACCTCTTTTACTCATTATGCAGTTGTCTGGATTGTAAAAGAAAGGGGTATATGCATATCTATTTATGTATCTGCAGGAAGTGTGTGTTTGTGTATGCTTGTCAATAAATTACCTTGCGGACTGGATTTTTTTGGCTCTCCACGAGAGGGTGGCGTTGTAGGGGGGAGTGTGTGCGACACTGGGGCCAGGCCAGTTCACCTTCTTGTACTGCGTTCGACATATCCTCTGGGAGGCAGGCGAACAGTGAAAGGACATGGTTTGACCTGTGGACAGCAAAGTTACATTATTATCAAATTCAAATCACTAATAGGCCACACCATGAAATGTTTGTATAAATAAAGACATACAGCGACAACAGTCTATTATAGGTCTCTTTGACCGATAAGAGACATAATGTAAAAACATTACACAAAGTAATAGATTGCTCTCAAAGCAATTTAAATGACATCCCATCTCATCTTAAAATCACTTTCACTTTAGTAACCCTTTAGTGCGGCAGTTAAGTACAAGTGCTCTGCCTTCAATATGAGTAAAGCAGATGGTGTAGAGGGGCATGAGTGGGGGGTAAACAAACACATGAACTCTATGAAGAGCTCATTTCCAAGCCTTGCTTTCACAAGATTTAATTGCCATTTGTAAGGACTGTTGCAGTGTTAATTAACCTCTGATAAAACAACTTGTCTATCGGGGTTAGAGTGGCAAACAATTCAAAGAATCCATTTTCACTTTCACACAATGCAGCATTTTTTTCCACCCTCAGGAGCTGGTTTTATTTGCCAGCCGGAAAGCAACCCCAGATGGGGAGGACAACTTATCTGAACACATGACAAATGGGTGAAAAGATATAAACCGTTGCATTTTCATACATATTGAAGAGGACTGACAGTTGCAAGTAATATCCCTCTATAAAAGAATGTTTTTCCATTGCATTCTTCATTACATTTTTAAACATTCTATGTTTAAAACACCTTCTTGTGGTTTAAATATGTCTTGGATATGATTTGTTGTAAATTTAGCTCCACAGTCACATTTATAACCCATTTTTTTGAGTCTGTTTGCAAGATGTATGATTGTGGAGTCGTTCCCAGATTGCAAATGAAACCACGCCTCACCCTTTCAAAAAAATATCATAAATGTCTATTCTCATTCAATGTCATTATCATAAATAAACCCTTTTTAGACCAGTTGATCTGCCGATTCTTTTCTTTTCTGCCCCCCTCTCCCTTGTGGAAAGGGGGGCACAGGTCCGGTGGCAATGGATGAAGTGCTGGCTGTCCAGAGTCGGGACCCGGGGTGGAACGCTCGCCTGTGCATCGGTTGGGGACATCTCTGCTCTGCAGACTCGTCTTCGCTCAGGATGGTCTCCTGCTGGCCCCACTATGGACTGGACTCTTACTATTATGTTGGATCCACTATGGACTGGACTTTCACAATATTATGCTAGACCCATTCAACGTCCATTGCATCCGGTCTCCCCTAGAGGGGGTGGTCACCCACATCTGCGGTCCTCTCCAAGGTTTCTCATAGTCATTCATATTGACATCCCACTGGGTTGTGAGTTTTTCCTTGCCCTTTTGTGGGCTCTGAACCGAGGATGTCGTTGTGGCTTTGAGACACTTGTGATTTAGGGATGTATAAATAAACATTGACTGATTGATTGATGTATCTTTTAAAAATGTACACTGTTTAAATATAAATTTTGAAGTCGTCAAGGCCGTTTTTTTTCCAGAAAATAAACTTTACGAACATTACATATATTCACCCGGTCACAACATTAGGTCCACAGGCACTCAGGATGTAACAATACGGAATAATGATAAACCGCGGAACAAATCCCGACGCTTAGTATTACCATTTTAAATTAAAATGATCAGAAAACAGTGACTGATAACACTTTGATAAACTCACCGACTGGTGATACTGCTCATTTACTAGAGAAGCATGCTAGCACTAGCTCATTAGCTATCTTAAATGCTATCACATATACGAGACATTAACGTATTTCCCCACTACGAACACAACATACCCCAATATGAACACATTACGGTGTATATCTGATTCTGTTCTTAACTGGTTCAAGTCCTATCTCGATCACAGGACATACTTGGTTGAAATTGGTAACTGTGTCTCTGACCAACTGACTATGACCTGTGGGGTCCATCATGGCTCAATTTTGGGACCCCTGTTGTTCAACTTGTACATGCTGCCACTACGTCAGCTAATACGCAGCTTCAATGTGTGCTATCACAACTACGCAAGTAAGATGACACACAGATCTACGTGTCACTGATGGCGGGTGAACGTCGGCATGTGGATTCATTTTGTTTTCCATCCAAACACTGACCTGCTTGATTCAGTGACAATTTTCCTCAGCTAAACTCAAACAAAACAGAAATCATTGTCTTTGGCCCACAGAAGCAAATATACATTATTATTAGTCACCTTGAGACCTCACTGAAACATTATAATCAGGTTAGAAATCTAAGGGTAATAATGGACCCAGATTTGAACTTTAACAACCATAGTAAGTCCATAACATAAGCAGCTTTTTACCACCTGAACAACATTGCCAAAATCAGAGGAATAATGTCTAAATGAGACTTAAAAAGACTAATCCATGCCTTTGTATCCAGCAGGTTAGACTAATGTAATGGCCTTCTCACTGGGCTCTCTAAACGAGCTGTAAAGCAGCTGCAGTACATCCAGAATGCTGCTGCTCGAGTCCTGACTAGAACCAGGAAATACGACTATATTAGACTAGTGCTGAGGTCACTGCACTGGCGTCCTGCTGGTCAGAGAATAGACTTTAAAACAGCTCTCCTTGTGTACAAGTATTTTCATGGTCTTGAGCCAAAATACATCTCTGACATGTTAGAACTACAGTACAGGCCAAAAGTTTGGACAAACCTTCTCATTCAATGAGTTTTCTTTATTTTCATGACTATTTACATTGCATATTGTCACTGAAGGCATCAAAACTATGAATGAACACATGTGGAGTTATGTACTTAACAAAAATAGGTGAAATAACTGAAAACATGATTGATGGATGGATGTTTTATAGTGTAGTTTCTTCAAAATAGCCACCCTTTGCTCTGAGTACTGCTTTGCACACTCTTGGCATTCTCTCGATGAGCTTCAAGAGGTAGTCACCTGAAATGGTTTTCACTTCACAGGTGTCATAGTTTTGATGCCTTCAGTGACAATGTAAATAGTCATGAAAATGAAGAAAACGCATGGAAATGATAAGGTGTGTCCAACCTTTTGGCCTGTACTGTAAATGAACAATCTTGGGCCCTGAGAACCACAGGAAGTCGTCTTCTGCTGGCCCCCAGAGTCAGGACCAAACCTGGTAAAACAGCGTTTTAGTTTTATGCTCCTAAAATCTGGAATAGTCTTGCTGAAGTTGTGAGACAGGCCTCAACGTTGGTAATGTTCAAATCTAGGCTGAAAACACGTTTATTTAATTGTGCATGTGACAACTGAAAGCATTTTATCTACAGCATTTGAATGATTTTAATTAATTAGGATTGTTTTGAAGAGGATTGCATTTTCTGATCTTAATTTGAATAATTTTTCCTTTTTTCAATTTTCTGTAAACCACTTTGATTGCAATATGTACGAATTGTAAATAAAATTGCCTTTCCTTACTGTCAGACCAACTAAATCATTTAATTGTGTACACTGAACCGACAGACAGTGCTATATTAGAACAGAGTGATCGGTCTATACACGAAATAATAATGACAACAAGAAGTAAACTCATGTGGCTTCATACCAGAAATGATGCACCTAAAACATGTTTTTTAGCTATCGTTAAAAAAACAACAATCTAAAACCTTTACAAATTAATGTCAATCTATTTCATTAAATGTTTTAAAATAAAACTTAATTCAAAGATTTCAGTTTGTGTGTTTAAAAGCCCTTTTTGAGCACATTCAACAATTTTGTGGTACTAATAACCGTGATAATTCTGGTCACAATAACTGTGATATGAAATGTTCATATTGGTATTCGTTACATACATAACCTTCACACTCTGCTCCATTCAGACTGCATAAAAAAACAGCTGCTTTTAGCAGCATTAATGTCACTGCATGTCACACGCCTGTGTGATGCGCATGCCATGAGATAGATTAGATGAAAATAATAGCCTCATAGCCTGACGAAGAGGGGGAGGAGTTCCTCACAAGATTCTGAGCGGTAACACAGTATGTCCCAATATTGGATCTGCTCGTGTTGAACTTTAAACTTTAGGATGACTATTTCACTTAAGCAGCATGGACCAGACAAAGTCAGTGGTTGACGGCTTCCACGCTTCCATGCTCTCCATGAGACTGAGGCATCACTGACAGGACAAGCTACAGCGCTTTCCATCCTTCGTGGTTTTAAGAATCCTCTCAGCGGTCCCTGACATACTTGCGTGCAAATTCAGGGCCGCAGTCTCAGGCTGCTCATTCCCTGCGTAGCAGTAATAGTTCCCAGAGAGAACGCATAATAAATCTTATTATTGACAGTGCTTGTTCCTCCTGCCATTTCATGCTCCTGTCCCCTGGGGTTGATCGTCAGACTACTGCAGATCTAGTTCCCTTACAAAAGACAGTAATCCCATGCGAACATAAAGATTTAAGGGGGTTGGTACAATTTAATAACCTGCTGTGATAACATGATCCACATGTCTGACACAACTTTCTAACAGGGTATCTAGACATGTCAACAGAGTGAGATGGCACACCTAAAATCCCAGCGGCTTAAAGACTTGCATTTGGTAGCTCATCACAGATTGTGACAGTTAACTATACTGCAAGGGAGCTTGCTGAGTTTGCAGGAGCAAAAATTTTCAAACGGCATTAAAAATATACAGTTTCTCACATTTCTTCTCAAAGCACAAAACTATAGAAATCAAACTTCTATTTACTTTACAGTAGTCAATGTACATCTTGTGTAGCAATATATATGAATTGTCTGCTGAAAATTATTCAACACACCGCCGTTATTGTCTTAACCAGTGCTTCAGGTATACAAAGATCTTTTAGTTTTCCACCTGTGGGCTGTGTGACCAAGTACAGTACAGGCCAAAAGTTTGGACACACCTTCTCTTTTCAATGCGTTTTCTTTATTTTCATAACTACTTACATTGTAGATTGTCACTGAAGGCATCAAAACTATGACACCTGTGAAGTGAAAACCATTTCAGGTGACTACTCTCTTGAAGCGCATCGAGAGAATGCCAAGAGTGTGCAAAACAGTAATCAGAGCAAAGGGTGGCTATTTTGAAGAAACTACAATATAAAACTGTGGAGGGAGGCGTGGTCTGCGGGCCTGCCGCGGAGCGGGGTGTGTAAGGACCGGCCTCGAAGTCAGCGGCAGGTGAGTGGATTGCCCAGCTGGGGATTGTTATCTAATCACCTGTCGCCCTTATTAGCAGCAGCCGGAACGAGACACGTTGTTGGAGTTGGCGCGAGAGAGAGACGCCGAGAAAAAGACTAAAAACATAGACTGAAAAGTCGCAGAGGAGTGTGCTGTCATGGCGTGTGAGAGAATAAAACAATTGTCAAACCTGACTACCGGGCTTACCAGAGGATCTGTCGCGATCAGGGGAACCCACAGAAGGGCAACCTCCACAAAAACATGTTTTCAGTTATTTCCTCTTTTTTTGTTAAGTACATAACTCCACATGTGTTCATTCATAGTTTTGATGCATTCAGTGACAATCTACAATGTAAAAAGTAATGAAAATAAAGAAAACACATTGAATGAGAAGGTGTGTTCAAACCTTTGGTCTGTACTGCATGTCATCAATTGAAGACACCAGAGATATTACTGTTAAGATGTTAGCCATTAGACATCCAGATTCAGTCAGTCGTTTAACACATTTGAGTAAGTTAGAAGAAGCAAGCCATTATAGCCTGTTAGCAAAAGTAATGGAGAAGGATTTTAAACTATTGAACGCAGACTCTGTTACAGTTTGCATATGTTTAGTACATACTAGAGATGCGCGGTTTGCGGGCACAACCGCGGAGTCCGCGGATCGGGCGGATGAAATTAAAAAAAAATTTGATTTTATACGCGGGTCAGGTCGGGTCGGGCGGTTGAAATAAAAAAAAAAAAAGATTTTAAATAGATTCAGGCGGGTGGCAGTTAAACCAATTCGGAAATATATATACATAGTTAAATGTTGTTACCCACATACGAAAAACGAGCAGGCACCTGCTGCATATGCCACAATTAACAGAAGAAAAAAAAAAAGAGATGGACACTTTTACGGAGCGGAGAAGGGACGCCTCGCCGGGGTCCGGGACCGAGGCCCCTTCCCCCGAGAGGGCCCCACCGGGAGCCGTAGCTGAGGCGATCCGCGAGAAGGGCCCGACGCACGTCCAGGGTCACCACCGCGCCCACCGCACCAACACCCCGCCTCGTCCGCCTTCGCCGCGGCCGGCGTCACGCGCAGCAGGTAAGCAGCTTACCTGCCCGCCACCCCCGTGGCCGGGGGCTCGTAACAGGGGTCACTCCGCGCACTCCGCCCGCGCAGCTTACCTGCCCGCCACCCCTGTTGCCGGGGGCGCGTAACAGGGGTCACTCCGCGCGCAGTGCGCTCACGAAAGGGGTGGGGCTCACCCTGGTTGATATAGACAGCAGGACGGTGGCCATGGAAGTCGGAACCCGCTAAGGAGTGTGTAACAACCCACCTGCCGAATCAACTAGCCCTGAAAATGGATGGCGCTGGAGCGTCGGGCCCATACCCGGCCGTCGCCGGCAGCGAGACACGCTTGGAGGTGCGCTCAGCGCGGCTCCCATATGATTGCGCACTGGTGTGCGTCTGGGTCGTGACAGCGTGGCACGCGAATGTCTGTGCTGCATTGGATCAGTCTCCTTTCTTTAAAAGGCAAAAGCTTTATAACCTCACTAATGCCTTGCATCGTCTATATTAGATATATAACAACGGGCGGGTGCGGGCGGGTGCGGTTCTGATCAAATGTTACATCGGGTGGATGGCGGATGGTTGACGACTTTCTGATGCGGTTGCGGATGAAATAATTGCCTATCCGCGCATCTCTAGTACATACATACTAAATAAGCAAAAAATATTTGATCCCTTGCTGATGTTAACTTCTTTATAAAGATATAAATGGTCCAGAATTATTTACGATTCTAGATATTTTGGCACCGTAATGTTGGTTCGGTATAGAGGTGTACAGATTTCCCATATGGTACACATTAAAAGGGACCTATGATGAATTTTGTCTTTTCTAATTTATAAATGTCATAATGTTGGATACCTGTGTTAAACAACAGCAAAGCAGGAAATCCTCAGGTTCATGCATTTGGGCGTGAACTTAGATGCAATTTTGGACGCCTCTGCCCGCGGGGTTTTGGAGTATCGTATTTTTCGGACTATAAGTCGCAGTTTTTTTCATAGTTTGGCCGGGGGTGCGACTTATACTCAGGAGCGACTTATGTGTGAAATTATTAACACATTACCGTAAAATATCAAATAATATTATTTAGCTCATTCACGTAAGAGACTAGACGTATAAGATTTCATGGGATTTAGCGATTAGGAGTGACAGATTGTTTGGTAAACGTATAGCATGTTCTATATGTTATAGTTATTTGAATGACTCTTACCATATGTTACATTAACATACCAGGCACGTTCTCAGTTGGTTATTTATGCCTCATATAACGTACACTTATTCAGCCTGTTGTTCACTATTCTTTATTTATTTTAAATTGCCTTTCAAATGTCTATTCTTGGTGTTGGGTTTTATCAAATAAATTTCCCCAAAAAATGCGACTTATACTCCAGTGCGACTTATATATGTTTTTTTCCTTCTTTATTATGCATTTTCGGCAGGTGCGACTTATACTCCGGTGCGGCTTATACTCCGAAAAATACGGTATATTTTTTTTTTTTAATAGTGGAGAATCATCATTATGTCACAGATTGGCAGACGTACTTCTGTGGTCATTCTTGGACAGATTGTGTTGGAAAGTCTCTTCTCCCTCTGCTGAGCAGGCCAACTGAGACTGCTTCCGTATATTCCTACTGGTTTTATGTGCTCCCTTTATAAAGTATATACTTTGGTGTTAATTTGTCAATGGCATTTGGTCCACTACAAAACGTAGACGGAAAAAGGCTGCAATGATACGACTTGATTTGACGAAACTTCAAGGAAAATGTAAGATTAATTATTATTTTAATCTAATCTGGGCATGTGCATAATAACACAGAAGTGTTAGGTGCAGTTACATAATAGCTGGTAAAAGCAGCTTTCCTTATGCAGCTCTGAGTCTGGATCAATTGCCAAGTGAAGTGGGCAGGTGTACCTAATGCTGTAACCAATTAAATCTATATATACATATCTATATCTATAACATTTGTTTATTGGGTTTTTACAGACATACAATTGACAAAAGTAAACAAATACATCAAATGCTGTTTTTTTAGTCAAAAAAATAAAAATAAACCTACACACACACACACACACACACACACACACACAAATATATACACTCACACACATACATATATACAGTACATATATTTAGCCATCCATCCATCCATTTTCTACTGATTGTACCTCTCGGGGTCGCGGGGTGTGCTGGAGCCTAATAATATATAAAAATATACTAAAATGAGAAAATATTAGTAATAACATTAATAATAAATAAATACAATAAAGAAAAAAAGGGAACCACAGACAGAGGTTTACATAAAACCACAGACAGGTGCATTCCTGAATGGCCTTAGAGAGACACAACAACCAACAATCACACAAAAGGCTTATCAACCACCCACACCCCAGTTGTTTTTCAGAGTTAATTTAGGAATCTATATATATTTTTTAGACATTTTACTTTCGACCCTGTTTGGGGAAAAAAATGCTTTGCGTCCCTCTTAAGATATAGATTACATTTTCACAAGGTAAATTATGATACTTTAGGAGAGGCTGGGGGTGGTTTCGTTTTCATATTGGGAACGCCTATACAATCGAACATCTTACAAAACACTCAAAAGACAGGTTATAATTGCTACTGTGGATCAAAATTCAATGCATATTATCTAGAGCAGTGTTTTTCAACCTTTTTTTAAACCTAGGCACATTTTTTTCATTGAAAAAAATCCCGAACTACGCTACCAGCAGAAAATGTCATAAAACGAAACTCAATAGCGTATAATGACAATTTAAAGTAGTTCTCATCCAATATCTGACAGAATTGTTCGATATAATTTCAAACCATAACCATCCCATGTATCACTAATTCTCTTTTCTCAAAGTAGGCCTACTAAACAATTAGCTACCTGCTGCCACCTACTGATATGGAAAAGTATTTCATGGTTACTCTGCCGAATTTCTCAACAGCACAGACAGACACTCAACAACGGCACATTATTTGCGGATTATAATTATTGGTTTACAAAAAAGTATTTTTTAACTATTAGGTGAAATTGCATCATTTCGCAGGGCACACCAGGCAATATCTCACGACACATTAGTGTGCCAGTTGAAAAACATTGATCTGGAGCACAAAGAAGCGTTTTAAATGTGGATTAGAATCATTATAAGGCCCCTTTTAGTTGAGGAACAGGTGTCTACTCGCTAGCCAGGGGTCCTAATATGGCACTGTGTTTACCTCGGGTGAAAAGTGAGAGCTCAGAGACTAAAGATTACGATCGACAAAGTGGGACAAGAGCATGATGAATGAAAGGTGTTGGTGAAGATGCTAATATGATGAGGGCAGAGGCCAAGGGAGTACTATTAGCTATTTCCTGTTCATGTTCAAGACCAGCTGGGACATTAATAACCATTAATCATTCTGCAATGACTGATCTGCACAAAAAGTATCAAATGTTTTGGTTGTAAGTTCTGCTATTACTGATGTAATTTGATTAATGTGCTTGTAGGTCTGACTGCCCTCATTTAATTAACCATTTTCAACCACCCGCAGACCCTTCATTCCATGGTGACATTTTAGGTGCAGCTGTCAGGCCTAATTGGTCCCTTTGGGCGAAGAAAAAGTTGGCAGCAGTCAAGTGAAGCACTGATCGCAACCAGGACTGGACATCTGTTTGAAGTGGACACCAGTGCTTAACCGCTGGCCTAATCGTCTCGCAAACATACAGTATACATAGAAGGCTACAAAACAAAATGTATCCTTCAAGGTCATTTCTAGTCCGATCAGATGTTAGTATGTTCAAGAGCACGGAGCCTCTCTGGAATGCCAATTAAATGCTTAGCATAAACAGGTTCATGGACTTCAGCGTGGGCATCCCAAGAATAAGACCTGTTCAGTGCTGAGGAACTGATGGACTGTCTTCTCCTCTGATATCCAAACATCATGTCGTCACAAAATGAATACATAAATATATGTGGCTTGTGTCGCTCTACTCCTACATGTCAGCTTTCACTTAAAACCTGAGAAGCTCCTCTTTCCTTGGACGGCCAACACATGTAAGCTTCTGCCTACTTACCCAACACAGACAAAGCCTAAAATCCTAATTCAAAAGCAGACTCAAGGATTGTGCTCATTCTAAATACTTAATTTATTTAACTACTTCCCACAGAGCAAGTCACAATCAGGCATGTAAACATTGACAGGCTGACAGCAAATACTTACTACTACCTCTTTAATAAGCTCACTCAATGTCTATACAGTGGGGAAAAATAAGTATTTGATCCCCTGATAATTTTGTAAGGTTCCCCCTTTACAAAGATACTGACTATTACCGTCTATATCTAACATGTATCAATTATTACAGAAAAAGTTAACTATTTTTCAAAAAGCTTCTTGTTTGTCTTGTGTTCCATTCCAGTCTTGTGCAGGTCTACAATGGTCATTTGACAGATCTTTGTTTTGCCTTTGCGGGTTGTAGAGGTTAGGAATACTTTTTTAAAAGAGACATGACTGATTTATGTGCTTCATGGACACAACACATTTGCAGTGGTCAAAATGTTTACTGATTTGTAGTGTCGGAGGCAGATATTTACATATATCCGAATTTAAGTGTTACTTCTTTTATTTCATAGTCATATTTGAAAAACGCTCGTGTTTTCCATTTTGTTCTCTTTCTGTTTCTCTGCAAGTAAACTGTGTGTGTTAACCTTGATCTTTGGAATGTGTTTTGACTAGAGAGATAATGTGCATGTGTTTTGACTAGAGAGATGGAAGAGGGGAGAGGGTTTTGGGTCGGGAAGACAGACCATCTTAGCGAGGCGATCCGAATGTTCTATGCTGTCTCTGGCAATGTATATCTGCAAAGCTTTGCAAATATATTACAAAATACCTATTCTGTCTCTGGTGGTTTTTCAACTCAGGCTTTAAGTGTCGGAAAGAGCTTGGGAGCGACTTGTGACTTGAATTCCCTGGGAGGAACAACTGGTCCAAACGCAACAGTAGGGATCAACCTGATAATTTTCTTTCAAACATCACAACTGATTTATGTAGCCCTTAATCAGAAGTGCCTCGAAGGGCTTCACAAACAAAAACGACATGCCCTGATCTGAAATCATATCCGGATAAAGAAAAAACCTAAAAGCCTGAGCTGGGAAAAAAAATAATCCTTGGGAAGGGTCCGCAGATGTGTGAACCCTGCTCCTGGGTGACCGGCTGCAATGGATGCCCAAGTGGGTACAGTTATTGAATTGTTACATTTATAATGAATAATGAATTAATAGCATGTATTTAATGTTATTTTTTACAGGATTTGATTTGACATATTGTCTCTGTTCCAATAAAACTACCTATTTGGACTGTTTGCAAGGGTGCAAACTTAGAAAAACAGCAAGGGATCAAATACTTATCTTCCCCACTGTACATGTTCCTTATAGAACAGTGGTTCTTAACCTGGGTTCGATCGAACCCTAGGGGTTCGGTGAGTCAGCCTCAGGGGTTCGACGTAGCCTCCGCCGCGGAGGTCGAGACACACCCGACTCATCGTGTAAATAAAAACTTCTCCCTATCGGCTTTATGGATACGGCAACAGCAGAAGTCAGACTGATTTGCATGTGTGTAATTTGTTGTGAGTTCATGCACTGTGTTGGTTTTGTTCTTTGAACAAGATGATGTTGATGCACGGTTCATTTTGTGCACCAGTAAAAAAAAAAAAAACATAACTTTGTCTTGAATTTGAAAGAAGGGTTTGGTGAATGCGCATATGAAACTGGTGGGGTTCGGTATCTCCAAAGACGTTAAGAACCACTGTTATAGAATATATCTTTGGGAACACATCTGCAATTATACATTCTGATATTCTAATATTATGCTTATTACTTACTTACACTAGATATATTATGCTTATACTGCAAGTTAAAAAAGTTGTGACAATAAAGTACGTGCTGTATCGGACCACAAAAGTAGCCATCATTACTATGAAAGAGCAATTACCGTGTATTACCAAATAAACGCCCTTGGGCAAATAACCGCCATGTCCTAATAGCCGCCCGGGGTCTGACCCCATTTTGTGAATTAACCGCCTCCTCCTAATAACCGCCTATGTCCAAATAGCCGCCCATGGGCTGTTATTTGCATAATTTAGATTAAAATGCTACTGGGGTTGTGTTTGCTGCAGTATTATTGTTTTGATGGTTTTATAGAGTACTTGGTATCATAATTGTATTTTTCCTGTATGCTGCTTTATTTAAAACTTGGAGTACTGTAGCCTTTATTTTATTTAAGTGACAGTATTATTGTTCTGTTTTGATGGTGGGTTTTATACTTGAGTACTTGGTACCATAATTTTATTTTTCCTGGTAGGCTGCTTTATTTAAAAAGTTTATTTATTTTTAGCTTTGGTATTCTATTTGACAATTGTTGCACGATTGCCATGTTGAGGCCTTGTTGATCTCTTGTCTTTTGATAGCCTACCTCATGTTGATCTCTTGTTTTTTTGTTTGTATGTTTACAATAGCTTTTACATTTAAAGTTTTTTGTACGAAAACAAAATACTGGACAGTAACCATTGTAACCAAATAATGGCCTGATGCAGGCTGGTGCAAAAATAAATAAAAGCCTTGTGCAAATAACCGCCTGCTTCTTTTAAACGCCTGTCTCCAAAATCGATTTTGTGAAATAAACGCCCGGGCTACTCTTTGGTAATATACGGTATTTGGAAATATTGGCAGCAAGAGTAGAGATAATGATCCCCATGTGCTAAATAAGAGAGACACTAAAGAGTCTATCCGGCAGCTGAGAGGTCACTGACATGTGGGAAAGTGAGAGCATTGAGATCATGGCAATCATGGCACACTGAAGAGCCTTGGAGTAAAAGTTACGAGGTTTTGACGTTCATAAAGAAGGAAAACATTTCTGGAAACCAAGTGGTCATAAGGTGAAACCCTAATAATTGAGGCATGAATTTCTAATATTGTGCCAAACTGACATGGTGAAGACACAGCTGAGCCAGAAGGCAGTGCACTCAATTTATTGGTCCGTACATACACTCATGCACATAATCACGTTTCATCAAACATATATTAACATTGTTGCCCTAGGGCAGGGGTCAGCAACCTGCGGCTCTAGAGCCGCATGCGGCTCTTTAGCGCCGCCCTAGTGGCTCTCTGGAGCTTTTTCAAAAATGTATGAAAAATTGTTTTAATATGGTTTCCGTAGAAGGACAAACATGACGCAAACCTCCCTAATTGTTATAAAGCACACTGTTTATATTAAACATGCCTCACTGATTCGAGTATTTGGCGGTCCTTGAACTCACCGTAGTTTGTTTACATGTATAACTTTCTCCGACTTGCTAGGACGTGTTTTATGCCACTTCTTTTTCTGTCTCATTTTGTCCACCAAACTTTTAACGTGAGTGAACATCAACAAAAGGTGAGTTTTGTTGATGTTATTGACTTGTGTGGAGTGCTAATCAGACATATTTGGTCACTGCATGACTGCAAGCTAACCGATGCTAACATGCTATTTAGGCTAGCTATATGTACATATTGCATCATTATGCCTCGTTTGTAGGTATATTTGAAGTAATTTAGTTTCCTTTAAGTCATCTTAATTCAATTTATATCTCATGACACACTATCTGTATGTAATATGGCTTTTAATTTTTTGCGGCTCCAGACAGATTTGTTTTTGTATTTTTGGTCCAATATGGCTCTTTCAACATTTTGGGTTGCCGACCCCTGCCCTAGGGTAAACTGGGTAACACATGGCACACTGACAAAGCTTAACCTATTGTTACTATAACAATCTACAAGGTTAATGTAGGTTGCTTCTCTTTCTCCCCCTCCATTTTTCTGCATTCTTTCGTATCTCAAGTAATCATTACGTATATGTATTGTTGCATTTGAACAACTGTATTGTTGATAACAGAGGTCAATTATTGGTATTGTTCATTATCAATAGCGCTATTTCTATTGGTATTTGTATTGCTCCATTTGTAGTGTAATAATGCTCATTGTCATTTCTGTATTATTTTTTATTTTCTCTAACTGCTTCTTTGCTATCACTTTTACCAACATATTTGTACATGTCCTACTTGCTGATGTTGCTCTATTGTTGTTGTTGTTTTTGTCTCTCTGTCTAATCCCCCTCTTGTCCCCACAATTTCACCCTCGGTCTTCTTTTTTTTTTTCTCTTTCTATCCCCTCCTGCTCCGGGCCGGCTGCACCAAATGATAATATAAATACATTTAATAAAGTCAAATACAAATAAGGCAACAAGAGAAGTATCCTACACTTCTCTTTTGTAAAGTAAATCTGAACAGCCGATATGGGCATCTACATCAACTATATGATTTGCCTGAGAAGTTGGACAGGACAAAAAAAATTAAAAATAAAGAAAAAAAAATATATATATATATACCGTATTTTTCGGACTATAAGTCGCAGTTTTTTTCATAGTTTGGCCGAGATCCAGTGCGATTTATATATGTTTTTTTCCCTTCTTTATTATGCATTTTCGCCAGGTGCGACTTATACTCCGATGCGACTTATACTCCGAAAAATACGGTGTATATATATATATATATATATATATTTACTGGTCCATCCGCGTTTCAACCCTCATCTATAGTCACAAGATTTGGGTAGTGACTGAAATGACAAAATCGAAATAGTGAGGAGCTCAGTTCTCTGGAACAGCTCATAGTGGAGCTGCCACTTCACATCGGAGAGGAACCGGTGAGGTGGCTCAGGCATCTGATGCCTCCCGCACGCCTCCCTGGTGGGGTGTACCCGGCATGCTCAGCCTGGGACACGCTGGAGGGATTATTTCTCACAGCTGGCACGGGAAACGCGTTGGTGTTCCCCCGGCGGAACTGGAGGTGGTGGCCGGAGACCGGAAGTCTGGACTTCTCACCTGAGAATGCTGCCCCCATGTGACCCGGTTGTGAACTGAAGAAACTGAATGGATAATTGATTGGGTTTTTTTGGGGTTATTTTTGGGGGGGTTGGGGGGGTTGTATAATTAGAGTACAGGTGGTCATCCGTCTGTGAACGGGTTCAGTTCCTACGACCTCAATGTGTGTTTTACTGTATGTGGCAACTTATATGATAGTAATAAACAAAGTAATAACTAAATGAAACAGTAATAAAAAGGAGACTTATTGGGTGGAGGAAGTCTCAATAATGAGACCACTACACTGCTGAGTTATCACTGTCCATTTAATAAGAACAGATCCTTTCACAGGTTCAAAGACACAAGCTTCGGCCCGGCATTTTTCACTTTCCTTTTCTTGACGTGCTGCCATCAAGAGAGGCTGCCTCTTGCTTGGGAAAACAATGAAAGCTAAATGTATCATGTTTATTAAAAAGGATAAAAAGTGAGGTTATTCTTTTTTCTGTCTCAAGAAAACAAATATTTATCTATGTTTGTGGACTACATGCAGAGCTCAATAAATTGCACTATTGCAGGAAAGGTTATATTTTTTTTATTTCAGCAATTCAATTCAAAAGCTAAACTATGACGTAAAGTCCCTTAACAAAGAGCGTATTACAAATAACTAGGGATGTCCGATAATATCGGACTGCCGATATTATCGGCCGATAAATGCTTTAACATGTAATATTGGAAATTATCGGTATCGGTTTCAAAAAGTAAAATTTATGATTTTTTAAAACGCCACTGTGGTACACGGACGTAGGGAGAAGTACAGAACGCCAATAAACCTTAAAGGCACTGCCTTTGCGTGCCGGCCCAATCACATAATATCTACGGCTTTTCACACAAACACAAGTGAATGCAAGGCATACTTGGTCAACAGCCATACAGGTCACACTGAGGGTGGCCGTATAAACAATTTTAACACTGTTACAAATATGCGCCACACTGTGAACCCACACCAAACAAGAATGACAAACACATTTCGGGGGAGAACATCCGCACCGTAACACAACATAAACACAACAGAACAAATACCCAGAACCCCTTGCAGCACTAACTCTTCTGAGATGCTACAATATACACCCCCCGCTACTCCCTAACCCTCCCCAACCCCGCCCACCTCAACCTCCTCATGCTCTCTCAGGGAGAGCATGTCCCAAATTCCAAGCTTCTGTTTTGAGGCATGTTTAAAAAAATAATGTACTTTGTGACTTCAATAATAAATATGGCAGTGTTTTCCATAACTTGAGTTGATTTAATTTGGAAAACCTTGTTACATTGTTTAATGCATCCAGCGGGGCATCACAACAAAATTAGGCATAATAATGTGTTAATTCCACGACTGTATATATCAGTATCGGTTGATATCGGAATCGGTAATCAAGAGTTGGACAATATCGGAATATTGGCAAAAAAGCCATTATCGGACATCTCTACAAATAAAAAAATAAATATTATCTAACAAAAATTTCCAGATTCATCAAGACCGATCACCTCAATAAATTAGAATACATTACACTAAAAATATATACACTTTTAATACAGGTAGATATGCAGGCCATTTCAAAATACCGTATTTGTCGGACTATAAGTCGCAGTTTTTTTCATAGTTTGGCCGGGGGTGCGACTTATACTCGGGAGCGACTTATGTGTGAAATTATTAACACATTACCGTAAAATATCAAATAATATTATTTAGCTCATTCACGTAAGAGACTAGACGTATAAGATTTCATTGGATTTAGCGATTAGGAGTGACAGATTGTTTGGTAAACGTATAGCATGTTCTATATGTTAGTTATTTGAATGACTCTTACCATAATATGTTACGTTAACATACCAGGCACGTTCTCAGTTGGTTATTTATGCGTCATATAACGTACACTTATTCAGCCTGTTGTTCACTATTCTTTATTTATTTTACATTGCCTTTCAAATGTCTATTCTTGGTGTTGGGTTTTATCAAATACATTTCCCCAAAAAATGCGACTTATACTCCAGTGTGACTTATATATGTTTTTTTCCTTCTATATTATGCATTTTCGGCAGGTGCGACTTATACTCCGGTGCGACTTATACTCCCAAAAATACGGTAAGTAAATCATAGAAGTAAATCGGAAGTTGGCAGACCCGTCAGCGATCCTGTTCTTTCTCCCTGTAATGTTTGTCTGATCTTGAATGAGATTGTGCTGAAAATTTGAATTTCCCCTCAGGCATTAATAAAATATTTCTGATTCTGATACCATACTTGCCAACCCTCCCGGATTTTCCGGGAGACTCCCGAAATTCAGCGCCTCTCCCGAAAACCTCCCGGGACAAATTTTCTCACGAAAATCTCCCGAAATTCAGGCGGAGCTGGAGGCCACGCCCCCTCCAGCTCCATGCGGACCTGAGTCCGCTTTACCACGATATAAACAGTGTGCCTGCCCAATCACATTATAACTGTAGAATGATGGAGGGCGAGTTCTTGGTTTCTTATGTGGGTTTATTGTTAGGCAGTTTCATTAACGTCCTCCCAGCGCGGTAACAACACACAACAGCAGCAGTCACGTTTTTGTCTACAGTAAAGCAGTTCGTCTGCCGTAAACAGCAATGTTGTGACACTCTTAAACAGGACAATACTGCCATCTATAACATATACGGCTTTTAGAGAGTGCAGTGCACAACTGTGCACACAACAAGGAGACGAAGCAGAAGAACGAGGAAGATACAGCCATGGCGACGCCGATGACGAGTAAAATGAAGTAATACGCTTTGTTGCACCTTTCCTGCCTGAGTCCGGCGATTAGTTGCAAATCTTGCTTTATTGATTGCTTGTACACAGCCAATCCAACACAAAACAAACTAGTCCCGCCCGCACTCACGCTACCGCTCCCTCTCTTCTCTCGCCCACACACTCACTGACGTCACTCACCTCACATGCTCACCTATTAAAGGGCCACACACACACATACGCTACTCTCATAACAGCTTGTAAGTTCCAAGCCGCAGCTGCGATTGGACCTGGATAGCCTCCGGGAAGAAGTAGTGGACTACCAAGTGCTTGGCACTGAAGATCTTCCTCAGGAAGCAAAGATTGACCGGTTTTGGGCCATGCTAGGGAAAGATGGAAGATTCCAGATTCTAATGCATTTGATGAAAGCACTTTTGTGCGTGCCACACATCAATGCATCATCAGAGAGGGTGTTCAGCATGGTTAGAAAAATAGCGACAGAGAATAGAACAAGGATGGACAATTCAACCCTTAACTCAACAATGAGTGTTATGTGTGTGTATATGTGTAAATAAATGAACACTGAAATTCAAGTATTTCTTTTATTTATATATACATATACCGTAATAAAATAAATAAATAAATATATATATATATATATATATATATATATATATATATATATATATATAGCTAGAATTCACTGAAAGTCAAGTATTTCTTAGATATATATATATATATATATATATATATATATATATATATATATATATACTGTATATATATGAAATACTTGACTTGGTGAATTCTAGCTGTAAATATACTCCTCCCCTCTTATCCACGCCCCTAACCACGCCCCCGCCCCAACCACCTCCCTGCTTGGCACTCACCATCAAGGGTTGGAATTGGGGGTTAAATCACCAAAAATGATTCCCCGGCGCGGCACCACTGCTGCCCACTGCTCCCCTCACTTCCCAGGAGGTGAACAAGGAGATGGATCAAATGCAGAGGACACATTTCACCACACCTACTGTGTGTGTGACAATCATTGGTACTTTAACTTTAACTTAACTTAGTTTTTCCAACAATGTAAACAAAGAAAGCGAGTGTAAAGGACAGTGCTGGGATGAAGTGGATGGTATTTATTGAGTCACAAAAAATCATGACAAGCAATTTGAGTGCAGCACTGCTAGTCTGCACCATACTGAAGCAGAAGGCGGTAATAACACCACGGATGTTGAAATACTGTAATATCTAAATGGCGGACACTTAAAGGAGCACAACTTTAAGATTTTGTTATTTACTTACAAGATACTAAACGGTCTAGCACCATCTTATCTTGCTGATTGTAGTGTGCCACATGTTCCGCTACGCTGCGTTCCAAAAACGTGACTCCCAGAGTCCAAAAAGTCTCTCGAGCGTTTTCTATTCAGGCTCCAGGACTCTGGCAACATTTAGAGATTCTTTCTCAGTCGTAGCATTCAAGTCCCGCCTTAAAACTCATTTATATTCTTTAGCTTTTAGATAGACCCTTTTTTAGACCACCTGATTTGCCGCTTTTCTGCTCTGTCCTCCGTCTCCTGCCGGGAGACGATACCAGGTGGCCACAGATCATTTCTGGAGAGGAACCAGTCAGGATGAAGTGCTAGCTGACCCGAATTGTGACTCTGGGGGAACCACTCTTCAACACACAGCTGTGGGCTGACCTGGCTGAGCCCGGAAGAAAATCCCCCTATGACTATCTGTAGACTTCCCGATGGACTGGAGTCTCACATTATCTAATAATGTTACAATTCGATAATTATACCCAGTCGACATCCATTGCAGCTGATCACCCTGGAAGGGGAGTCCCTACATCTGCGGTCCCTTTTCTTTCCCCAGTTGGGGTTTTTTTTAGTTCTTCCTTGCCCGGATGTGGATTTAGATTTAGGGGAATGTTGTGAGTTTGTAAAGCCCTTTGAGGCACGTGTGATTAAGGGCTATATGAATAGATTTTGATTGATTGATTTATTTATCTGCGATGAGGTGGCGACTTGTCCAGGGTGTACCCCACCTTCCGCCCGATTGTAGCTGAGATAAGCTCCAGCGCCCCCTGCGACCCCAATTATCCAATAAATCCAATAAAATATGGGGAAACTGCGGATGGTGTGTTTGACTAAGAATTAGCTTGAAGGGGATACCGTAGAAGTCCGCTCTCCAAGGCAAATGCTGGACATTATTAATACATTACATCTAGGGCTGCAACTAACGATTAATAATCGATTAATCTGTCGATTGTTACTTCGATTAATCGATTAATAATCGGTTAAAAGAGACAAACTACATTTCTATCCTTTCCAGTATTTTATTGAGAAAAAAAACAGCATACTGGCACCATGTTCTGGACATTGGGGATGCAGCATACACCAATAATAACACAGAAATGTAACTCATCAGATCAGAACTGAATCAGATATTGTACACGTTTCTGTTGTGAATAATAAAGGATTCATTTTAGGCTGCCTCTGAATAATAGCATGAAATATTCCAGCACCTTCATAACGTTTAGTTATACTAAAGCGTCACTCAAATCTAAATATATTTATACAGCTTATATACATTGATCCATTATGAAACCAACCTGAGATATTTCTGTCCGTTACGTTTATTTCGAAATTGGTAACTGTGCGTTTTCTCTCTCAAAACGGAGTCAAATGTGCCGGAGACACATGATCAGCCCCGCGTTGCAACAAAGGCATAACGTTAACGTTACTCACAAAAAAGCTGAACTCATGAATGCCTGTTGCCACTATGGACTTAAAAAGTTACGTACTGTGAGTTCTTCCCTTCATCCATGGCACCAACATGTTTCCTTTTCAGGTGCTTCTGAAGCAATGTTGTACTTCCGTGTCATTTTGCAGGAAACGGTCTTCTTTGAAGTCTTTAAAGTGAAGTGTTCCCACACTTTTGACGACTTAGGTCATACACTTTACTCCATTGAAGCAATAACCTCAAGATGTTTTTCCGCTGAACTATTCGTACTGTTTTCCTGCGCTATTTTTCGAATGTTTCCAGCAAAGGAGACGGCGGCGTCACGTGAGCTGCACATGACACATCATTGGCCGGCTTACCTCCACCTCAGCGCCGCCCTGGCGCTGTTTTGTACTTTTTTTGTACTTATTTTAATTATTGTTTCTCAGCTGTTTGTAAATGTTGCAGTTTATAAATAAAGGTTTATAAAACAAAAACAAAACAAAAAAAATAACCACAAAAAAATAAAAAAAATAAAAATAAAAAGCCTCCGCGCATGCGCATAGCATAGTTCCAACGAATCGATGACTAAATTAATAGGACAACTATTTTGATAATCGATTTTAATCGATTAGTTGTTGCAGCCCTAATTACATCATAAAACTACTGGAGTTGTTTGAAGTACATTCTATTGTATTGTTTTTCATACAATATTTATTTATTAAATAGATTTCAATTAATTTTAATGGGCAATGCCGTTTTGCAATACAAGTTTTTGAGTTACGGCACAGAACAAATTAAACCGGAATGCCAAGATACCTCACTATTCTGCTGATCACCCTGCCACACACGTATCATCCCCTTTACTTGATAACGCTCTTCAAATGTTTATCAGTGTACCCACTTAAGTTATTGTAATATTAACCAGTACAAGTCCTTAAGTTACAAAGCTCACATCAACAGTTGTCATGACCAGTATACACGTAACCCAGCCTCTGCCATAATGACAAATTGAGGGACCACCTCCTCACTAACCCCCCAAAGCCCTTTTGGTCATACAATCCTTGCTTTACCAATGCATCGTGAAATGTGTGTGCGTGTGTGATGGGAAAGCGTATTTAACATGCCAGGCGGTATTCTGGTCTTTGCTCATCTACCTACGTAAGCAGTAAACTTGCCAGTGATGGTTATGACAAGACGTCAGTGTGAGCAGACACATTGATGAGGGTATGAGGATTACAGTTACTGTCAGATTTTCGAAGGTACAGCAAAAGTTGCGGGCTGGCTGGCCAACTGAAAAGACTAACGATTTACAGAGTAGCTCATAAAACAATAAAAACATTTAAAAAAACATACCGTTTAATGTAATGCAATAATTGTAACGTATTTTACGGACTGCAGAGCGCACCGGGATATAAGCCGCATCCACTAAAATTTTTAAGAAAAAAAGATATTTCCATATATTAACCGCAATGGACTGTAAGCCGCCAGTGGTGGGCCGCCAGGGCCATTAAGACCTTCTCTGCTGGCCTAATATACTTTCCCTAAATATGTTAAAGTATTCATATTCTCTTCAAGTCATATTATGCTGTTGTTTTTAAGTTAGAGTTTTTATCCAATTAGAATTCAGCTATATTATGTTGCCGTGCTGTACGAAATCTGCCTTTAGAATCAACAATGCGGGCGTCTGTGCACTGTAAGTGAACCGGCACATACAGTTGATAGATAATTGCGGTAGCCAATCAGATCACAAGTTGTTGTCAGTAAGGCCTTCTAGCTGGCTTCATGTTGAAAGTGACATTGACGCATCCTGTGATTAGATACTCACGTGTCCCTCCCAAGTGAGTATCCAATCACAAGTTGTGATTTACGAAAACAGGAAGTGGCACTGGAGCCATACCTGGCTAGCAGAGAAATCACCAGTATTCACTTTTTTAACCCACAAAGAAGGAGAGCACAACGTTGATTAGGTGGCAGATATATATTTGCAAGGCCATTTTTAAGAAGGATATGGCTAGATCTTGTGAGACGAGGTCGGCCGACCCCGTAAGCGAGCTAGGCTGTCCCGGTGGTGAAATGGTTTGCCCGCCACTTCCACTCAAATCAACCAACTACGAGCGGTACCACTGGCTTATACGACCTCAGATGGGTTCTACAAAGTGTGAGTACAAATATTTTATTTTATTTTTTTACAACTATTTTAATTTTGACAACACCACGTAAGATATGTTTTAGTTGCTGATGTGGGTTGATTGAGTTTTAAATGCAGCGAAAAATAGCCTGTTTTGTACACTATTGAGGTGGATCAACGGCCAGTAGTGCGCCAGCCATGGTCATGTGGTCACATAAGTTATGGTATTTTGAGAGGTTGTTATTGAAGTCGGACTAAGTAGGAACTGAAGGCCTAGGTGGGAAACACACGGCCCGCCACTATAAGCCGCAGATATATACGTTGTGAAAGGAGTTATTTACACAGAAAGATTGTGTAAATGTTTATTTACATACCCTAATTGTTTCCAAACTGTGCCTGTAACACGGCTGTAAAACGGCTGATCAAACAAAACAGAATTCATCGTCATGGACTCACTAGCTGTGGAAGCTCGGTCTCTAATCAACTAAACAGACTCAATGAATCCACCGAGACGTTTCGGTGAATTAAAAAAACTGAAACAATACAAAAAGAATGCCATTAATAATACTAACAAAGACACTCGTAAACGTGTTAGCATAGTAACTAATGCTAACGACGCTAGCTTCATTACGTTACAATAGCACGTACAAACATGCATGAAAACACTCTTACAGACCTCACACATGGAACGGTTTAGTCGGTAAACATTGTTTTAGTTATACTGTAAAACCCACAAGCGTTGCTTGGAGTGATGAATGAAGAATCCATACGGCTAAAGTCAGTCATAGACAATTTAGAGTGAAAAGCTAATTTTATTTTCACTTGCGTACAAAACATTCTAACTTGGATTGTTTCCCTGGCTTCGAGACTCTCCCGAAGGACAGTGCAGTGAAGACACAACAAACTCCCTTCTTGTCTCTCATGGACACACACCTGTTGTTGTTGACTTTGGACTAGCGACTGCACAAGATCAAGGCCGCGGAACAGAGACACACTGCAGGCTTACACACAAACATGCATCCAAAAAAATACACGCCACACATACACCCCCCCCCAACGCCCTCGACGCAAATCCCATAGGGGTGATGAAAGGATGGTCAGCGGCTGAGAGCTGCGGCCTTCCACCATGACCCCGCACTCCCTTCCCTCTGTTGCTAGATATCTCAAGATGTACGTTGTAATATGTATATGTGCTTTGCTATGGAGGTT
The DNA here is from genome assembly GCF_033978685.3 of Nerophis lumbriciformis. Taxonomy (NCBI): domain Eukaryota; kingdom Metazoa; phylum Chordata; class Actinopteri; order Syngnathiformes; family Syngnathidae; genus Nerophis; species Nerophis lumbriciformis. The sequence goes on from NC_084561.2 coordinate 10,469,939, forward strand.
TTTTCCCACTCCAGACTGGGCCCCCTTAGGAGCTCAGTCTAGATTGTATTTTTTACTCATCCTTCCCCAGCGTTTTACCTTTTTCCCCATCTTTTACGGGGCGCCTTGTGGCGACCCATCAGCGTTCCTGTTCTGTAACCCTGTACACTGTTTGTTTGTCTAATCTTGAACGGGTTTGTGCTGAAAACAAAGTTTTGTTGTACGTATTCAATGACAATAAAGACCTATCTATCTATCTAGAACAGTGGTTCTCAAATGGGGGTACGCGTACCCCTGGGGGTACTTGAAGGTATGCCAAGGGGTACGTGAGATTTTTTTTTTAATATTCTAAAAATAACAACAATTCAAAAATCCTTTATAAATATATCTATTGAATAATACTTCAACAAAATATAAATGTAAGTTAATAAACTGAACATCAAATCAAGTAGGCTATTCCATTCATTACCATAAAGCCAGAGTTTCCCCCATGCCATGATGGTTTGACCCTCACTAAAATGTCTGTCAAAAAGAACTGTGAAAAGAAATGCAACAATGCAATATTCAGTGTTGACAGCTAGATTTTTTGTGGACATGTTCCATAAATATTGATGTTAAAGATTTCTTTTTTTGTGAAGAAATGTTTAGTATTAAGTTCATGTATCCAGATGGATCTCTATTACAATCCCCAAAGAGGGCACTTTAAGTAGATGATTGCTTCTATGTGTAGAAATCTTTATTTATAATTGAATCACTTGTTTATTTTTCAACAAGTTTTTAGTTATTTTTATATCTTTTTTTCCAAATAGTTCAAGAAAGACCACTACAAATGAACAATATTTTGCACTGTTATACTATTGAATAAATCAGAAACTGATGACATAGTGTTGTATTTTACTTCTTTGTCTCTTTATTTTCAACCAAAAATGCTTTGCTCTGATTAGGGGGTACTTGAATTAAAAAAATGTTCACAGGGGGTACATCACTGAAAAAAGGTTGAGAACCAATGATCTAGAAGACCGATATGCACCTGTATTTCCGGTAGGTTCATAGTTCAGTTTAAACAGAAGGGCAATGCAGCCACTGCAGCACCTGCAGTGAGCGAACCCATCCAAAAGATAGCGCCATAGCACAAACAATAACACACCTTGTTAGTGTGCTTGCTTGGTTTTGTTTTTAAACTAAAGTATTTACATTATAGCCGGCCGTCAGTGAAGAAGAATCCATGAACGCAGCACCTAGCGGTTTATAGTCCGGTATTTGCGGTACAACTTACCGTGCAACTTAATTTCTAAAAGTAATAATCTTTTTAATAATGAAATATGAGAAACACTAATGGTTCTTTCAACCAAACCTAAGAAACATTCAAAATATAATAGTAAAACACAGCAATTCAACTAAATTACCTCAAACATTGAAGACAAACATTGAAAAAAATATAAGAACGCCATGAAAATGTACTGTAAACCTAAAGATGGCAACAAGTCATTTATCAACACATGACACCAGCTTGTACTGCCATGTGTTCCCAAATAATTAGTAGGACTTGTCCTGTTAGGTTTCTGATTTATTCAGACAGCAAAGCACATGTGCTGCTTCTCTGGACACAAGAAAACATTTACCTCCTTAACGGGGTAGGAGTCACAGTAATATCGGGCTCAGATTTCTACAGCCAATGGTGTCAATTGCACATTTCAACACATGCATACCACCCTCAACTAAACTCCACAAATTTTAAACTCTGCCACATGACTACCTAGACTCAGATAAGGCAAAATAAATGAAGAATGTCAAACATTGTCAATATTGTGTTGGTTCAAGCACATTGGGATAAATATCACGTTTTAAATGGAAACACTTCTTTAGTGAACAACTGTTTCATTAATGTCTAAAATCTAGTATCTGGTAGGTCTTTCAAGACATGACATCACTTGTCCACATGGTGAATCTATTGGTTTTGGCAACAACCTTTTACTATACAGGTTAGATGCATTATATATAATCCATACTTGCCAACCTTGAGACTTCCGATTTCAGGAGGTGGGGGGTGGGGGTGGCCGGGGGCGTGGTTAAGAGGGGAGGAGTATATTTACAGCTAGAATTCCCCAAGTCAAGTATTTCATATATATATATATATATATATATATATATATACATACACACATATATATATATATATATATATATATATACACACACATATACATATATAAGAAATACTTGACTACTTGACTTTCAGTGAATTCTAGATATATATATATATATATATATATATATATATATAAAAGAAATACTTGAATTTCAGTGTTCATTTATTTACACATATACACACACATAACACTCATCTACTCATTGTTGAGTTAAGGGTTGAATTGTCCATCCTTGTTCTATTCTCTGTCACTATTTTTCTAACCATGCTGAACACCCTCTCTGATGATGCATTCTGCTTCGTCTCCTTGTTGTGTGCGCAGTTGTGCACTGCACTCTCTAAAAGCCCTAGATGTTAATGTCACATATGCATGTACAGTAGATGGCAGTATTGTCCTGTTTAAGAGTGTCACAACATTGCTGTTTACGGCAGACAAACTGCTTTACGGTAGACGAAAACGTGACTGCTGTTGTTGTGTGTTGTTGCCGTGCTGGGAGGACGTTAATGAAACTGCCTAACAATAAACCTTGAAACCTTGAAAATTTGTCCCGGGAGGTTTTCGTGAGAGGCGCTGAATTTCGGGAGTCTCCCGGAAAATCCGGGAGGGTTGGCAAGTATGATATAATCTAGCATTCACTTTTACCAACTCAGAGGTGATGCAGCAACTTACTGGCTCATTTGATTCATAGGCTAGTTAGCGCTTTGTGATCAAGGCGCCACAATAAGGAGTTCATCGACGTTAGCTCTTATGATAACAATATCTCTAATACTTGGTTAATATGCAGGTCACGTTGAAATCATTGTTGTTGTTGTTGTTTTTTTACAAATGATGACAGATGTGGCCGTGAGCATGTATTGTCTGTGTGACTATGTAAAGGAAAGGTGTGGTTGTAATGTACAAGTATGTGTCAATGAGAGGGCATTTTATGACTGTTCTTAATTTGATTACATGCTACACTGTAATTGTATCGTTATAATTTTATTGCATGTTTTGGAAATTTCTAATTCAAGTGGCCAGGGACTGCGGATGGAAATGAGCTGTTTAGCTATAATCTGGTGCAAAACATATCTGTCTTTGAGCTTTATGTCTCCGTGCATTGTCCCTTCAACTAAAAACTGAACTAAACTTAACATGTAAATCGAGTATTGCGGTTTTAGGATGTTTTTTTCGAGGTTTTTATGGGCGGTTAGGATGACTCTCATTAGCTACATTGTTAGCCGTCTCGTACGAGCCGTATTTTACAAATAACAAAAAAGAGAAAAACATATGTGTTCTTGTCCCACATAAGGATTATGAAGCATAAGCAACATTTTTTAAATAAAGTGCAATTCCCCTTTAATGGCAAAAACTACATCCTGGTTAAGGCAATACGTCAGGGGTCAAACGTACGGCCAGCGGGCCATATTAGGCCCGTGAACAGGTTCAATCCGATCAGTTTGCTAAACATGAAAATGAGCTGCATTTTTTTTCCATGAAAGAAACTGTAGTTCGAAATGTGTCCAGCGGATGTCGCAGTAGCAAATCGAGTGTACCCCACATCACACATGAAAGTGTTTAAAGATGACATGTCAGCTGACTTTAAGCGCCTTCTGGTTTGTGTGCCGCTACTCCAATCAGCGCAGGTGCAGGCAATCAGCTGATGGCAGCAGTGTCGACGCACAATACCTTCTTTTATTGTCAATTATCCACTCAACAGATAAAATAACGAAATGGTAAGATGTAAAGACTTAAGTCAACTTGACCATCATCTTTTTAGTAAGAGTTCCATGCAGCGCTTGCAATTGGTTGAATGCACGATGTGCACCCTGAACTCCATTGTAAAAATGTGTGTTTCTACATTTGTTGTGTTTTTTTTCTATTTCATGCTTGAATCTACCAACTTCACATTGGTTAAGTTTGTAGTTATGTTACCTTGATTTCGGCTATGATGTCATTTTGATCATTGTTTTGTTTATATTATAATTGTAATATTTGAATGAAATGAAAGTCTTGTGGCAGTTGCGGATGTCACCAAGACGACGGTTTGAGGAAACACACGGTTGCAACATGAGAATGCTGAACAAGAACATGCTTAAAGTTTAATGGCTTTGTAAAAACATTGAGACAAAGTCTAAGTTCATTGTGTTTTTCATGATGTTTTTGAAACTGCACCAATTTTGGTTCCTCAGAATTTTCAACTAACTTCAAGTGTTTTGCCAAGAGGATTATTTGTAATGTGTAATTTTTCAGAATGTGCTTGTTCTATTTTTGGCCAAAGTAAGACAAAGAAAAGAAGCTGAAGTGGTCTTTAATTTTAAGTTTTAATGCCATTATTTTACGAGTCCGGCCCCCGTGGGAATAGATTTTCCTCCATGCGGCCCCTAAACTACAATGAGTTTGACACCCCGGGTCTATACACTATATCCATCTGACGTCTTGGAATTGCAACTCCATGCAAAGTCTACACTGTAGTACAGTACTTGCAAATGAGACACAGAAGTGTAAGAAAACAAGATAACTGGACAAATGTTAAATTAAATGATTAAATTTCAAATGTTAAATTAAAAAAGAAAATAGATTTAATTATGCAACAATATCATTTATTACCACATGCACAAACAAAAGTACTGAAAATTGCTATCGGTATCAATTCCCAGGTGCTGTATCAATTCAAATGTGAAAGATGTCCGTTTCTAATCATAAGTCAGAGTGTAATTTGACCGATTTACACTGACGCGCCGCATTAATTTTAATTATCGGAGAATTTCTTGCCAACATTTTCAGTGTATCCATCCATCCATCCATCTTCTTCCGCTTATCCGAGGTCGGGTCGCGGGGGCAGCAGCCTAAGCAGGGAAGCCCAGACTTCCCTCTACCCAGCCACTTCGTCCAGCTCCTCCCGGGGGATCCCGAGGCGTTCCCAGGCCAGCCGGGAGACATAGTCTTCCCAACGTGTCCTGGGTCTTCCCCGTGGCCTCCTACCGGTTGGACGTGCCCTAAACACCTCCCGAGGGAGGCGATCGGGTGGCATCCTGACCAGATGCCCGAACCACTTCTTCTGGCTCCTCTCGATGTGGAGGAGCAGCGGCTTTACTTTGAGCTTCCCCCGGATGACAGAGCTTCTCACCCTATCTCTAAGGGAGAGAGAGCCCTGCCACCCGGCGGAGGAAACTCATTTCGGCCGCTTGTACCCGTGATCTTGTCCTTTCGGTCATAACCCAAAGCTCATGACCATAGGTGAGGATGGGAACGTAGATCGACCGGTAAATTGAGAGCTTTGCCTTCCGGCTCAGCTCCTTCTTCACCACAACGGATCCATACAGCGTCCGCATTACTGAAGATGCCGCACCGATCCGCCTGTCGATCTCACGATCCACTCTTCCCTCACTCGTGAACAAGACTCCGAGGTACTTGAACTCCTCCACTTGGGGCAGGGTCTCCTCCCCAAACCGAAGATGGCATTCCACCCTTTTCCGGGCGAGAACCATGGACTCGGACTTGGAGGTGCTGATTCTCATCCCAGTCGCTTCACACTCGGCTGCGAACCGATCCAGCGAGAGCTGAAGATCCTGGCCAGATGAAGCCATCAGGACCACATCATCTGCAAAAAGCAGAGACCTAATCCTGCAGCCACCAAACCGGATCCCCTCAACGCCTTGACTGCGCCTTGAAATTCTGTCCATAAAAGTTATGAACAGAATCGGTGACAAAGGGCAGCCTTGGCGGAGTCCAACCCTCACTGGAAACGTGTCCGACTTACTGCCGGCAATGCGGACCAAGCTCTGACACTGATCATACAGGGAGCGGACCGCCAAAATCAGACAGTCCGATACCCCATATTCTCTGAGCACTCCCCACAAGACTTCCCGAGGGACACGGTCGAATGCCTTCTCCAAGTCCACAAAGCACATGTAGACTGGTTGGGCAAACTCCCATGCACCCTCAAGGACCCTGCCGAGAGTATAGAGCTGGTCCACAGTTCCACGACCAGGACGAAAACCACACTGTTCCTCCTGAATCCGAGGTTCGACTATCCGGCGTAGCCTCCTCTCCAGTACACCTGAATAGACCTTACCGGGAAGGCTGAGGAGTGTGATCCCACGATAGTTAGAACACACCCTAAAGAGAGGAACCACCACCCCGGTCTGCCAATCCAGAGGTACCGCCCCCGATGTCCACGCGATGCTACATTTTCAGTGTATTGTTACACAAACGCAAATCAGTTTTTTGTTTTGCTTTTTATTCCTTGACTATACTCAGAACTGTTACCTTAAAACCGAGGTACGTACTGAATCGTGACTATGGCATAGCTACGGTATTCTCTTATAAAATAGCAGATAAAAGAGCATCTTAGAAAACAAGCATTGGGAGAGAAAAGAGGCCAGCATTAGGGAAAGATAAATAAAGACACATTGTCTGAAATTGTACTGCCATGCATGTGATGGGTCATCAGGGTGAGGGTAATGGGCTCATCTATAGGGACTCTGCTCCCCATCATTAGTAATTCAATTTGCTCTTTATTAGCCGCTCTTATCACAGACAGCAACAAGACGCTTTCCCCGTCACCGCACCACTTTTTCTCCCTCTTAAATTCCAAATTCCCCTCTTTAATTAGAGATGTATGTGTTCCCACTGTGGGCTATTTAGGTGGCACACATGATAAAAGTCGGAATCATCACTGGGAAGCGAGAGAAGACTGAAGGAGGGCAAAGTTGGATCCAATCATTAGAAGGAGTAGCAGACAGATAAGACACAAAGACCATAGGAAGAAATAAAGCTTAATGTTAATTGTGATGGCTTTTCTAATGTTTCCCGACTCCAATGACTGTGGACAATTATGCCAAGATGGGCGTGAGGCATGGAGGGTACACACAGATTGACCAGAGGGTTGGCGGGGAAAAGAGGACGGGGGGGAGGGGACTGTAAAAACAATGATTGCTTTCAATCAGGTTAAGCCTATATTCTCCAGTTCGTTAAAACAATCCAATTTGCAAAATGATAATTATGCATTAGCTCCTTTTTATCTACTGGAGGGAGAGCAGTGCCAAGGCTTGATAGCAGCGGCTCGGACTGCCTGCCTGTGAAAATTACCCGCTATCTGCACTTGTTCACCATCATGGCTGAATTGGGCAATCAATTAACCTCCCTCATCTTCCCCCTTAGAGCCTTTAAGCAGCTCTCCTCAAAGCAGGGCGTGCTGCCATCTACTGGACAAAGCTGTCATAGCTCAGTTTACTTGGCCCAAACTCAGGTATTGTGTTTAAACAGACATATTCATATCCCTAAATAAATCTATTTCCATGTTTTTACTACTCATTTATGGATTTAAAAACTCGTAGTAGACGACAAACACCGCATGCAACTGACGGAACACTCCTTGAAAAAACTGATTTTCTGGAGCATATTTCTGAAAATAATAATTTTTGCCCTTTATGTAACTGAATATAATAGCTTAGCAGCTCTGGAAAATTTTCAGATACATTATTCCCATTCAGACGTTTTACATCAGCGATGCACTGTGGAACGAAATTATGTTGCATTCGTAAGCGGCAATAAAAACAGGTAGATAAAAAAAAAAAACGTAAGGAAAATAAACCAGGTTTAAATTTGAGTTTAAAAGGTTGGAAATGCTGTAAATAAGACAACAGAAGAGTGAAGCAAGCCATATGCATTAAGCCTATTGCCAAATAAAAGTACTATAAAACAGGGGTTCTTAACCATAGGGCCTATTGTTAGGCGGCGAGCGCCCCCTAGAGCAGTGGTCCCCATAAAGAAATACAATCATGTGTGCTTACGGACTGTATCCCTGCAGACTGTATCGATCTATATTGATATATAATGTATATATTGTGTTTTTTTTATATTGATTTAATAAAAAATAAAAATAAATAAAAAATGTATTTATTTATTTATTTTTATTTATTTTTTCTTGTGCGGCCCGGTACCAATCGGTCCGCGCCCGAGAGCAATGGTTCTCAACCTTTTTTCAATGATGTACCCCCTGTGAATTTTTTTTTAATTCAAGTACCCCCTAGGGCAGCACGGTGGTGGAGGGGTTAGTGCGTCTGCCTCACAATACGAAGGATCTGAGTAGTCTGGGGTGAATGTGAGTGTGAATGTTGTCTGTCTATCTGTGTTGGCACTGTGATGCCTCAAAACAGCAGCTTGGAATTTGGGACATGCTCTCCCTGAGAGAGCATGAGGAGTTTGAGGTGGGCGGGGTTGGGGGGGGGGGGCTGGGTAGGGGGTAGCGGGGGGTGTATATTGTAGCGTCCCGGAAGAGTTAGTTCTGCAAGGGGTTCTGGGTATTTGTTCTGTTGTGTTTATGTTGTGTTACGGTGCGGATGTTCTCCCGAAATGTGTTTGTCATTCTTGTTTGGTGTGGGTTCACAGTGTGGCGCATATTTGTAACAGTGTTAAAGTTGTTTATATGGCCACCCTCAGTGTGACCGGTATGGCTATTGACCAAGTATGCAGTGCATTCACTTGTGTGTGTGAAAAGCCGTAGATATTATGTGACTGGGTCGGCACGCAAAGGCAGTGCCTTTAAGGTTTATTGGCGCTCTGTACTTCCCCCTACATCCGTGTACACAGCGGCGTTTTAAAAAGTCATACATTTTACCTTATGAAACCGATACCGATAATTCCCGATATTACATTTTAAAGCATTTTTCGGCCGATAATGTCGGCAGTCCAATATTATCGGACATCTCTAATCGTAATGTAATGACACGAGCGTCGTTAGCATGAGCTAATATGCCAACACATTTCCAAGTGTGTTAGTATTATTAACTGATACAGTAATGGCATTCTTTTTGTATTGTTTCAGTTTCACAAATTCCTCAGTAAATTCACCAAGACGACACGGTGTAGTTATTGAGTCTGTTTAGCTGATTGGAGAGCTAGCTTCCACAGCTAGTGGGTCCATGACCATGACTTCTGTTTTGTTTGATCAGCTGTTTTACTGCCGTGTTACAGACACCGTTTGGAAACAATATAGGTATGTAAATAAACATTTACAGAATATTTCTGTGTAAATAACTCATTTCACAACATATATATATATATATATATATATATATATATATATATATATATATATATATATATATATATATATATATATGTGGTTTATAGTTCTGTGTGGCTAATATATGGGAAAAAAATTTAGTGGGTACGGCTTATATACCGGCGCCCTCGATAGGTCGAAAAATACGGTACTTACATTATTTTGTTGTATGGAATGTTAGAAAATGCTTGATCAGGCAAAATGACTCAAACAGAGAACAACAGAATGTATACAAAACACTAACTTATTTATTGTTAACTGTCTGGAATTGACTCGTGCTGAAGTTGAAGTGGAGTGGTAATTGTTTTTGGCCACACAATGGAAAGTTAAATCCACGTAAATGTTGCAAACAGCCCCTTTAAGCACATGACGCAGTTAAGTTCTAGCCTGCAATATTGTTTACATCAGGACACTTATAACGTATGTCAAGCTTGTGTACTATTGTGTGCTTAGCTGTTGTGTAGCTGCTTTCTCCTCATAGCCTATAGCCTACCATGTTTACCTTTTGTAAGTTAAATGTAATCACACTCCAGTTAGCTGCACAATGCGTGTTTGTGCCACAGCACAGCTGTAAACATAACCACGTGTTTTATTCAATGAATGCATCACTTACTTGTTCTCAATAGGCTGGGGGAGACTCGTCTTAACTTGTGCCGACCAAAAGACACAAACTCCCTGGTGGGTGTCCTTCGAGCCCCCGTTGGAAATCGAGTCGCGCTGTGCGTGCGACCCCGTGGTGAGTATTTGACACCCGATGGGACGCCACCCTTCACCGACGGACTTCCACTTGAGAAGAAGACAAAGACAACAGCAGAAATTACTAATATTTCATTCATTTGTAAGCATTCTTTGCACTACATATAAATCAATTAAATATTTGATTATACTATATAACATTAGATATATAATCATATGTACATTATATAGTGTGTATATATACACATAAAATCGAATAACCAGTATATATTATTATATGCATAATAATAACAATAACATTGAAGATCAAGTCATTTAATTTCCTTGAATTTTCTATGGACACCAGATGAGAACAGAAGTAATTTAAGGACACTTCGATATTCTTTTATTAAACTAACTTGTTATTTCTATTCATATACTTTTGTTTTCCTCCAATGAAGTGCATATTTACAGAAGCGAGCAGCATCCTAAAACACAATACATAGAGCATAAGACAAGGCCTTAGACAAGGCACAATGGTGTGCAAGAGGAAGGGAGGATTGTGCATTGTCACTTAGTTGTATGTACACTGATAAAAAAATGTAAAAAACACATTAAAAACGAGAAGTAAAATATAAGATAGTGATAAATAGACTGTCCTATAGTTTGGCTATTTAAAGTGGAGAGGAGAGCAGTTGTTTCCAATTTCAATTTATCTCAAACATCCATACGATACAGTCTAATGCATCACATATTTCCAGTTGTTTCATTACAGCACGTCCAGAAAAAGAGTAGGAAGAAGCAGCGCTTATTTAATCCTACCCCTTTTACTGTCATAGCCATTTTAATTTTAACCCATGTTTTATCCCTTGTTCTCTGTTTGTAACAGAACAATGAATACATAAATAAATAACAAATAAATAAACAATAAATAAACCATATATTTATTAATTTATGTAACTAAGAATGTTTGTTTACTTCAGATGCAGTCAGACATTTGTTTATCTTTGTTATATAATATAGTATGATTACGCTAGTCTTTTAAATCGCACGTACAAGAACTTAACTAAACTTAAAATTAAACTGGGTTTTTCCTTACAAGTTAGGAAACGCTTGTCCACTTTTATGCCTTTGCTAGATTATGGAGATTTGCTTTTTATGAATACACCCGACACTTATTTGAAAAAACTGGATACTGTATATCATTTTGCCTTACGTTTTTTATTTCTGTTTGTGGCAACCTTGTCCACTATTTCACTTGGTGTGCAAAGGCAAACTGTCCATCTTTGTTAGTTCGCAGATTTTCTCAGATGAATTTTATTTATAAATCACTTCTTGGTCAGGTTCCCCCTTATTTATGTTCTTTTGGGTATAGAGACTCCTGTCGTTACAGTTTGCGATCATAGACATTCTTGTTGTGTTAATTCCTAAAACCAGCACAAGTCTTGGTAAAAAAAAAAAAGCCTTTAAAAGGGATCTAAGGCTACCTGAACTCAACACTTTGGGGGAATTTCAGAAAAATTTAAAAGATCGTGAAGCTGTTTCTAATAGGCACAGTACTTGTTTTTATTGTATCCTTTTACCCCATTTTTATGTTTTGTTGTAAGTAATGTGTGCTTTTAACTATAGTGTGTGACTGCTACTGTCTGTTGTTCTTTGTATTGAATAAACCTGTTTTTGGCTGCCCTCTTGGCCAGGTCACTCTTTTAAATCTCAATTAGTTTTTACCTGGTTAAATAAAGAAAAAGAAAAAAATGAATAGTAGTGTTCCTCAGGGTTCCATTTTAGGTCCCCCTTATTTTTACCATTTTGGCTATTCAACTGGTGGTGGCCCACAAGTTCAGTTCAAAAAAACTTTTTTCACAAGCTTCCTAAAAACACTAAAGTGCGGTTATAGAGACTTTACTAATTTTTATGCAGAGGGTGCTTAAAAACAGCAAAGAGCTCCTGTAACTGACAAAACGAATACAGACCCAAATAAAATGTCAACTGTAGCGCAGTGGCCCCCAACCACCGGTCCGGGGACCGGTACCGGTCCGTGACGCATTTGCTACCGGGCCACAGAGAAACATTAAATAATTTATAAAGGACTGCATTTTCTCAGACTTACCGTATTTTTCGGAGTATAAGTCGCTCCGGAGTATAAGTCGCACCGGGTGAAAATGCATAATAAAGAAGGAAAAAAACATATATAAGTCGCATTTTTGGGGGAAATTTATTTGATAAAACCCAACACCAAGAATAGACATTTGAAAGGCAATTTAAAATAAATAAAGAATAGTGAACAACAGGCTGAATAAGTGTACGTTAAATGAGGCATAAATAAAAAAAACTGAGAACGTGCCTGGTATGTTAACGTAACATATTATGGTAAGAGTCATTCAAATAACTATAATATATAGAACATGCTATACGTTTACCAAACAATCTGTCACTCCTAATCGCTAAATCCCATGAAATCTTATACGTCTAGTCTCTTACGTGAATGAGCTAAATAATATTATTTGATATTTTACGGTAATGTGTTAATAATTTCACACATAAGTCGCTCCTGAGTATAAGTCGCACCCCCGGCCAAACTATGAAAAAAAACTGCGACTTATAGTCCGAAAAATACGGTAACTTTCGCCTGTCCCACGAGACACACCAATAAGCTTCTTTATAGATGTACAATAAAACTCATTATAGGTCCATTTGTTATATTTGTTATAACTTTGTGACATGATACAATGCACATTAATGAACATGCAAGATATAAATGTGACAGATATAGCCAAAGGCTGATTTCCATTTGCATCTCATTGCAAAGACACAAGTCCAGGGCTCCCACTAATTCAGCGTTATAGTGAGTTGTATTTTTCATGCACTTATTTTTGCTGTATTTATCTGGCACAAGTGGAAAGCCGGTCCCTGACAACAATGCCTACATTAAACCGGTCCGTGGTGCAAAAAAGGTTGGGGACCACTGCTGTAGAGGGCGTCGGTTCAACAGAATATACAAAATAGGACCAATAGTAAAGGGAAAAAAACCCTCAAACATGCTTGGCGTAGACTTTGGTATCGACAGATCTGCATCATTTATTTACCTGTTATCAGACCTCCTGATGATTTTCATCCTGCTGCGAAGCTTGAATGGACTTGGAGATGATTGGGCGGCGGCACACTGAGGCAACACGGAAGAGACCAGCCCCTTTTTTGCTCCCTTGTTGATTTTTTCTGACGTCCAAACAAAGGAAGATCTGCGATGGTCCCATCCTGCTCCGGAGCCGCCAGCCTTCCAGCGATATCTACTGAATGGAGAAACGGGAGAACACGTTGCATATCTCTTTTTCAATTTGGTCGAGGTACTGGAGGCTGGTTTTATTTTCTTCGGAGTTTCTCCTTTTTCCAGGAATCTCTGAGTATTGGTCGGCAATTTGGGAGAGAGTGATTTTCTAGACGTCTTAGCTTGGGTCCTGGCGGCTGATGAAACCCATTGGTACTTGGATGTCCTGGGAGCTGGGATGGTTGGGATGGCTTTCCGGGTGAACTTTTTGGCAGGGGTTTTTCGGATGCCGGGGGACGACAGGGTGCTTCCACCTAATGTTGCAACTTTGGAGTCCAAAGTTCTACCCGTGGGTGAAGAAACAGCACGACTACTACTACTCGTGCTAGGCTCCGTACCTCCACCACTTTGGTTCTTAACCCAAGTAAACTTGGACTTTGAAAACCTGCCTCTGGCCTGGTTTGACTGTGACAAGGGATGGTGTGAAGGTTGTTTTTGCACCTTTGCAAAGGAAGACTGAGTTGATGAGCTTTTGTTTTGGACTGTTTGTTTTTTGTCGTCCAGATGTTGGGTCTGAGTTTGATTGGTTTTACTGTTAAGGAAAGATAACTGGGGTTTGGCTTGCACACTGGTCAGGGTGTTGTCTTTGGCTGGAGAGCGGATTTCTGAAGGACCCTTCTGTTGCTGCCTTTGTGGTTGAATACATTTTGCGACCGAAGGGGGCTGAGACACAGCCAGCACTTTTCCAGAAGTAACCCTTTTCGCTTTGGCGATGTTCTTAATTCCCGTGAGACCAGTTTCCGCTTGTCCAACTTTCTTCGTTGACGCAGTAGAGGGTTTGGATGTGCTACTTGTCTCTCCCACCGCGTGGCTCGGTGGCAATGAACTATGAGATACGGAGGTTGAGACAGTCGAAATAGGGTTCTTGTTTTTCAGAGAGTACGTCTTCTTCCAGCTGCCGTGGCTCTGGTTCGTTAAAGGGCTCCTCCTCAAGCTGTGTGGATGAATGACAGACGTGCTGTGGTTCCTCCCTCTGGATGATGTGGACACCTCTGAAGCTCTCGGTGTGTCGCCATGAAGACTCTTATGTTTATTGATGAGACCTAAAAAGATTTTTAAAGAAAGTGACTTAACATGAACACATAGGGGATTTGTAAGACTGAACGAAGATGACACTAGACAAGGTCATTTGTGTAGCAATGTTGTGTGAACGCATATCTTCAGCGCTCATATAAAACAGTTCTGGTCATTGTTAGAATAATTGTATCTAGGTTGTCACAAAAACTTTGTGTTTCAATTAGTTCCCGGTGAGAAGCAAAAGCTGTCTTTGAACCTACCAAGAAGAAGGCTTGTAAAACTCCACTGTGTAGGGGGGGGAAGCAACATGAAGGGGTTTCTGTTTCTTTCATGTATTGTAATCAACAGAAAAATATTGTCTGACCCAAGAACTACAAAGGCAAAGGGGAAGCAGGACCAGACTCTCCTCCAGGCACCGCTTTTTTGAACTCTTTTACGAACTCTTTTACGAACTCTTTTACGAACCTCTTTTTTGAACTCTTTTAGAACTCTTTTACGACCTCTTTTTGAACTCTTTTACGACCTCTTTTTAAACTCTTTTACGACCTCTTTTTTGAACCGACCTTTTCTTTTGAACCGTTTTGTAATCAAAGGCGATGGCTGTTTACGACCCCGTCTCTTTGGAAGCAGCTGTTGCCATGTGGTCAGGGAAGGTCCAAATAAAAGAAGGAGGCGTGCAATCTTTTGGCAGAGCGTAATGACACTGTACAAGAGTACAGATGTACACGTTTCTCCTCACTGAGCCAAATGTAATTCTGTCTCTGTTTGATTAATTGCTTCTTGTCTGTTTTAATAGATGTCATCGATGTTTAAACCTGACAGGCATGGTGGTTATGGTTATGGTGTTAGTTCATTTTCAACATGCATACAATTACAATATGATACATCACATATTTCCAGTTTCTCACTACAGCATGTCCAAAGAGGAGTAGGAGGAAGCAGAGCTGATTTAATCCTACCTCTTTTTGTATCATAGCAATTTCTAACACTTTTGTTTATACTCAATCTGTAACACAATAGTGAATAAATAAATGAATAAATACATAGACAAATGAGTAAGTAGATCATTAGTAATACATGAGTAAACAATAAATACATTCTCATAAAGAATAGGCAAGTCATTCATGGTTCACATTATGAGATGAAAGGGATTAAAGACGTTGATCAAAATTATTTTTCTTTGTACTTTGTAAACACTTGTAGTTGGAAAAGTTTCTTCAACTGGATCATATTAGTACAATGTTTGACTTTTTTCGCTCAATCCATTCCATAATTTATTTCCACATATGAACATGCTGAAGGTTTTATTATTCTACATGCATACAGATGTTTAAAATCAGATTTTTCTCTATGGTTATATTTCTACTCTTTTGTTGAGAAAAACAGTTACCGGTATACATTATTGTGTAGCAGGTTATAGTTTGCTTTGTACATACTTTTAACTGTTGCAAATGCGCCAAATCATTGTATTTCATTAATTTTGATTTAAATAAATAAAGAGTTTGTATGTTCTCTATATCCAACATTATGTATTATCCTATCTGATCTTTTTTGGGACACAATTAGTGTATGAAGTGTACTTTTGTCGTTATTTTCCCATACTTCTCCACAATAACCTACTCAGTGGCCTAGTGGTTGTAGTGTCCGCCCTGAGATCGCGAGGTTGTGAGTTCAAATCCCAGCCGAGTCATACCAAAGACTATAAAAATGGGACCCATTACCTCCCTGCTTGGCACTGAGCATCAAGGGTTGGAATTGGGGGTTACATCACCAAAAATGATTCCCGGGTGCGGCCCACTGCTCCCCTCACCTCCCAGGGGGTGAACAAGGGGATGGGTCAAATACAGAGGACAAATTTCACCACACCTAGTGTGTGTGTGTGTGACAATCATTGGTACTTTAATTTAATTAAATTAATAAGTCAGTTATAGTAACATTAGCGAGCAGTAGAGAATATGCAGTGATTTTTGGTTCAGTACATATTTAGCTTTATTCATTGACGTATGTCATGCATGCTTATGTTGTATGTTTTATGAGCTTTCTAGTTCATTTTACAATGTATTATTACACCCAAAATTTGGATTTCTTTTACCCTCTCAATGTTTACTCTGTCTATTCGTATTTGTGTTTGACTTTCTCTTCTACGGTTACCGAATAACTTAATTTTAGTTTTACTGAGAATCAAAAATAGTGTGTTTTTGTCAAACCATCTCTTTAATTTGTGAATTTCTTCTGTTATTATTTGTAATAGCTTCTGTGTGTTCTCTCTTGAACGAAACACAGTTGTGTCATCTGCAAATAATACTAACTTTAAGCCCTTTGTACCTTTACAAATGTGTTTGTATAGAGATTGAACAATGTTGATCCCAATACTCATCATCTTCATTTCTTTGTATTTCTTTCATGAAAATGCATATATACAAGCCATGTACAGTTGACACTTTCATTGTTTTTTTTGTTCCTTATACATTTCCATGATCAGAAAGGAGCAGATGGAAGAATACTATTCTTATATTTATCTGCCCCCTTTTTTAACACAAATTATTTTAGATGACTTTATAACTGTTCCCTCCACCAACACCCGAACTCCAACATACTTTTTTATTTTAGTTTAAGCATTTTCACAATGACACGTCCAATCAAAATCAAAAATCAGTTTGATATAATTCCAATTGTATCTTTTAGTAACTCTTTTTAAAATCAAAAATATTCTTGCAACTTTTTAAGTCTTTGTTTAAAGAATTCCATGCTTTCACACTAGCAACAGACAAGCACATTTGTTTCAAATTTGTTCGCACTCTTGGATGTTTAAAATCATACGGCATTCTGTAGTTCTCATCTTCAGACATGAACACAAATAACTTTTGTAAGTCCTTCGGAAGAACTTTATTTCTAGCTTTGAACATTACTAATAGAGCATGCAATTCTACAATGTCTTTTAATAATCCTAACCTAATGAAGAGTGGATTTGTGTGGTCTCTATATACTACTGTAAAAATGATACAAATTACTCTTTTCTGTGAAAGAGTAATAGGTACGTCTACACTTAATGCTGTAGACATACGTTCACCCAGCCTCATGTATTGCTTTCTGTTAGTTAAGTAACTTCTTACACAGCTCAGGACCAACCCGGTGGTGAGGAAGGAGCTGAGCCAGAAGGCAAAGCTCTCAATTTACCAGTCAATCTACGTTCCCATCCTCACTTATGGTCATGAGCTTTGGGTTATGACCGAAAGGACAAGATCACGGGTATAAGCGGCCGAAATGAGTTTCCTCTGCCGGGTGGCGGGTGTCTATCTTAGAGATAGCGTGAGAAGCTCTGTCATCCGGGAGGAGCTCAGAGTAAAGCCGCTCCAGATGAGGTGGTTCGAGCATCTGCTCGGGATGCCACCCAAACACCTTGGGCATGTCCGACCGGCATGAGGCCAAGGGGAAGAACCAGGACACGTTGGGAAGACTATATCTCCCGGCTGGCCTGGGATTGATTGATTGATTGATTGATTGAAACTTTTATTAGTAGATTGTATAGTACAGTACATATTCCGTAAAATTGACCACTAAATGGTAACACCCCAATAAGTTTTTCAACTTGTTTAAGTCGTGGTCCACGTTAATCAATTCATGGTACAAATACAGTTAGGTCCATAAATATTTGGACATTGACACAATTTTCAGTATTCCAGCTCTGTACAACACCACAATGGATTTGAAATAAAACTATCAAGATGTGCTTTAAGTGAAGACTTTGAGCTTTAATTTGAGGGTATTTACATCCAAATCAGGTGAACGGTGTAGGAATTACAACACATTTTATATGTGCCTTCCACTTTTTAAGGGACCAAAAGTATTTGGACAAACTAACATAATCAGAAATCAAATTGTCACTTTTTAATACTTTGTTGCAAATCCTTTGCAGTCAATGACAGCCTGAAGTGTGGAACACATAGACATCACCAGACACTGGGTTTCGTTCCTGGTGATGCTCTGCCGGGCCTCTGCTGCAGCTGTCTTCACTTCCTTCTTGTTCTTTGGGCATTTTCCCTTCAGTTTTGTCTTCAGCAAGTGAAAAACATGCTCAATGGGATTCAGGTCAGGTGATTGACTTGGCCATTGCAGAACATTCCACTTCTTTACCTTAAAAACTATTTGGTTGCTTTTGCAGTATGCTTCGGGTCATTGTCCATCTGCACTGTGAAGCACCGTCCAATGAGTTTTGAAGCATTTGGCTGAATATGAGCAGATACTATTGCCCCAAACACTTCAGAATTCATTCTGCTGATTTGGTCAGGTGTCACATCATCAATAAATATAAGAGATCCAGTTCCACTGGCAGCCATGCATGCCACTACCACCACCATGCTTCACTGATGAGGTGGTATGCTTTGGATCTTGAGCAGTTCCTTCCCTTCTCCATACTCTTCTCTTTCCATCATTCTGGTACAAGTTGATCTTGGTCTCATCTGTCCATAAGATGTTGTTCCAGAACTGCACAGGCTCTTTTAGATGTTTCTTGGCAAACTCTAATCTGGCCTTCCTGTTTTTGAGGCTCACCAATGGTTTACACCTTGTGATGAAACCTCTGTATTTCCTCTGATGAAGTCTTCTCTTAATTGTTGACTTGGACACAGATACACCTACCTCCTGGAGACTTTTCTTCATCTGGCCAACTGTCGTGAAGGGCTTTTTCTTGACAAGGGAAAGGATTTGTCTGTCATCCACCACACTTGTTTTCCGTGGTCTTCCAAGTCTGTTGGTGTTGCTGAGCTCAGCAGTGCGTTGTCTCTTTTTAAGAATGTACCAAACAGTTGGTTTGGCCACACCTAATGTTTTTGCTATCTCTCTGATGGCTTTGTTTTGAATTTACAGCATAATGATGGCTTGCTTCACTGATAGTGACAGCTCTTTGGACTTCATATTGAGAGATGACCTCCCCAGATTACAAATGAATATACCACACTTGAAATGACATCTAGGCCTTTTATCTGCTCTTTGTAAATGAAATAAATGAAAAAAAACAAGGGAATAACACACACCTGGCCATGGAACAGCTGAGTAACCAATTGTCCAATTACTTTTGGTCCCTTAAAAAGTGGAAGGCACATATAAAATGTGTTGTAATTCCTACACCGTTCACCTGATTTGGATGTAAATACCCTCAAATTAAAGCTCAAAGTCTGCACTTAAAGCACATCTTGATTGTTTTATTTCAAATCCATTGTGGTGTTGTACAGAGCTGGAATACTGAAAATTGTGTCAAAGTCCAAATATTTATGGACCTAACTGTATATACCGTATTTTTCGGAGTATAAGTCGCACCGGAGTATAAGATGCACCTGCCAAAAATGCATAATAAAGAAGGAAAAAAACATAGGTCGCATTTTTTGGGGAAATTTATTTGATAAAACCCAACACCAAGAATAGACATTTGAAAGGAAATTTAAAATAAATAAAGAATAGTGAACGTCAGGGGTCACCAACGCGGTGCCCGTGGGCACCAAGTAGCCCGTAAGGACCAGATAAGTAGCCCGCTGGCCTGTTCTAAAAATAGCTCAAATAGCAGCACTTACCAGTGAGCTGCCTCTAATTTTTAAATTGTATTTATTTACTAGCAAGCTGGTCTCGCTTTGCTCGACATTTTTAATTCTAAGAGAGACAAAACTCAAATAGAATTTGAAAATCCAAGAAAATATTTTAAAGACTTGGTATTCACTAACTGACAAAGAAACAGAAAACCGATTTGGTGTCCAGTTCAAAGTGTGACATGATTTATTCAAAAATTTGAGAGTTGACTTTTGTATTTTACATGAGTTATTATTTGTACAAACATGGTGCAAAGTAATTCATGATTTGTTAAAAAATGGTAGTGGCTAGCTAGTTAAAATGGGATGTTGTGATTTCACAAGACTGTCTTAGAAGTGATCATTTGAAAATGTTCAATTTGAAAAATGTGCACTAAGAGAAAATATAAAAATAAAGTGTTGCATATTGATATTTATCTGTTTCTATGTATATTTATTGTGAGAAATCGTTAAGATGATCAGTGTTTCCGCAAAGATAAATATCATTAATTATTAATAATAACATAGAGTTAAAGGTAAATTGAGCAAATTGGCTATTTCTGGCAATTTATTTAAGTGTGTATCAAACTGGAAGCACCTGCGATGAGGTGGCGACTTGTCCAGGTTGTACCCCGCCTTCCGCCTGATTGTAGCTGAGATAGGCTCCAGCGTCCTCCGCGACCCCAAAGGGAATAAGCGGTAGAAAATGGATGGATGGAAACTGTTAGCCCTTCGCATTAATCAGTACCCAAGAAGTAGATCTTGGTTTCAAAAAGGTTGGTGACCCCTGGTGTACGTTATATGACGCATAAATAACCAACTGAGAACGTGCCTGGTATGTTAACATTACATATTATGGTAAGAGTCATTCAAATAACTATAACATATAGAACATGCTGTACGTTTACCAAACAATCTGTCACTCCTAATCGCTAAATCCCATGAAATCTTATACGTCTAGTCTCTTACGTGAATGAGCTAAATAATATTATTTGATATTTTACGGTAATGTGTTAATAATTTCACACATAAGTCGCTCCTGAGTATAAGTCGCACCCCCGGCCAAACTATGAAAAAAACTGCGACTTATAGTCCGAAAAATACGGTACTATCAGCATAATACAGTCATCACACAAGTTAATCATCAGAGTATATACATTGAATTAGTTACATTATTTACAATCCGGGTGGTGGGATGTGGAGGGGGTTGGGGCGGGTTTGGTTTGGTTGATATCAGCACTTCAGTCATCAACAATTATATCATCAGAGAAATGGACATTGAAACAGTGTAGGTCTGACTTGGTAGGATATGTACAGCAAGCAGTGAACATAGTGAGTTCAGAAAGCATAAGAACAAGTATATACATTTGATTATTACATTTGATTATTTACAATCCGGGGAGGTGGGATGTGGAAGGGGGAGGGTGTTAGTCTAGGGTTGAAGTTGCCTGGAGGTGTTCTTTTAGTGCGGTTTTGAAGGAGGATAGAGATGCACTTTCTTTTACACCTGTTGGGAGTGCATTCCATATTGATGTGGCATAGAAGGAGAATGAGTTAAGACCTTTGTTAGATCGGAATCTGGGTTTGACGTGGTTTGTGGCGCTCCCCCTGGTGTTGTGGTTATGGCGGTCATTTACGTTATGGAAGTAGTTTGACATGTACTTTGGTATCAGGGAGGTGTAGCGGATTTTTCAGTGCAAGTTGTTTTACTCTGCCTCGGGATCCCCGGGGAGGAGCTGGACGAAGTGGCTGGGGAGAGCGAAGTCTGGGCTTCTCTGCTTAGGCTGCTGCCCCCACGACCCGACCTCGGATAAGCGGAGGAAAATGGATGGATGGATGGATGGATGATTAATTGTGTCAAATGCTTTTATTATATCCATAAACACTGCTGCTGCACACTGTTTAGCATATATTGCATTGGTAATGACAGTATTGACAGAATTTCTAGGCGCAGTCAAGGCGTTGAGGGGATCTGGTTTGGTGGCTGCAGGATTAGGTCTCTGCTTTTTGCAGATGATGTGGTCCTGATGGCTTCATCTGGCCAGGATCTTCAGCTCTCACTGGATCGGTTCGCAGCCGAGTGTGAAGCGACTGGGATGAGAATCAGCACCTCCAAGTCCGAGTCCATGGTTCTCGCCCGGAAAAGGGTGGAGTGCCATCTACGGGTTGGGGAGGAGATCTTGCCCCAAGTGGAGGAGTTCAAGTACCTCGGAGTCTTGTTCACGAGTGAGGGAAGAGTGGATCGTGAGATCGACAGGCGGATCGGTGCGGCGTCTTCAGTAATGCGGACGCTGTATCGATCCGTTGTGGTGAAGAAGGAGCTGAGCCGGAAGGCAAAGCTCTCAATTTACCGGTCGATCTACGTTCCCATCCTCACCTATGGTCATGAGCTTTGGGTTATGACCGAAAGGACAAGATCACGGGTACAAGCGGCCGAAATGAGTTTCCTCCGCCGGGTGGCGGGGCTCTCCCTTAGAAATAGGGTGAGAAGCTCTGCCATCCGGGAGGAGCTCAAAGTAAAGCCGCTGCTCCTCCACATCGAGAGGAGCCAGATGAGGTGGTTCGGGCATCTGGTCAGGAGGCCACCCGAACGCCTCCCTAGGGAGGTGTTTAGGGCACGTCCGACCGGTAGGAGGCCGCGGGGAAGACCCAGGACACGTTGGGAAGACTATGTCTCCCGGCTGGCCTGGGAACGCCTCGGGGTCCCACAGGAAGAGCTGGATGAAGTGGCTGGGGAGAGGGAAGTCTGGGCTTCCCTGCTTAGGCTGCTGCCCCCGCGACCCGACCTCGGATAAGCGGAAGAAGATGGATGGATGCATTGGTAATCTCTCCTGTTGTATTGATATTTATGATTTCGCTCTACTACAGAAAAAAAAATATTTTTAAAGTAAGGTTAACATTTATAAATCGAGACAATATAATATTAAGCCAACACGACCGATACTTGATTTAAATCTATAGTAAGGGTTCATCGTTCAAGACATGTTTGAACCATATTTAAGTGAGTAGTAACATAAGTAATAGTCATATGTTGTCCACTGATTCAAATAAAATAAGAAATATGATTAAATGTCAAGCTAACGTTGAGCAAGTACAAACACTAAAATGTTTAACTGCTAACGTACACAGAAGCACTACTAGTCCCTTCTACGGTATGACATCAACGTCGCCAATAATCAGAGTATGTTTTTATAGTGATGATATAAAATGTTCTATATTATGCTTTACAGACACAAATCGTGTAGGACCTCAAAATACTTACTTTGAAGCAGATCTATTTGCCTTTTTAACGCCTCTCGTTCCTCCATGTTTGGCTTCCGGCTTTTCTTCTTCTACTGCCTTTTTTCTGGCGTTTATTGGTGGTTGACAAACTAGCTGTTATTACCGCCATCTACAGGACTTTATGCAGAATGCAAGATTTCTCTCTGGGCTGGAGCTAAATCTACGTATGTCTTTCCCCCAGCAATGTATATATCGAAAAAAAAACATCTAAAACATACAACTTCGTCCTCATTGTTTCACATTTGATCAGGGATTAATTGTCGTTTTTTCTCTTTGGCGGGTGGTTATAAAAAGCCATGACTAAACAAACGTGTCAAACAGAAAGTGTTCCATAAATTTGACATGTGGCGTGGCACTTGTTCACCCTCAACTATTTCTTACAGGTAAATAGTGTCAGAAATGAGCGACAAATTGAGCTAAAGTAATGTTTGAAAATCTAAACCAAAACAACCAACATGTATAACTTTATAAGTACTTCGTGTTTCGCATATTCACGTTCTGTCGAGGCTTGGCCAGATCGCCTGCTAGACAACAAGGGGGGTTAATTGTACGGAATACTGTCGCTGTCAACACAAATATCAGAAGTCAGTCAACTTTTTTTTTTATCGGAACTATGAGGACCGACGTGCACGTCCTTCTGAGGCCAGATTGAATGGAAAGTCGATCTCATGAAGAACAATCGAAGAAAACCAAATAAAAAGGTATTGCTGACATTTCGATTTGTTGATACGCCACAATGGTAACCATGATATGCTAACTACAACAATGCTCAGGAACTAAACGCTAACTACGCAATTGCTAACTCAGTAAATTAGCTAACGCCGTCAATGTTAAGTAAATACATGTTAACTACATAAATGCTATCTCATGCTATGTAACTACATTTATGCTAACTAAATCAAAACAAACTAAACCAGCTCACTACATCGATGCTAAGTAAATAAATGCTAACTACATCATCCATCCATTTTCTACCGCTTGTCCCTCTCGGGGTCACGTGGGGTGCTGGAGCCTATCCCAGCTGCACTTTGGTACACCCTGGACAAGTCGCAACCTCATTGGAGGCTAACTATATCAATGCTATGTAAACACTATGTAAACCAATGATACCTAAATGCTAAGTAAATCAGTGCTAACTACATCATCCATCCATCCATTTCCTACCGCTTGTCCCTTTTGGGATCGCAGAGGGTGCTGGAGCCCATCTCAGCTGCATTCGGGCGGAAGGCGGGGTGCACCCTGGACAAGTCGCCACCAAATGTTATGTAAATCAGTGCCTAGTAAATAAACAATAGACTAGATTATTAGATTGACGTATTTTCCGTAGTATAAATCGCCCCGGAGTATAAATCGCACCAACCGAAAATGCATAATAAAGAAGGATAAAAACATATATAGTCGCACTGGAGTATAAATCGCATTTTTGGGGGAAATTTATTTAATAAAAACCCAACACCAAGAATAGACATTTGAAAGGCAATTTAAAATAAATAAAGAATAGTGAACAACAGGCTAAATAAGTTTACGTTATATGAGGCATAAATAACCAACTGAGAACGTGCCTGGTATGTTAACGTAACATATTATGGTAAGAGTCATTCAAATAACTATAACATATAGAACATGCTATACGTTTACCAAACAATCTGTCACTCCTAATCGCTAAATCCCATGAAATTTTATACGCATACTTGCCAACCCTCCCGAATTTTCCGGGAGACTCCCGAAATTCAGCGCCTCTCCCGAAAACCTCCCGGGACAAATATTCTCCCGAAAATCTCCCGATTTTCAGCCGGAGCTGGAGGCCACCTGAGTGAGGACAGCCTTTTTTCACAACGGGAGGACAACAGGGTGACAAGAACTAAATCATCCATACTAGAGACAAATTGTATTATTATGTTTATCTTACCTAAAAATAAATATATTTATTAATTTAAAAAAAAAATACATTTTTACTATATTTTGCTAAAAACATCAAAATTAATTGTATTTTTATTTGTATTTTTTCTGACTCCTTATTACATCCAGCCATAGAATTAAAATAAACATATTTGAAATAATTAATTTTAAATTATCATAATAACTCATTTAAAATGACCATATTTAATTATTAAAATAATTGCTTGTTTATCAACAACTTTAGCATTTTATTCATTACATTTTGAAGCTCTCAGAAGCCAAGTTATGTTATATTCCTTAAGATTTATTTATGCAAGTTTGAAGTATCAATTACCTAAACACAGTTTTGTTTGCATATTTTCAGGATATATATATATATATATATATATATATATATATATATATATATATATATATATATATATATATATATATATATATATATATATATATTTGCATATTTTCAGGAGATATATATATATATATATATATATATATATATATATATTATATATATATATATATATATATATATCCTGAAAATATGCAAATATATATATATATATATATATATATATATATATATATATATATATATATATATATATATATATATATATATATATATATATATATGACCACCCCACCCCACCCCACCTCCCGAAATCGGAGGTCTCAAGGTTGGCAAGTATGCTTATACGTCTAGTCTCTTACGTGAATGAGCTAAATAATATTATTTGATATTTTACGGTAATGTGTTAATAATTTCACACATAAGTCGCTCCTGAGTATAAGTCGCACCCCCGGCCAAACTATGAAATAAAACTGCGACTTATAGACCGAAAAATACGGTAGATTTGATGTCCCAGGCTTGCAACTATGGCCTTTGCTGCGCTGTTAAATTTGGAAAGCGTAGATAAGTGCTCTGCGAATGGAAGTACTGCAGTAGTAGTACTGTTACGTACAGAACAAGAAATTGAATAATCATTTTATTTTTTAGTAAAGTTTATTATTGGTTGACGTGTAGTATTTATAATTCATGTTTGTAGTTCCGGCCCCCGTCTCTACGAACAGAGGCAGAACACTGGTGTCATCGTATTCACCAGTGTTTGTTTACATATTTCAGCGGGAAGGCCAACAGGAAACTTTCAAGCTCGGACTTCTCCTTGGCACTAGCCATAGGCGCCGATCTATATTTCTGCCAGTGGGTTCTCTGTGTTTGTGTGTTAGTGTTGTCCCGATACTAATATTTTGGTACCTGTACCAAAAATATTTGGGTACTTTTTGGTACTTTTATAAATAAAAAGGACCACAAAAATTGTCCTTGTTGGCTTTATTTTAACAAAAAAAATCTTACGGTACATTAAACATATGTTTCTTATTGCAATGTTGTCCTTAAATAATTTTATTTAAGTGAACATATAAAACAACTTGTGTTTTTAGTAGTAAGTAAACAAACAAAGGCTCCTAATTTAGCTGCTGACGTATTCAGTAACATTGTGTCATTTATCATTCTATTATTTTGTCAAAATTGTTAAGGACAAGAGGTAGAAAATTAATGTTAGACTTCGACTTCCTTTTTATTGTCATTCAAATTTGAACTTTACAGTACATATAAGAATGACATTTCGTTGCATTAGCTCATGGTAGTGCAGGATAAAAAAATCAATAAGGTGCAGATATAAATAAATAGATTACTGTACAGATAAATATATTGCATTTTTGCATATGCATCCATGTTTATGGATGTATGTTATATTGTCTTTTATATTAATTTTAATTAATTTTAAATTAATTATTCATCTACTTGTTCATTTACTGTTAATAGCTGGTTATGTTCTGTTTCAACATGTTCTATCTACACTTCTGTTAAAATGTAATAATCACTTAAACTTTACATTAGTTTTGGATGATCCGATACCAAGTCGTTACAGGATCATACATTGGTCATATTCAAAGTCCTCATGTGTCCAGGAACATATTTCCTGAGTTTATAAACATAATATAAAAAACAAAAACAAAAGAAGATTTTGTCATGTTAAAAAATATCGATGTAATCTTGGTAGCATCGACTAGATACGCTATTGTACGTGGTATCATTACAGTGGATGTTAGGCGTATATCCACCAATGACGTTTGTTTATTTTGTAGTGTCCCGGAAGAGTTGGTGCTGCAGGGAATGTTTGTTGTTGTTGTTTAGTGTGGTTTCACTCTATGCATACTTGCCAACCCTCCAGGATTTTCCGGGAGACTCCCGAAATTCAGCGCCTCTCCCGAAAACCTCCCGGGACAAATTTTCTCCCGAAATTCAGGCGGACTCAGGTCCTCCACAATATAAAAAAGCGTACCTGCCCAATCACGTTATAACTATAGAATGATGGAGGGCGAGTTCTTGGTTTCTTATGTGGGTTTATTGTTAGGCAGTTTCATTAACGTCCTACCAACGTGGCAACAACACACAACAACAGCAGTCACTTTTTTGTATACCGTAAAGCAGTTCGTCTGCCGTAAACAGCAATGTTGTGACACTCTTAAACAGGACAATACTGCCATCTAGTGCATTTGATGAAAGCACTTTTGTGCGTGCCACACAGCAATGCATCATCAGAGAGGGTGTTCAGCATGGTTAGAAAAATAGTGACAAGGATGGACAATTCAACCCTTAACTCAACAATGAGTAGATGAGTGTTATGTGTGTGTATATGTGTAAATAAATGAACACTGAAATTCAAGTATTTATTTATATATATATATATATATATATATATATATATATATATATATATATATATATATATATATATATATATATATATATATATATATATATATATATATATATATATAATTAAAAAAAAATAATATATATATATATATATATAATAAAATATATATATATATATATATATATATATATATATATATATATATATATATATATATATATATATATATATATATATATGAAATACTTGACTTGGTGAATTCTAGCTGTAAATATACTCCTCCCCTTTTAGCCACGCCCCCGTCACACCCGACCACGCCCACTCCCTCCCCCCACCTCCCGAAATCGGAGGTCTCAAGGTTGGCAAGTATGCTATATGGCACATGTTTATGACAGTGTTGGCATTGTTCATACTGCCACCCTTACTGTGACATGTATGGCTGTTGACTAAGTATGCTTTCATTCACTTGTGTGCAGCCTGATCAAAGTTTAGATGACTGTGTCATTAGTTCATAATTGGGCACAATGAAATCTTTGTCAGGTTTTGTTAATTATTATTGATAATGTAATTGAACTCTCCATTAAATTAACAATAACAAGATAGATTTTTCAATAATTATTTTAAAGTATAAAAGTTGCCATCAATCACACGTGGGTGCTTCGGGGATTTGTTTGGTGATTTTGTATGATTACTGACAATTTACAAACTAATGTGTTTTTATACACTGTACTTTGCAGCCTGACGGCGGGGCCCCCCCCATGACGATGTCAGCCATCCAGTACTTCATTGTCACCGAAGCGCTCGAATCCTGTAACGCCGGCTGCCTGTGTTACAGTTTGGACTACCAAGATGGATCAAAACATACAGGCTACCCTACAAAGCTGCAAGTCTTCTTACTAGGCGTGCACAGGCAAGCGTGCTGTGAGATAGACGCCAGATGTTTGAAAGAACTGAGTAAAGACAAAGCCGGCCTGCTTCAGGCCCTCAGTGACGACTCTGAGAAGCTCAGGTGGTTCAAAGACGAAAATGCTCTCCGCATAGCTCTGACGCTGTCCGAGGGCTCCGAGGTGGTCGTGGAAGAAGGAAGAGAGAAGTTGCTTGGCATCATCCGCTACATAGGAAATCTGCCACAACTAATGGAAACAACAGAGCCTTTACCGGGAGTATTCTTTGGAGTTGAACTGCAGGTGGGAATCATCAAATGTTCATTCTACGTCTGGGTGTGGCCCTAAACAAGGTTTTGTTTGTGGCCCCCATTTTGGTCTTTACTAGAGATGTCCGATAATGGCTTTTTTGCCGATATTCCGATATTGTCCAACTTTTAATTACCAATTCCGATATATACAGTCGTGGAATTAACACATTATTATTATGTCCGATAATATCAGCCTGCTAATAGTACTAACCTATAACAGTTAATTTTACTCATTTTCATTACCGTATTTTTCGGACTATAAGTCGCAGTTTTTTTCAAAGTTTGGCCGGGCTCCAGTGTGACTTATATATGTTTTTTTCCTTTTTTATTATGCATTTTCGGCAGGTGCGACTTATACTCCGAAAAATACGGTAATTACTAGTTTCTATGTAACTGTTTTTATATTGTTTTACTTTCTTTTTTATTCAAGAAAATGTTTTAAATGTATTTACCGGTATCTTATTTTATTTTATTAATTATTTTAAAAAGGACCTTATCTTCACCATACCTGGTTGTCCAAATTAAACATAATGTGTTAATTCCACGACTGTATATATCGGTATCGGTTGGTATTGGTTGATATCGGTATCGGTAATTAAAGAGTTGTACAATATCGAAATATCGGATATCGGCAAAAAGCCATTAACGGACATCCCTAATTATTATACCTAATTTTGTTGTGATGCCCCGCTGGATGCATTAAACAATGTAACAAAGGTTTTCCAAAATAAATCAACTCAAGTTATGGAAAAAAAAATGCCAACATGGCACTGCCATATTTATTATTGAAGTCACAAAGTGCTTTTTTTTTTTAACATGCCTCAAAACAGCAGCTTGTAATTTGGGACATGCTCTCTCCCATGAGGAGGTTGAGGTGGGCGGGGTTGAAGTGGGGCGGGGGGTGTATATTGTAGCATCCCGGAAGAGTTAGTGCTGCAAGGGATTCTGAGTATTTGTTCTGTTGTGTTACGGTGCGGATGTTCTCCCGAAATGTGTTTGTAATTCTTGTTTGGTGTGGGTTCACAGTGTGGGGCGTATTTGTAACAGTGTTAAAGGTGTTTATACGGCCACCCTCAGTGTGACCTGTATGGCTGTTGAACAAGTATGAAATGCATTCACTTGTGTGTGTGAAAAGCTGTAGGTATTATGTGATTGGGCCGGGACGCAAAGGCAGTGCCTTTAAGGTTTATTGGCGCTCTGTACTTCTCCCTACGTCCGTGTACCACTCCGTACAGCAGCGTTTTAAAAAGTAATACATTTTACTTTTTGAAACCGATACCGATAAATTCCGATATTCCATTTTAAAGCATTTATCGGCCGATAATATCGGCAGTCCGATATTATCGGACATCTCTAGTCTTTACTTTAAATATCTAGTATTCATGAAATCTTACTATTTAACTTCTTAAGGGCTCCCCACCCCGCTCTAAACCTAATGTCACCGTCCCACATACATATCGGTATGTTTACATGCACTCATAATAGACTTGGGCCGATATTCGATAAGTCAATTAAACCAACGATAAATTAAAATAAACTCGAAGTAGAGCTGACCGATAATATCGGACTGCCGATATTATCGGCCGATAAATGCTTTAAAATGTAATATTGGAAATTATCGGTATCGGTTTCAAAAAGTAAAATTTATGACTTTTTTAAACGCCGCTGTGTACACGGACGTAGGGAAAAGTACAGAGCGGCAATAAACCTTAAAGGCACTGCCTTTACGTGCCGGCCCAGTCACATGATATCTACAGCTTTTCACACACACAAGTGAATCCATGCATACTTGGTCAACAGCCATACAGGTCACACTGAGGGTGGCCGTATAAACAACTTTAACACTGCTACAAATAAGCGCCACACTGTGAACCCACACCAAACAAGAATGACAAACACATTTCGGGAGAACATCCGCACCGTAACACAACATAAACATAGCTCGGTTGGTAGAGTTGCCGTGCCAGCAACTTGAGGGTTCCAGGTTCGATTCCCGCTTCCGCCATCCTAGTCACTGCCGTTGTGTTCTTGGGCAACACACTTTACCCACCTGCTCCCAGTGCCACCCACACTGGTTTAAATGTAACTTAGATATTGGGTTTCACTATGTGAAGCGCTTTGAGTCACTAGAGAAAAGCGCTATATAAATATAATTCACTTCATAAACACAACAGAACAAATACCCAGAAGCCCTTGCAGCACTAACTCTTCCGGGACGCTACAAAATACACCCCCCGCTACCCCCTGCCCCCAACCCCCCACCTCAACCTCGTCATGCTCTCTCAGGGAGAGCATGTCCCAAATTCCAAGCTGCTGTTTTGAGGCATGTTAAAAAAAATAATGCACTTTGTGTCTTCCATCCATCCATCCATTTTCTACCGCTTATTCCCATTGGGGTCACGGGGGGCGCTGGAGCCTATCTCAGCTACAATCGGGCGGAAGGCGGGGTACACCCTGGACAAGTCGCCACCTCATCGCAGGGCCAACACAGATAGACAGACAACATGACTTCAATAATAAATATGGCAGTGCCATGTTGGCATCTTTTTTCCATAACTTGAGTTGATTTATTTTGGAAAACCATGTCACATTGTTTAATGCATCCAGCGGGGCATCACAACAAAATTAGGCATAATAATGTGTTAATTCTACGACTGTATATATCGGTATCGGTTGATGTCGGAATCGGTAATTAAGAGTTGGACAATATCGGATATCGGCAAAAAAGCCATTATCGGACATCTCTAACACGAAGAGAACCGCCGTGTGCACAGCGGTCACTTTTTGCTGCAAATGCAGGCGTTTGTACTACTTGCACATATTTGGGAGTAATGATAACCGCTGTAAAACTTCCGACGGTTAGTATTACCGTATTAAATTAAACATTTTGAAAAACTGTTCATAAAATTATGAACCGACTCACGTTTAGCTAACATGAAAACCAGAGACATTAACGACTTTCGCCTTTAAAAATGTCAAACCCCAATCTAAACGTGTATAAAAACATTACTGTCTTAACTAGGGATGCCTCAAGCTTTATTTGAAATATGAATGTAGCAGTCTAATTTCTGCAAGTTTGCCTACATCTTCTGGACAATGTGAGTAGTACAGGCAAATGACCATGAATTGTACTTTGAATTGTGACCAGCTCAGTATTTTCCTTAATATGACCCAATCCAAACAACCTTTCCACACTCATTGCGCAAATTAACTGCAAGCAATACAAAAAGTCAACACACATGGTCACATATAACACAACCTTCTCACTGAACTTTGTCGATATTATAAAAAAAAAAAAAAAAAACATCCATTCACCATACATAATTCAAAAATACGCCCATTTAAATCCACTACAATGCATGATGAGAAAAAAATGCAAAACACTCTCCACACTTATCCATGTTTAGCTGCTTGATATTTCTGATTGATTACAAAACTTTAAGGAGTTTGTCACTAAAGTAAACAAGGTAGAAAACGAACTTTCACATACTCTTAATATTCAATTATATGAATTATTATTATATTATGTTATGTATATCTATATATATATATATATATATACTGTGTATATATATATATATTTATATGAATGAACACATGTGGAGTTATGTACTTAACAAAAAAAGATGTAATAACTGTAAACATGTTTTATATTCTAGTTTCTTCAAAATAGCCACCCTTTGCTCTGATTACTGCTTTGCACACTCTTGGCGTTCTCTCGACGAGCTTCAAGAGGTAGTCATGAGAACCCAGAATTTGGTACTAAGCCCCTGTATAAAAGCGTACCGAATTCCCACTCGGCACACATTAAAAAGTGAGGGACAGGAAGTGTTTATGGCATTTCTCAAATACAAGCAATCACGAAAGGGGAAGTATTTCTGTAAAAGCCGAGGTGCAGAGGAGTGCGAGCAGGGGGGAATAAGATTTGATTACAGCCTTTTTGCACCCGTTTTTTCTCGTGAGAGTGAAATATTGCGTTTGGAAGATTGAAGACGGTGAAAATTCAAGCTCTGTTTATTCTGTGTGTTGTAGGGCGATGACAAGGCCAAGGGGTATACGGATGGCTCCTGGCTCGGTCAGACCCTCTTCTCTTGTGACAAAAACTCTGGTCTATTTGTCCCTTTTTCCAAAGTCCGGCGGCGCTTCTCCGAATCCGTCCCCCAGTCTTCTTCAGCCCCAGAAACGCAGCAGCCGGTCCCAGGCGACAGAGTCACGTACTGCATTGAGGACCACTGTCTCTACGGAATGGTGGTGAATGTCCACCAAAAGGATGGGACATGTTTTGTGTTGATCTCCACAGTGAGTATCATATTAAATAAAGTAGTGGTTAGTGTTTAGAGTGTTTTTTTAAAAATATGTCAAGTGTTGTCCTGATTAAAGGGGAACATTATCACAATTTCAGAAGGGTTAAAACCATTAAAAATCAGTTCCCAGTGGCTTATTTTATTTTTCGAAGTTTTTTTCAAAATTTTACCCATCCCGCAATATCCCTAAAAAAAGCTTCAAAGTGCCTGATTTTAACCATCATTATAAACACCCGTCCATTTCCCTGTGACGTCACATAGTGAAGCCAACTCAAACAAACATGGCGCATAGAACAGCAAGCTATAGCGACATTAGCTCGGATTCAGACTCGGATTTCAGCGGCTTAAGTGATTAAAAAGATTACGCATGTATTGAAACGGATGGTTGTAGTGTGGAGGCAGTTAGCGAAAACGAAATTGAAGAAGAAACTGAAGCTATTGAGCCATATCGGTTTGAACCGTATGCAAGCGAAACCGACGAAAACGACACGACAGCCAGTGACACGGGAGAAAGCGAGGACGAATTCGGCGATCGCCTTCCAACCAACGATTGGTATGTGTTTGTTTGGCATTAAAGGAAACTAACAACTATGAACTAGGTTTACAGCATATGAAATACATTTGGCAACAACATGCACTTTGAGAGTGCAGACAGCCCAATTTTTATCAATTAATATATTCTGTAGACATACCCTCATGTCAGCAGGCCAGGGAAGCTAGGGTCGATATTCTTCTCTTGATCATCTTCGGTGGCATAAGGGACGGTGTGAGCCAAGACATCCAGGGGGTTTAGCTCGCTCGTCTGCGGGAACAAACTGCCGCCATTGCTTGCCGTGCTACCGAGGTCCTTTGTCCCTGAATTGCTCACACACTCCGGCAGATTCAATGGGGGTCTGGCGGCAGATTTCTTTGACTTTATCGTTGGAAATGCATCTGCTTTGAGTGTCGCAGGATATCCACACATTCTTGCCATCTCTGTCGGAGCATAGCTTTCGTCGGTAAAGTGTGCGGAACAAACGTCCAATTTCTTGCCACTTTCGCATCTTTAGGCCACTGGTGCAACTTGAATCCGTCCCTGTTCGTGTTGTTACACCCTCCGACAACACACCGACGAGGCATGATGTCTCCAAGGTACGGAAACAGTCGAAAAAACGGAAAATAACAGAGCTGATTTGACTCGGTGTTTGAGAAAATGGCGGATTGCTACCCGATGTGACGTCACAACGTGACGTCATCGCTCCGAGAGCGAATACTAGAAAGGCGTTTAATTCGCCAAAATTCACCCATTTAGAGTTCGGAAATCGGTTAAAAAAATATATGGTCTTTTTTCTGCAACATCAAGGTATGTATTGACGCTTACATAGGTCTGGTGATAATGTTCCCCTTTAAGGGGAACTGCACTTTTTTGGGAATTCACAATCGTATATGATTTTCTTTTTTTAAGCATTCCAATTCGTAATATACAGCAAGTACGAGGTGGCTGACAATGCAGTGAATAGGAGTAGTATTGCGCTAATTGTCAGGTTCAAACACTGATGACATTTTTTAAACAAGACAAGAGGCAAAGAATTAAACAGAGACAGAATTCAATTTGGACTCAATTGAGGAGAGTCGCCACAGTATCTCAGCACGCTCTGGCGAAAGATTGTACAACTCCTCCTTTATTAGACTTTCTCTGACCACATGACCACAGCTGCTTCCAGAAGGGAAGTGGGTCGTAAACAGCGTTGCCTTTGCTTACAGAACAGTTCAAAAGATAAGGTCGTAACCACTTCACAGAAAAGGTCGTAAACGAGTTCAAAAAGAGGTTCGTAAAACAGTTCAAAAAGGAGGTTCAGGAAGAGGTCGCCTGGAGGGGAGTCTGGTCCTGCTTCCTCTACGCTTTGAAGTCCTTGGGTTAGAACAATATCTTTCTGTTGATTACCATACATGAAAGAAAACAGAACACCTTCATTTTGCTTCCCCCCCTACACAGTGGAGTTTTACGAGCCTTACTCTTGGTAGGTTCCAAAGACAGCTTTTGGTCGTCTCACCAAACACTCAATGTAACACAAAGTTTTTGTGATAACTTACAAACAATTATTCTAACACTAATAAAGCCCTCTGACATCATCCAAAAAGCGCCAACAATACTCCATTTACATTTTTGGGCTGAATATTAAACACGTATTAGCAATATTGTTATTATAAGCGCTGACGCCGGGGAACTACTTTTAGCGGCACCGTGATCACCGTTGCTGCTATTGACAAACTGAGCCGGTGAGCTGCTGCATTGCCTCTGTGTTGGTAAAAGTTCATTATAAATGATAAATAATGCTTCTCACTTGTATCGGAGAAGGTTGTGGCCATAAACCGAAAAGTTTGTCAACTTTGACATTCAACTTAAGCCAGGTGATGGCGCAAAATACATGCTTGTTTTGTTTTTTGTTTTTTTTACTTGCATGAGGATTATGATTTATTCTTCATCTAAACGGGAAAATATAAACATCCCATCAGTCTGCATTCCATTGAGAGCAAACATTGATCAGTCAGTGATTGTTTTGTTATGTTTCTTATGGCCGTTGAGGAGGCCGAGGTGATGTCCTCCGTGGTTTTTTTTAAGTGACAAAAAAAATATTTGACTGACTGCAAATATACTTTGTGTAGCACATTGTTTGCGCTGTACAACATCATGTGATAGATCATCCTCTCTCAATATACAATCTTTGTTCCTGCACAGCCTGCTACAGCTTCCAACAACGTAACGCAATAAAGCATACTTGCCAACCTTGAGACCTCCGATTTCGGGGGGTGGGGGTGCGTGGTCGGGGTGGGGCTGGGGCGTGGTTGGGGGCGTGGCTAAGAGGGGAGGAGTATATTTACAGCTAGAATTCACCAAGTCAAGTATTTCATATTTATATATATATATATATATTTATATATATATATATATATATATATATATATATATATATATATATATATATATATATATATATATATATACAGCTAGAATTCACTGAAAGTGAAGTATTTTCTATATATATATATATCTATCAAGAGGGACAGAGACAGCGCACAGTGCATGTGGATCACATGTTACCATGGCGAGAAAACATGGAGAGACTGGAATGTAATAGAGTGATCTATGTTTGTCTGTTGCCATCTCCTGGTGAATGTTGGCTATAGCGTACTGTGGTTACTTTTTGGTTGGCCAATGATTTACGTTGTGTTGCGCACCTGACGTCAAGTGTGTGATTCTGTTCTGAAGTCTACAGTAAAGAGACGTACTTCATCCCCTCGCCTGTTTATTGCCTCCAACTCAATATATTACAACAACATTGCTCCATGCGGACCCTCCAGGTCCGCATGGAGCTGGAGGGGGCGTGGCCTCCAGGTCCGTCTGAATTTCGGGAGATTTTCGGGAGAAAATGTGTCCTGGGAGGTTTTCGTGAGAGGCGCTGAATTTCGGGAGTCTCCCGGAAAATCCGGGAGGGTTGGCAAGTATGCAATAAAGTCCATTTTTACTTTAAACATTATCCGACCCGAAAAATTGCTGTCAACATAACGTTAACATTAAATCTTAGTGACGTAACTAATTTTGGTTTCACATGAATACGCCATGAATGTGAAATGCTGTGGGTTTAATAAAGTTGTCGTGTCAGTGAGAACACGCTCTCTGCATTGGGCTTCGCAAAAATTTTACCCCAAATGTATTCCTGGCCACGTCATGCTCTGTCACTGATTAGAAAATGTAGACAAATGTTCCCCCTTCACTTCCAGTGGCTTTGTGGCGGGCGTCATTAGTACTTGCTTTGCATAGCAGAAGATCTTGGGTATGAATCCCGGTCGTGGTATAAATTTGACTAGAATATGGGGGTCTAGAACTCCCAAACTTTTCCTATTACTTCCTTGCATATAAACTATAATATATATTAAAATGTATCAATCCCACTTTATTAGATAATTTATGGTTAGAGATTGAACAATCACTCAGCCAGGAGATCCCAATTTCTAACTTGCCCTTTATTAGCCAAATTCTCCGAAAACACAACTGCTTTAAAAGTATTATTATACGCACTACCTTAACAGCTTGGTGAGAATTTTTTTAAATAACTGGGTCCTCGTTCACTCCCTGCCAATTTACCCCTATTTGGAATAATCCTGATTTTCTGTTTAACAAGAAACCATTGTACTTTCCAAGATGCTATGATAAGGGAGTCAGATGCATTGGGGATATCATCAATGGAAACAGTTTTATCTCTTTTAAAAGTTTAATAACACAATATGCATCAAATCCTAGCAAATTCCTAGAATATATACAAATCAAATCTGTAATCAGCGCAAGATTCAACAAAACAACATGGGAAAGTAATCCCACCACCGTTAAATTCTTCAAAACATCTGCCCCCAAAGCTTTATCCAAATTATATGCTCTCTTATCAAAAATAGATAACACAATAGGTATCCCAACTTCCAAATGGCACACAGACGTATCCACTAGCTGTGACCCAAAATTCTGGAAACAAGTATGCCTCAATACTTCTCGTTTGATTAAAAATCCAAATTTATGACTGATTCATCTCAAAATACTTTACAGAATACATTACACCGGTCTAAGAATGTATAATATGGGTTTAGCTGACTCTAACATTTGTGTACACTGCTCAGATAATAAGGTAGATAACTTTATATGATTTGCCTGAGAAGCTGGACAGGACAAAAAAAAAATACTATGTTTTTTAAATGTGTGTTTTAATTATGTTAAAATTGTTTAATATGCTAAACTACAGCCTATTAATAAAAAAAAGGTGGACAGTTAAAAAATCATGCTGATTGTCAAAGATGTTAGATAATATATAATGTGATAGTTCTATCAATGAAAGCTTTTATTATTTAAATGCTGCTGGGATACACATGATTTCAGTCTTTTAAAGCTTCTCTTGGACAACCAATTTTTGACCTTGGTATTTGTCAAATCCTAGTTACGGCCCTGTTTGTACTGTATTTGTACTTACTGGATCTGCTTAGCACACAGCTTCACAAACTTGTAGCTCATCCTCATTATATCCAGACTCAAAAATATAAGGTTCTGGATCATCATTTGTCCCAAAGTTGTTTTCGTTCTCTCTCATGAAGTCTGCCATGATTAGTAGTGTTGTTGTTGTTGTTGAAGGGAAAAGCAAACGTTGTAATGCGTCTGTGAAATTAATGTACTGCTGTGTGCTTAAAATGAGCAAAATACGTAAATATTACATGTGCTTATGAATGTGCCTGTTAAAACATTACATATTTACTTACAGCATGTATATAAAACCGTGATGGAGGGGTTTTTGGGGGCACAATGATGTAATTATTACCATTGACTCCATTGTTACATTTGCAAGCTTTCATTTACAAGTTAGAATGCATAAATAAAAAGAAAAAGGTGTTCTTTCTTGTCCCACATAAGGATTGTGAATGATATGCAAAGTTCCAAAAAAAAAAGTGCAGTTCTCTCTCAATGTCAGAATACAGTCCATGTGTTTTGCAACAGTTTCATGGTTGTCTTTATGTTTTAAGGACAGCGATGCTTCTGGGAAGACGAGCGAAATTGAAGTGCCGGTTCAGTTTGTCGTTAAAGGAGAATTGCCTTGTGGTTGGAACTTAGGTAAACAATCCCACAATATTACCAATTGTTCTGATTGCTCTAAAAACACTTGACCCAAAATGTTTGTTTCGACAGAGTCAAAGCTGATAGACGTTGATACCTCTGCAGTGGATCAAAAATGTGGCTTGGATGTGAATTCGCTGGTGGAGGTGTCTTTGGCTGCAGGCAACGCATACGGAATCATCCGTTGGATTGGCAACCTTCCTGGTCGGCGGCACGTAATGGCTGGACTTGAGCTTGTAATGCAACATCGTATTACTATCAATATTGAAATGTGCTTCCAGTACTACTTTATTTGGTTCTGTGACGCAGCTCTTAACTCAAAACAGTCATTTAAATCCATTTAATTAGTGTTCGGCTGCCCCAAAGCACATTATATACACACGCATGTATATATATGTGTATATATATATATATATACATATATATATATATGTATATATACTGTATGTGTGTATATATATGTATATATGTATGTAAATATATATACATATATATGTATATATGTATGTACATATATATATGTATACATATGTATATATATATGTATGTATGTATATATATATATACTGTATATACGTATGTGTGTATATATATGTATATATGTATGTAAATATATATATACATATGTATGTATATATGTATGTACATATATATACATATATATGCATATACATATGTATATATATACACATATATATGTATGTATGTATATACATGTATATGCATATACAATATATACATATACATATGTATATATATATTTATGTATTTATATATATATATACATATATATGCATATACAATATAAACATATACATATGTGTACATATATATGTATGTGTGTGTATATATATATATATATATATATATACACATATATATATATTTATATGTGTATGTATGTATATGTGTGTGTGATTTTTATATTTATATATATATATATATATATATGTTTAATCAATTTGCAATGCAGTCTTGTGAAAATGATGGAAAGCGCCACGCTACATAGCAACTGATCCTGTGGTCAAAGTTGGAATTGCCACAAAACACATTTTAAGATATTCAACACTCTACTGCCATCTGACAGCTAAAGTGGATAGTGTAAAATTTGTCACGTTTCATGTGTCAGGTAAACAGTGACAAATGGGGCCATATGAATCCCCTTCTCACTGTAATTATCCTAAAACTAAAATAGGTTGGGGTTAGAGCTCTGTCTATATAGTGCTGGCTTTAGAATTCTAGCAGTTTTCATACAAGGGGTGCTCCCATGTTATCACAATGTATCCTTGCATGCTAGCTATTATAATAGTTGGCATATGCATTTCGTTGGGACGCTCCCAAAATTCAAATAAGCAGCAGTTAGAATTTGCGTAATGCCTGTCTTATATTATGATACCGATCCTACCATGGTTAAAACAAAACCACCAAATCGGTACCAATTGTGCCAGAGTTTAGCAACAGGTAGCAGTCTTAAATCAAATATTCGTTGGAAATGTTGTAGTTATTATTATTTACTATTATAATCACTGCGAGATGGTTTGATTGTCATGCCTGCAAACAGTTTCAAATGTGAATATCGATATGGCTTTGTTGGTTTGTACTTGCATGACAAGTCCTCAGTCCAAAATGAGTATTTATTCTCATTTGACCTAACGACATTGTTCTATGTTCTCAGGAGGAGGACATGGGACTCAGTGACGGTACCTTCAAAAATATGTGTTTGTTCCGGTGTCCTCCTGGGAGAGCCCTGTTTGTGAAGTTCAGCTCTTGCCATCCTGACGCCCGGTTCCTGAGTGACGGTGACAAAAACATGACACCCAAGGACGATGTCGCAGGTGTGTATAAAATGTAACGTATAACAGGTCTTTCTGTGTTTGCATGTTCTTTTTCTTCTCCTCTGGGGCTTTTAAATGTGATGTTTGAGTTATCTCAGCAATAAAGTCGCCATCAGTCCACTCAGCTGGGATAGGCTCCGGCCAACTACCGTTTGTGTGTTTGCACACATGCAGGTGAACTTTCAGACAGAGAAGGACAGCGCAGCATTGCAAAAATGGAGCCTATCCCTCCCATCAGCGCCGATCAAGTTCACAAAGTTCTGATTGGACGAATGAAGGGGATCCAAGGACACCATAACTCCTGCTACATAGACGCTGCCCTCTTCAGGTTAGTATGACCAGTGTTTGTATCAGCGTATGGATTATCATCCCACTCCCACCTGACCTGTGCGCACGTGTATACCACAAATCTAACTTGTAGAGGAGCGATCGCATTACAGGCGTGTGCGCGTGTTGACGCTGGCCAAAGCTGTAAACCTGAAGGAAACCCCGAATTTTCTCTAAATGTTTTGTGTGCACGTCAGTGTTGTTACCGCTTGTTCATAACACAGGTGTCCAACTTAAGGCCCTGGGGGCCTTGCTTTAGCCCGTTACATCATTACAGTGGCCCACAATGTCATTTTATTTTGTCTGCCAAGTTATTATATGTGGTCCGCTACATATATTTTATGTGGTCTTCCACAATATTTCAATGACTCGCCACATAATTTTATGTAGTGATGTCCGATAATGGCTTTTTTGCCGATAACCGACATTCCGATATTGTCCAACTCTCAATTACCGATTCCGATATCAACCGATACCAATATATACAGTCGTGAAATTAACACATTGTCATGTCTGCGTGATCATGTTTTGTTTTAGTCATGTTCGGTTTTGTTTTTGGACTTTTTGTGCACTTTTGTTTTGTTTTGTCACCATAGCAACCATTAGTTTTCACCTGTCACGTCACGCACCTGTTTCACGTTTTGAGTCACGCACCTGTTTTCGTTAATCATGTCTGTAGTATTTAAGTTCATTGTTTTCAGTTTGTCTTTCTGGTGACATCCCGCATTCATACCCCTGTCACACTCTGTCTACCTCTGCGCACTTCATGCCATGTCCAAGTAAGTTTTTTCTATGAATGCCACAGTTAGTGTTTTTGTTTAATTGTTCAAAGTTTTTAGCCCACGTGCAAGTCTTTTTGTTTCGTTAGTCAAGTTTGTACTTCCGCCAGTGAGCGCGCCTTTTGTTCCTTTGAGTGTTATAAATAAATATGTATTTACCTTCACGCCATGACCAGTCCAGCTTTACTTGCATCTCGGGAAAACAAACACACCATAGTCCACGTCTTGACACACATTATGCCTAATTTTGTTGTGATGCCCCGCTGGATGCATTAAACAATGTAACAAGGTTTTCCAAAATAAATCAACTCAAGTTATGGAAAAAAATGCCAACATGGCACTGCCATATTTATTATTGAAGTCCCAAAGTGCATTATTTTTTTTAACATGCCTCAAAACAGCAGCTTGGAATTAGGGACATGCTCTTCCTGAGAGAGCATGAGGAGGTTGAGGTGGGTGGGGTTGGCGGGGCGGGGGGTGTATATTGTAGCGTCTTGGAAGAGTTAGTGCTGCAAGGGGTTCTGGGTATTTGTTCTGTTGTGTTTATGTTGTGTTACGGTGCGGATGTTCTCCCGATATGTGTTTTTCATTCTTGTTTGGTGTGGGTTCACAGTGTGGCGCATATTTGTAACAGTGTTAAAGTTGTTATGAGGCCACCCTCAGTGTGACCTGTATGGCTGTTGACCAAATATGGGTTGCATTCACTTGTGTGTGTGAAAAGCCGTAGATATTATTTGATTGGGTTGGCAAGCAAAGGCAGTGCCTTTAAGGTTTATTGGCGCTCTGTACTTCTCCCTACGTCCGTGTACACAGCGGCGTTTTAAAAAGTCATACATTTTACTTTTTGAAACCGATACCGATCATTTTGAAACCGATACCGATCATTTCCGATATTACATTTTAAAGCATTTATCGGCCGATAATATCGGCAGTGCGATATTATCGGACATGCCTAATTTTATGTGGTACTCCACATCATTTATAGTGGCCCGCCACGTTATTTTATGTGGTCAGCCACGTCATTTTATGTACTCCACATAATGAATATGCCCTCCACATAATTTATTGTGGCCCGCTATGTCATTTTTTTTATGTTCCTCTCCACATAAGTAATATGCAGAAAGCACTGAATTTTCTCTAAATGCTTTGTGTGCACGCCACAGTTTTGTCAGCGTTTGTTCAATTTAAGGACTGGGGGCCAGCTTTGGCCCGTTACATCATTTAATTTGGCCCAAAACATCATTTTATTTTGTCTCCCACAATATTATACGTACATTATTGTATGTGGTCTTCCACAATATTTCAAAGGCCCACCACATCATATCATGTGATCCCCCACTTCATTTATTTTATGTAGTCTGCTAAATCATTTGTTGTGGTCCGCCAC
This sequence comes from Nerophis lumbriciformis, assembly GCF_033978685.3. Classification (NCBI taxonomy): domain Eukaryota; kingdom Metazoa; phylum Chordata; class Actinopteri; order Syngnathiformes; family Syngnathidae; genus Nerophis; species Nerophis lumbriciformis. Next base: position 10,513,057 of record NC_084561.2, read on the forward strand.
ATCATTTTATGTAGTCCGCCACATAGAGGGGGGGTTACCCACATATGCGGTCCTCTCCAAGGTTTCTCATAGTCATTCACATCGACGTCCCACTGGGGTGAGTTTTTCCTTGCCCTTATGTGGGCTTTGTACCGAGGATGTCGTCGTGGCTTGTGCAGCCCTTTGAGACACTTGTGATTTAGGGCTATATAAATAAACATTGATTGATTGATAGTTTAATATGCCCCACTTGTCATTTCATGTGGCCCGCCACATCATTTAAAGTGGTCCTCCACATCAATGGAGCTAGCAAATGTGTGTAACCTTGTTCTCTTTCTTCTTGGCTCCTCAGTTTGTTCTCCTGCTCGTCCGTGTTGGATTCCATGTTGTTCAAATCAACACCACCCCAAGATGGCGCCATTCAGACAACACTGCTCCACGATATTGTAACCCCCCTCCGAAGGTAACTCTAATGTAAAGAATGTGGTGAAAATAATTTGGTTTATTTTAAAATGCGGTGAAATGACTTTGGTTTATTATAGTGCAGCAAAAATATGTTGGTTCATTTTAAAGTGTGCTGAAAATATGTTGGTTTAGTATAATGTGTGGTGAAAATATGTTTGTTTATTGTGAAAATATTTTGGTTTATTATGTGTGGTAAAACTATTTTGGTTAATTATAATCTGTGGTAAAAAAAAATGTTTTAGTTTATTACAACACATGATGAAAACAATTTGGTTTATTATGAAAATATATGGTTTATTATGATGTGTGGTGAAAATGCTTTCGTTTATGATAACATATAGTGAAAATGTGTTAGTTTATTATAACGCGTGGTTGAAATACTTTGGTTTATTGTGAAAATATATGCTTTATTATAATGTGTGGGGAAAATACTTTGGTTTATCATAACATATAGTGAAAAGTTGTTGGTTTATTATAACGTATAGTGAAAATATTTTGGTTTATTGTAAAAATATATGGTTTATAATAATGTGTGGTGAAAATACTTTGGTTTATTGTGAAAATATATGGTTTATTATAATGTGTGGTGAAAATACTTTGGTTTATGATAACATATAGTGAAAAGTTGTTGGTTTATTATAACGTATAGTGAAAATATTTTGGTTTATTGTAAAAATATATGGTTTATTATAATGTGTGGTGAAAATACTTTGGTTTATTGTGAAAATATATGGTTTATTATAATGTGTGGTGAAAATATGTTTGTTTATTGTGAAAATATTTTGGTTTATTATGTGTGTTAAAACTATTTTGGTTAATTATAATCTGTGGTAAAAAAAAATGTTTTAGTTTATTACAACACATGATGAAAACAATTTGGTTTATTATGAAAATATATGGTTTATTATGATGTGTGGTGAAAATGCTTTCGTTTATGATAACATATAGTGAAAATGTGTTAGTTTATTATGATGCATGGTTAAAATACTTTGGTTTATTGTGAAAATATATGCTTTATTATAATGTGTGGTGAAAATACTTTGGTTTATGATAACATATAGTGAAAAGTTGTTGGTTTATTATAACGTATAGTGAAAATATTTTGGTTTATTGTGAAAATATATGGTTTATTATAATGTGTGGTGAAAATACTTTGGTTTATTGTGAAAATATATGGTTTATTATAATGTGTGGTGAAAATACTTTGGTTTATTGTGGAAATATATGGATTTTTTTAATGTGTGGTGAAACTATGTTGGTTTATGATAATACATAGTGAAAAGTTGTTAGTTTACTATAATGTGTAGTGAAAACACTTTTGTTTATTGTGAAAAGATATGGTTTATTAGAAATTGTGGTGAAAATTAGTTGGTTCATTATAACGCACAGTGAAATTGTGTTAATTTAATTAAAATATGTGGTGAAAATATGTTGGCTTATTATGAAAATATATGCTTTATTATATAATGTGTGGTGAAAATACTTTGGTGTATGATAAAATATAGTGAAAAGTTGTTGGTTAATTATAACGTGTAGTGAAAATGTTTTGGTTTATTTTGAAAATATATGGTTTATTATAATGTGTGGTGAAAATACTTTGGTTTATTGTGGAAATATATGGATTTTTGTTATGTGTGGTGAAACTATGTTGGTTGGGACGGCGTGGCGCAGTGGAAGAATGGCCGTGCGCGACCCGAGGGTCCCTGGTTCAATCCCCACCTAGTACCAACCTCGTCATGTCCGTTGTGTCCTGAGCAAGACACTTCACCCTTGCTCCTGATGGGTGCTGGTTAGCGCCTTGCATGGCAGCTCCCTCCATCAGTGTGTGAATGTGTGTGTGAATGGGTAAATGTGGAAGTAGTGTCAAAGCGCTTTGAGTACCTTGAAGGTAGAAAAGCGCTATACAAGTACAACCCATTTATCATTATTATCATTTATTTATGATAATACATAGTGAAAAGTTGTTAGTTTATTATAATGTGTAGTGAAAATACTTTTGTTTATTGTGAAAAGATATGTGTCAGGTAAATATAGTGAAAAGTTGTTGGTTAATTATAATGTGTAGTGAAAATATTTTGGTTTATTGTGAAAATATATGGTTTATTATAATGTGTGGTGAAAATGCTTTGGTTTATTGTGGAAATATAAGGATTTTTTTATGTGTGGTGAAACTATGTTGGTTTATGATAATACATAGTGAAAAGTTGTTAGTTTATTATAATGTGTAGTGAAAATACTTTTGTTTATTGTGAAAAGATATGTGTCAGGTTCAAACACTGATGACATCTATTAAACAAGACAAGAAGCAAGGAATTAAACAGAGACAGAACTCAATTTAGCTCAATTGAGGAGAAAAGCGTAGACACTGTACCCTTTTACAGTGCCATCCCATGCTCTGACGAAAGATTGTACGCCTCCTCTTTTATTTGGACTTTCCCTGATTACATGGCAACAACTGTTTCTAAAGGAAGGGGGTCGTAAACAGCCGCTGCCTTTGGTCACAAAACAGTTCAAAGAAAAAGTCGTAAAACAGTTCAAAGAAAAGGTTCCTGGAGGGAGGTCAGGCCCTGCCTCCTCTCCGCTTTGTAGATCTCGGGTCAAGATAAAATCTTCCTGTGGATTACAATACATCAAAGAAACCGGCACCCTCATGTCGCACCCCATCCTGCACAGTGGAGTTTTACAAGCCTTTTGCTTGGTAGGATCAAAGACAGCTTTTGTCCTCTCGCAGGGCGAGCTGAACTCAATGTAACACAAAGTTTTGTGATAACTTACATACAATTATTCTGACTATATGGTTTATTATAAACAGAGGTGGGTAGAGTAGCCAGAAATTGTACTCAAGTAAGAGTACTGTTACTTTAGAGATTTATTACTCAAGTAAAAGTAATGAGTAGTCACCCAAATATTTACTTGAGTAAAAGTAAAAAGTATGTTGTGAAAAAACTACTCAAGTACTGAGTAACTGATGAGTAACATACACACACATATCATATATATATATATATATATATATATATATATATATATATATATATATATATATATATATACATATACACATATATACACATACATTGATATATACAGTATATCATTTATATTTATTTATTTTGCCGTTTTTGTTTACATGTTAAAGGTGTTTTAATGAGTATACATGCATGTTTAACACATATAGATTCCTTTCTTTCATGTTGACAAGAATATAAGTTGGTGTATTACCTGATTCTGATGACTTGCATTGATTGTAATCAGACAGCAGTGCTTAACGTCCACGTTTTCAAATGCAGGAGAAAAAAAGTTCCTCCTTTCTGTCTAATACCACATGAAAGTGGTTGGTTTCTGGTATCTTATTTGTCCAGCTTCCATATTCGTTTTCACACACTTTACAAGAAATACATTGGCGGCAAATTCCGTAGCTTGCTAGCTTGTTTGCGCTGGCTTTCGGAGACTCTTATTTTGAAAGCGCAGGCGCGATGGAGCGGCACTTTTATTGTGAAGACAGGAACTGTACAGTCAGTCTTTAGGCTTGTGACGGGATGTACGTTTGAAATAAAAAAGTGTCTTTTTTCCTTCACACTTTTGATTGATTGATTGAAACTTGTATTAGTAGATTGCACAGTACAGTACATATTCCGTACAATTGACCACTAAATGGTAACACCCCAATAAGTTTTTCAACTTGTTTAAGTCAGGTCATGTGACCGCCTGGCTCTGTTTGATTGGTCCAACGTCACCAGTGACTTCATCTGATTGGTGGAACGGAGTCAAACGTCACTAGTGACTGCATTTTATTGGTGGAACGGAGTGAAACGTCACCAGTAAGGCAGGCACTATGAAGGTCTGTCTGACAGACCAAAACAAAGAAAGCGTGCATTAACAGATCGATAAAAATTAGTAGCGAGTAGCAAGCTGAATGTAGATAAAAGTAGCGGAGTAAAAGTAGCGGAGTAAAAGTAGCGTTTCTTCTCTATAAATATACTCAAGTAAAAGTAAAAGTAAGTTGCATTAAAACTACGGTACTCTTAGAAGTACAATTTATCCCAAAAGTTACTCAAGTAGATGTAACGGAGTAAATGTAGCGCGTTACTACCCACCTCTGATTATAAATTGTAGTGAAAATGAGTTGGTTCATTATAACGCACAGTGAAATTGTGTTAATTTAATTATAATATGTGGTGAAAATATTTTGGTTTATTATGAAAATAATATGGTTTATTATATTTTTGATTTACTATAATGTAAGGTGAAAATACTTGGGTTTATTATAATGTTTTGTGGAAATACTTTGGTTATTGTGGAAATACTTTGGTTTATTATAACGTGTGGTGAAAACATTTTGGTTTATTATTATGTGTGGTGAACATACTTTAGTTTATTATTTGTGTTGATAGTACCTATTTTTTCTAATTCTCATGTATAGTAAAGATTTGCTGGTTTATTATAATGTGTGGAGAAATATACATTGTTTGGCTTATTAAATAAGTTGGTTCATAAGGTGTGGATGTTTTACAGCGAGGGTTTTGTGGAAGGTGGACATGTCATGAAGCTCAGGCAGCAGCTACAGAAACATGGCTGCAGCAACTCCTTCACCACTGACGAGAAGGGTGAGTTTATTCTGTGCTTTTATTTCACATCCAAGCAGAAATAATTTCTCTTGTGTCAACATCTGCTGTTGTCTTTTAGACCCAGAGGAGTTTCTCACCGTCATCATGCACCACATTCTCGCACTGGATCCTCTTTTGAAACTGTACGTTTTGATGTGTCATGTATTATTCTCAAAAAAATACTCCTAATGATTCAATGACAACTTTACTTTTATTTTGGATGTGACTTTTTTAGGTCTTTTACCCGAGAAGATCACATACTTAGAATATAAGTTAAGTTTTAGTCTTGAATAAAGTGTATCGTCTATATTCAGGTCAGCTGGTGGTGAAGTACAAGAGAGTTACTGCTATCAGATCTTCCTGGAGCAGAACCACAAGTTGGTGCTGCCCACAGTGCAGCAGCTACTGGAACATTCCTTTCACAGTGCTGGACTCAAACTGGCAGAGGTAAAAGGGACTCCCTGAGTTCTGAGCGACTTTTTGTGTTAATAATGCAGATGGAGTAGAGATGCGCGGTTTGCGGACACAACCGCGGAGTCCGCGGATTATCCGCGGGTCGGGCGGATGAAATAAAAAAAAAATTAGATTTTATCCGCGGGTCGGGTCGGGCAGTTGAAATAAAAAAAAATTAGATTTTAAATAGATTCAGGCGGGTGGCAGTTAAACCAATTCGGAAATATATATACATAGTTAAATGTTGTTACCCACATACGAAAAACGAGCAGGCACCTGCAGCACACCACAACAGAAGAAGAAAAAAAAAAGGGATGGCAACGCCGGTAGCAAACGTGGTACGCGACAAACTAAAAAAGGGAATACTAAAGACCAGGGGAAAAAAAGGCCAGAAAAGTTAAGCGTGGACTCGTTTTTATGAGGTTTTAAATCAGGATGATAGTAATGCTGGCTACGTGATTTGCAAGAGCTGCGACGCTGTTTATGTCTACGACAGTCACAAAACCGGGACATCTAACATGGTGCATCACATTTGTGCAAAACCCCGAACCTCCACAAACACCCTGAGCATGAGCAGTTTCGTCCGCCGTGATCCCAGAAGAGTGCCACAGGATGTTAAAACAAGGCTTACAGATGCATGTGTGAACGCAGCTGCCTGCAGCAGTTTGAGTGGCGCGAGCGCGCTTGGAGGTGCGCTCAGCGCGGCTCCCAGATGATTGCGCACTGGTGTGCGTCTGGGCCGTGACAGCGTGGCACGCATTGAATGTCTCTGCTACATTGGATCAGTCTCCTTTCTTTAACAGGCAAAAGCTTTATAACCTCACTAATGCCTTGCATCGTCTATATTAGATATATAACAACGGGCGGGTGGCGGATGGCGGGCGGGTGCGATTTTGATTAAATGTTAGTTCGGGTGGATGGCGGATGGTTGACGACTTTTGTGATGCGGTTGCGGATGAAATAATTGCGCCTATCCGCGCATCTCTAAGATGGAGCTACAGATTATTCAGTTTTGACTCAAGCATTAGAACTCTGTAAGACACTAAAATTGGTCTTGGACCTTGCACGGTGTGGCTCAGATGGCAGAGCGGCCTGCCAGAAACTTGGGTTCCTGGTTCAAACCTTGCTTCCGCCATCCTAGTCACTGCCGTTGTGTCTTTGGGCAAGATACCCCAGTGCCACCCACACTTATGTTATTATAGCATAACTATAGATAATGGGTTTCTCAATGTAAAGCGCTTTAAGTCACTAGTCCTTACTGAAAGACATGTAGATACTAGGGGTGTACAAAAAAATATCGATTCACACCAAAATCGCGATTATTAATCATCGTAACTGAATCGATTCATAATTTTGAAAAATGTATGTGAAAAAAAATTATCTTTTGACTCAATTTACAAAAATACATTTTAGGCCATCTCCATACAACAAAAAAAGCGTTTCTAATCAGTAATGTGTTTTGAAAATTGTTTTTATAATTGTTGTACAAAAAAAATATCGATTCACACCAAAATCGCGATTATTAATCATCGTAACTGAATCGATTCATAATTTTGAAAAATGTATGTGGAAAAAAAAATTATCTTTTGACTCAATTTACAAAAATACATTTTAGGCCATCTCCATACAACAAAAAAAGCATTTCTAATCAGTAATGTGTTTTGAAAATTGTTTTTATAATTGTTGTACAAAAAAAATATCGATTCACACCAAAATCGCGATTATTAATCATCGTAACTGAATCGATTCATAATTTTGAAAAATGTATGTGGAAAAAAAATTATCTTTTGACTCAATTTACAAAAATACATTTTAGGCCATCTCCATACAACAAAAAAAGCGTTTCTAATCAGTAATGTGTTTTGAAAATTGTTTTTATAATTGTTGTACAAAAAAAAATACTGCACATTGTGAGAATCGTGTTGAATCGAGAAGCGATTCTGAATCAAAGATTCACACCCCTAGTAGATACAGAAACCTAATCTGAATTATAGGATTCCAAAACAAAACATTGCAGGCCTGAGCTAATAAAGCATGGGTCCCCAAACTACGGCCCCAAACATCGTCCACTATCTGGCCCGCAGGACATCCCAATTTAAAAAAATATATATATACTGTGTGTATATATATTCATATATATATATATATATATATATATATATATATATATATATATATATATATATATATATATATATATATACACACACAGTATTAATATCCAGCTGGTCAGGCAAGTTATATTGTTAATGTAGATGCCCATATCTGCTGTACAGATTTATTTTACAAAATCGATGTATGGGATGCTTCTCTTATTGCCTTATATGTGTTTGACTTAATTAAATGATTTAATACATTTAGTGTTTGGCGCAGCCGGGCTGGAGCAGGAGGGATTAGAAAGAAGAGGGTGAAAAAAAGAGGACAGAGGAGGGAATTGTGGGGACAAAAGGGGAACAATACAACAACATTAAAAATGTGTGTGCGTGCGTGCGTGCGTGCGTGCGTGCGTGCGTGCGTGCGTGCGTGCGTGTGTGTGTATGTGTGTATATATATATATATACATACATTACCGTATTTTTCGGAGTATAAGTCGCCCCTGCCGAAAATGCATAATAAAAAAGGAAAAAAACATATATAAGTCGCACTGGAGCCCGGCCAAACTATGAAAAAAACTGAGACTTATAGTCCGAAAAATACGGTATATATATAATGTATATATAGATATGTAATGTATGTATACATAGATATGTAATGTATATATGTATATCTATATAATAATAATAATAATGGATTACATTTAATATAGTGCTTTTCTATTATTAGATACTCAAAGCGCTCACAGAGACCCATCATTCATTCACACCTGGTATATATATGTATATATATATATGTATATGTATGTATATATACATGTGTATATATATATACATACACATGTGTGTATATATATATATATATATATATATATATATATATATATATATATATACACATGTGTATATATATATATCCATCCATCCATCCATCCATCCATCCATCTTCTTCCGCTTATCCGAGGTCGGGTCGCGGGGGCAGCAGCCTAAGCAGGGAAGCCCAGACTTCCCTCTCCCCAGCCACTTCGTCCAGCTCCTCCCGGGGGATCCCGAGGCGTTCCCAGGCCAGCCGGGAGACATAGTCTTCCCAACGTGTCCTGGGTCTTCCTCGTGGCCTCCTACCGGTCGGACATGCCCTAAACACCTCCCTAGGGAGGCGCTCGGGTGGCATCCTGACCAGATGCCCGAACCACCTCATCTGGCTCCTCTCGATGTGGAGGAGCAGCGGCTTTACTTTGAGCTCCCCCCGGATGGCAGAGCTTCTCACCCTATCTCTAAGGGAGAGCCCCGCCACCCGGCGGAGGAAACTCATTTCGGCCGCTTGTACCCGTGATCTTGTCCTTTCGGTCATAACCCAAAGCTCATGACCATAGGTGAGGATGGGAACGTAGATCGACCGGTAAATTGAGAGCTTTGCCTTCCGGCTCAGCTCCTTCTTCACCACAACGGGTCGATACAGCGTCCGCATTACTGAAGACGCCGCACCGATCCGCCTGTCGATCTCACCATCCACTCTTCCCTCACTCGTGAACATATATATATATATATATATATATATATATATACATTTATATACACATTTATATATGTGTGTGTGTATATATATATATATATATATATATATATACATGTATGTATGTGTGTGTGTATATTTATATATACACATGTATATGTGTGTGTGTGTATATATATATATATATATATATATATATATATATATATATATATATATATATATATATATATGGCATGCAGCCCTCTTGTTCCTTTCAAGAAATATTCGACAAGACTGTGAGGAAGCAGGGTCTTAAAATCACCCGTGACCCACACCACATACTTCATAGTGAAATTGTGTTGATGGTAAATGGTACAGAACAGCAACATACAAACTCAACAGGTATAGATTTTCCTTTGTCCCACTGGGAATAAAAGCACTTAACACCAGAAAACTACTGTAATAACCGGATGGAGTAATAAGGAGTGCAAAATTGGGATAGTGCAATACGGGAGGTGTGCAATACGGGGGAGTGTAATGTGTGATCTCATAACTAACTGATATACCTGCACACTGTTCATTGTCGTCACTGTATTGTCGGATGAATTGTATGTATGTATGTATGTAAAACGTTGTGTCTTGATGTCCAAGACAAATTTCTCCTCGGGACAATAAAGCTAATTATATATATATATATATATATATATATATATATATATATATATATATATATACATATATATACACTATTATATATACACTAATAATACAAACAATGTAACAGTTTGCACATGCTCTTTAGCACTTATTTGGATCTCAGTAGATCAGAGCCTGTGTTATCAATTACAGGTGCCACCCTGCCTCATCCTTCAGATGCCTCGCTTTGGGAAGAAATTCAAGATGTTTGAGAAAATTATTCCCTCCCTGGAGTTAGACATCACTAACCTTCTGTCTGAAGGTAAACACTATACATTTCAATTAAGTTTTAAATATAATAGAAGGAGTTTTAAACATTGACAAACGCAGCAGATACAGATATATGTGTTCTTGGATGTTTCAGGTCCTCAGCAGTGCATACTTTGTGGAAAGTTGGCCCAAGAAGAGTGCCTTGATTGTTTTGAAGAGCCTGTTTTTGGCTGCACTGGATGCAAAATCTTCTGCAGTACATGTTCTGCTCAGGTTGGCAATGTTAACTGGACATGAGAGTCATTGTTTTACTTTGTCCCATCAGTAGTTTACCAGGACAGGTGGGGAAACTACTAATACTAATAAACGTAATCACGAAGTGTCTCAAGAAGATCACAAAAATAATTGGTAAAAAAATACACTTCTTATTAATATTTAAATAAAAGTAGGCAGGAGCTTAAAACTAAATTTCAACATGTTTTGGAGACTTGCTGACCACTTTTCAATTAGAGTATTTTGATTTGTTACCTCAATTATTTTAACCTTTAGTTAAGGGGTCATATTATGATTTTTTTCTACATTTAAAACACTTCCTTCTGGTTGACATCAGTGTTTCTTAACTATAGGGCCAGGGCTCATTGTTGGGCCGTGAGCGCCCCCTTCAGCTGCCAAAAAATATCTGTTTCGGAACCAGCCTATCTTGCCGATTGTATTGTACCATATGTCCCGGCAAGAAATCTGTGTTCAAAGAACTCCGGCTTATTAGTGA
>NC_084561.2:10533823-10553823 GCF_033978685.3 Nerophis lumbriciformis
GAAAAAAATGGTAGAGACAAAAAGACACGCACCTGGGGATAGGCTGATTGGCAACACTAAATTGTCCCGAGTGTGTGAATGTGAGTGTGAATGTTGTCTGTCTATCTGTGTTGGCCCTGTGATGAGGTGGCGACTTGTCCAGGGTGTACCCCGCCTTCCGCCCGAATGCAGCTGAGATAGGCTCCAGCACCCCCCGTGACCCTGAAAGGGATAAGCGGTAGAAAATGGATGGATGGATGGTCGAGACAAAAAGAAAAAGTGGTAGAGACAAAAAGAAAAAGTGGTAGAGACAAAGTCGTGACCAGAAAACATTTGATCAGAGTGGAGGCAGCAGTGAGACAATCGTGACGGCTATTAAGACTCTTGTGTTGTCGCTTCATTATTAGCTCGGCTTCTCCAGAGAAATGTTTGTTTGCTGTTAGAGCTGTATAGGTCCTTCCTTTCATCATCTCTTTGTCTGCAATATACTACTCCTCTGCTCTTGGAACTGCACTATAATGCACTTCTTACACGATTCTTCTGCAATGAAGAACAGTCTGCAAAATAAACTGACAAGTAGTCTATAGAGCAGGGGTGGGCAAACCTTTTGGCTCAGGGGCCACATTGGCTTTTGAAATTTGACAGACGGGCCGGGTGAACACATGATGCATTTCAAAGCATATCATATCATATCTATTTTATATTTTACTTAACTTGTTGTGACACAAACAATTGCAGCCATTTTACTGAAGAACTTACACGCCACTAACTCGCCGGCCAGGGCGAGTTGGCTGCGCTGCCCTGGCTCTACCCGCTGACAGCCGATAAACAGGTGCAGAATGTAAACATTTGTGTAATGTAAACCACGCCCTCCCACCTGCCCATTAAAGCTGTGAACTCTGGGAAAGACTAATCTTGTTACTTTGATTACTTTGGGAAGTACTCAAAAGTATACTATACATTTGATGTTAGCAGATAGTAAGTCAACAATGCAGAAATGTTTCTTACACATCATATTCAACATTTCTTGAATGTGTTATGATGATGATTATTGCAATTGTTTTTTTTTTCATGTAACCAAGTTTGTCTTGGTGCTCGCAGACAAAGGCCATACACCCAGACTGTGATCTGGTGGTCGAGCACATGAAGAAACAGGAAGAATGCATTCAGATCCTCAAACAGGAAGAAATCAACTTTCCTACATTTACAGGTGTGTAAGTAACAAAGTAGAAAACAGAACTAATGATAAAGTACCACATTTATAGGTGTGTAAGTAATAAAGTAGAAAACAGAATTATTGATGCAGTACCACATTTACAGGTGTGTAAGTAATAAAGTAGAAATAAGAATTATTGATACAGTACCACATTTACAGGTGTGTAAGTAATAAAGTAGAAAACATAATTATTGATACAGTACCACATTTACAGGTGTGTAAGTAATAAAATACAAATGTAGAAAACGTAATTATTGATACAGTACCACATTTACAGGTGTGTAAGTAATAAAGTACAAATGTAGAAAACATAATTATTGATACAGTACCACATTTACAGGTGTGTAAGTAACAAAGTACAAATGTAGAAAACATAATTATTGATACAGTAACACATTTACAGGTGTGTAAGTAACAAAGTAGAAAACATAATTATTGATACAGTACCACATTTACAGGTGTGTAAGTAATAAAGTACAAATGTAGAAAACATAATTATTGATACAGTACCACATTTACAGGTGTGTAAGTAATAAAGTAGAAAACATAATTATTGATACAGTACCACATTTACAGGTGTGTAAGTAACAAAGTACAAATGTAGAAAACATAATTATTGATACAGTACCATATTTACGGTGTGTAAGTAATAAAGTAGAAAACATAATTATTGATACAGTAACACATTTACAGGTGTGTAAGTAACAGAGTAGAAAACAGAATTATTGATACAGTACCACATTTACAGGTGTGTAAGTAATAAAGTACAAATGTAGAAAACAGAATTATTGATACAGTACCACATTTACAGGCGTGTAAGTAATAAAGTAGAAAACAGAATTATTGATACAGTACCACATTTACAGGTGTGTAAGTAATAAAGTAGAAAACATAATTATTGATACAGTACCATATTTACAGGTGTGTAAGTAATAAAGTAGAAAACATAATTATTGATACAGTACCACATTTACAGGTGTGTAAGTAACAAAGTAGAAAACATAATTATTGATACAGTACCACATTTACAGGTGTGTAAGTAACAAAGTAGAAAACATAATTATTGATACAGTACCACATTTACAGGTGTGTAAGTAATAAAGTAGAAAACATGATTATTGATACAGTACCACATTTACAGGTGTGTAAGTAATAAAGTAGAAAACAGAATTATTGATACAGTACCACATTTACAGGTGTGTAAGTAATAAAGTAGAAAACAGAATTATTGATACAGTACCACATTTACAGGTGTGTAAGTAATAAAGTAGAAAACATAAATATTGATACGGTACCACATTTACAGGTGTGTAAGTAATAAAGTAGAAAACAGAATTATTGATACAGTACCACATTTACAGGTGTGTAAGTAACAAAGTAGACAACATAATTATTGATACAGTACCACATTTACAGGTGTGTAAGTAATAAAGTAGAAAACATAATTATTGATACAGTACCACATTTACAGGTGTGTAAGTAACAAAGTAGAAAACAGAACTAATGATAAAGTACCACATTTATAGGTGTGTAAGTAATAAAGTAGAAAACAGAACTAATGATAAAGTACCACATTTATAGGTGTGTAAGTAATAAAGTAGAAAACAGAATTATTGATACAGTACCACATTTACAGGTGTGTAAGTAACAAAGTAGAAAACAGAACTAATGATAAAGTACCACATTTATAGGTGTGTAAGTAATAAAGTAGAAAACAGAATTATTGATACAGTACCACATTTACAGGTGTGTAAATAATAAAGTAAAAAACATAATTATTGATACGGTACCACATTTACAGGTGTGTAAGTAATAAAGTAGAAAACAGAATTATTGATACAGTACCACATTTACAGGTGTGTAAGTAATAAGGTAGAAAACAATTATTTGATACAGTACCACATTTACAGGTGTGTAAGTAATAAAGTAGAAAAAAATTATTGATACAGTACCACATTTACAGGTGTGTAAGTAATAAAGTAGAAAACATAATTATTTGATACAGTACCACATTTACAGGTGTGTAAGTGACAAAGTAGAAAAAAATTATTGATACAGTACCACATTTACAGGTGTGTAATTAATAAAGTAGAAAACATAAATATTGATACGGTACCACATTTACAGGTGTGTAAGTAATAAAGTAGAAAACATAATTATTTGATACAGTACCACATTTACAGGTGTGTAAGTAATCAAGTAGAAAAAAATTATTGATACAGTACCACATTTACAGGTGTGTAAGTAATCAAGTAGAAAAAAATTATTGATACAGTACCACATTTATAGGTGTGTAAGTAATAAAGTAGAAAACATAATTATTGATACGGTACCACATTTACAGGTGTGTAAGTAATAAAGTAGAAAACATAAATATTGATACGGTACCACATTTACAGGTGTGTAAGTAATAAAGTAGAAAACAGAATTATTTGATACAGTACCACATTTACAGGTGTGTAAGTAATCAAGTAGAAAAAAATTATTGATACAGTACCACATTTACAGGTGTGTAAGTAATCAAGTAGAAAAAAATTATTGATACAGTACCACATTTATAGGTGTGTAAGTAATAAAGTAGAAAACATAATTATTGATACGGTACCACATTTACAGGTGTGTAAGTAATAAAGTAGAAAACATGATTATTGATACAGTACCACATTTACAGGTGTGTAAGTAATAAAGTAGAAAACAGAATTATTGATACAGTACCACATTTATAGGTGTGTAAGTAATAAAGTAGAAAACATAAATATTGATACGGTACCACATTTACAGGTGTGTAAGTAATAAAGTAGAAAACATGATTATTGATACAGTACCACATTTACAGGTGTGTAAGTAATAAAGTAGAAAACATGATTATTGATACAGTACCACATTTACAGGTGTGTAAGTAATAAAGTAGAAAACATGATTATTGATACAGTACCACATTTACAGGTGTGTAAGTAATAAAATAGAAAACATAATTATTGATACAGTACCACATTTACAGGTGTATAAGTAATAAAGTAGACAACATAATTATTTGATACAGTACCACATTTACAGGTGTGTAAGTAATAAAGTAGAAAACATAATTGTTCATACAGTACCACATTTACAGGTGTGTAAGTAGTGGTGTAGAAAACAGAACTACATATAAACTTAATTAGATGATGTGTTTAGGGACAAGCGGTGGAAAATTGATAGATTCCCTCTAACGGGTGAATTTCAAAGAATTACCTCGCAACAATTTCCTATTTCTTTACTATTATCTACTTCCTGTACTTTATTATATGTTCTGCTTTCTGTACTTCACTATACTATTCTCTACTTTACTGTTATTCCTGTACTTTAATATACTCTACTATTCTCTAGTTTCTGTACTTTACTATTCTCAACTTCTTGTATTTTACTATGCTCTACTTCCTATACTTTACTTTTTTTAACTTACTGTATTTTACTACTCTCTACTTCCTGTACTTGACTATTCTCTACCTTCTGTACTGTAAAATTCTCTACTTCCTGTACTTTGCTATTCTCAACTTTCTGTACTGTACTACTCTCTACTTCCTGAACTCTACTATTCTCTACTTTCTGTCCTTTACTATTCTCTACTTCCTGTACTTAATTATTCTCTACTTTGCGTGCTTCACCATTCTCTATTTCCTGTACTATTCTGTACTTCCTGTACCTTACCGTTTTCTACTTTCTGTTCTACACTATTCTCTACTTCATTTACTTTATTATTCTGTACTTCTTGTACTTTACTATTCTCTACTTCCTGTACTTGACTATTATTTCCTTTTTGTACTTTACTATTTTCTACTTCCCGTACTTCACTATTCTCTACTTCTATTATTCACTATTCTCTACTTCCTGTACTTTACTATTCTCAACTTTCTGTGCTTTACTACTATCTACTTCCTGTACTCTCTTATTCTCTACTTTCTGTCCTTTACTATTCTCTACTTCCTGTTCTTAATTATTCTCTACTTCCTATATTTCACTATTTTCTACTTCCGCCACTTTTTTCGACCTCCTGTACTTTACTATTCTCTACTTCATGTACTTAATTGTTCTCTACTTCCTGTTCTAATTTGTACTTCCTTTACCTTACCGTTTTCTACTTTTTGTCCCTCATTATTCTCTACTTCTTGTACTAATTTATGCTTCCTGTACCTTACCATTTTCTACTTCCTTTACTTCATTATTGTGTACTTCTTGTACTTTACTATTCTCTACTTCCTGTACTTTACTATTCTTTCCTTTTTGTACTTTACTATTTTCTACTTCCTGTGCTTCTCTATTTTCTACTTTCAGTACTTCACTATTCTCTACCTTCTGTACTTTACTATTGTCCACTTTCTGTTCTTTCCTGTTCTCTACTTCCTGTACTTTAGTATTATCTATTCCCTGGTTGTACTATTGTCTACTTCCTGTACTTCAATATGCTCTACTTCTGTTATTCATTATTTTCTACTTCCTGTACTTTAATATTCTCTACTATTTTCTACGTCCTGTACTTTACAACTCTCTACTTCCAATACTTAACTATTCTCTACTTCCTGTACTTCACTATTCTCTACTTCTATTACTCACTATTCTCTACTCCCTGTACTTCTCTACTATTTCTACTTCCTGTACTTTACTATTCTCTACTTTTTATAGTTTACTATTCATTGCTTCCTGTATTTCACTATTTTCTAATTCCGGTGCTCTATTCTCTCCCTGATGTACTTTATAATGTTCTACTTCCTGTACTTAACCATTTTCCACTTTCCATACTTTATTATTCTTTCCCTATTATACTTTTTTTCTACTCCCTGTTCTTCACTTTTCTCCACATCCTGTACTTAACTATTATTTTCTTCCTGCACTTTCCTATTCTTTCCTTGATGTACTTTATTATTTTCTACTTCTTGTACTTAACCATGTTCTACTTCCTTTACTTCACTATTCTCTACTTATTATTATTTCCTTACTGTACTTTATTATTTTCTACTTCCTGTTCGTCAATATTATCTACTTCCTGCGCTTTACTATTGTTCATTTTATATACTTTAATATTCCCTATTTTATGTACTTCCACGCTGCTATTTCCTCTGTGGTCTTTGACATATTTGGCTGTGCCACAAAGAGTAAGAAGACATGAAAGAAGAATGTTTCAATATTTATAAGATCTGGCAACTCAACTACCCGAGTTGTCTTTGTGTTTTTATTCCCATGTTGCTCTTATCTGCCTGCTCTTGTTCCCTGCCTAGTTTGTGCTTTATCACTCCACTGTTTATTAACGGGAGGATATTGCAGTGTACGTATATCCCTGTGGTGCCATTATATCATTTGTAACAATATTTTGGTAGCAGCTATGTTGAAAAATGCTTTATTGGACCACGAAAACGTGGTGTGTAGAAAAGTCGCGAGGGGACCAATACACACCTAGAATTGTAGAGCATCCATTTAGATTGGCGTTTAGCTATAATTTCATAGTTTGCTCTCCATGGAAATAGCTAGGTTTTTCTTGTAAATTCTCCTTAATGTTTATTATGTAATTTACATCATAAAATTCACTGAACAAGCAGCTTCATTTACTATTACCCACTAGTACTGTGATTGAACTGTGGTTGTTTTTAAAGGGCTTTATAAATAAAGTTGGTATGGTATGGTATGGAACTAGTAAATATATGTACATTTTCACATCTACAATACGCATCAAAGTATTTACTTTTATAGCAACATCATCCATGCACACTAAATATCATTTATTGTTATTTTTTTGTAGCAACATGGTCCAGGCTTTAGGGCAGTTCTGTCCAAAGTGCGGCCATCCACTTAAAGTTCGTACATCCACAAGCACATTCAATATACAAAACATACTTATACACATTCTGTACATATACATTCACTGTACAAACACATATACACATTCTGTACATATACAAGTACATATACTCATGCACATAATCACGTTTCATCAAACATATATTAACGTTGTTGCCCTAGGGCAGGAGTCGGCAACCCGTGGCTCTAGACGGCTCTTTAGCGCCGCCCTAGTGGCTCTCCGGAGCTTTTTCAAAAATGTATGAAAAATGGAAAAAGATGAGGGGGAAAAAAATATATTTTTTGTTTTAATATGGTTTCTGTAGGAGGACAAACATGACACAAACCTCCCTAATTGTTAGAAATCACACTGTTTATATTAAACATGCTTCACTGATTCGAGTATTTGGCGAGCGCCGTTTTTGTCCTACTAATTTTGGCGGTCCTTGAACTCACCGTAGTTTGTTTACATGGAACATTTCTCCGACTTTCTAGGACGTGTTTTATGCCACTTCTTTTTCTGTCTCATTTTGTCCACCAAACTTTTAACGTTGTGCGTGAATGCACAAAGGTGAGTTTTGTTGATGTTATTGACTTGTGTGGAGTGCTAATCAGACATTTTTGGTCACTGCATGACTGCAAGCTAATCGATGCTAACATGCTATTTAGGCTAGCTATATGTACATATTGCATCATTAGGCCTCATTTGTAGGTATATTTGAGCTCATGTAGTTTCCTTTAAGTCCTCTTAATTCAATGTATATCTCATGACACACTATCTGTATGTAATATGGCTTTTATTTTTTTGCGGCTCCAGACAGATTTGTTTTTGTATTTTTGGTCCAATATGGCTCTTTCAACATTTTGGGTTGCCGACCCCTGCCCTAGGGTAAAGTGGGTATAACACATGGCACACTGACAGAGCTTAACCTATTGTTACTATAACTATCTACAAGGTTAATGTAGGTTGCTTCTCTAGCTCCCCCTCCATTTTTCTGCATTCTTTCGTATCTCAAGTTATCATTACGTATATGTATTGTTGCATTTGAACAACTGTATTGTTGATAATATTGTTCATTATCAATAGTGATATTTCTATTGGTATTTGTATTGCTCCATTTGTAGTGTAATAATGCTCATTGTCATTTCTGTATTATTATTTGGCTGCACCAAATGATAATATAAATACATTTAATAAAGTCAAATACAAATAAGGCAACAAGAGAAGTATCCTACACTTCTCTTTTGTAAAGTAAATCTGAACAGCCGATATGGGCATCTACATCAACTATATGATTTGCCTGAGAAGCTGGACAGGACAAAAAAAAAAGAAGAAAAAAAGAAAAAGAAAAAAAAAAAGTGCGGCCCGCAGCTCATTTTTTAACAACCCGTGTTCGATTCTAAAAATCTTAATACCGGTAATTTAAAAAAAGAAAGAAAAAAAACATAATCAAGTGGATTAAAAGCGCAAACAGGTTACATGCAACAAGAAAAAGTTGAAACTTGGACTATAATTCTTTTTTTCTTTATCTTTTGTTACTGCTCAAAAAAATAATAATGAATCAAAATCAATGTTGTTATGAATTATTGACCTATTCACAACTCCAGTTACGTCACATCAACAATTCCACTTTGAAATATTTATTGGGGGAAATATTGCATATTTTGTGTTCTTGTCGTTTAAAAAACTATGTTTTCTTTGACACAAAGGGCATAAAACAAACATCCTATACATCTGAAGTTGATCTATAGACTTAAGTGTTGAAAGTAAAAAAAATAACAATAAGTTAAAGTTAAAGTACCAATGATTGTCACACACACACTAGGTGTGGTGAAATTTGTCCTCTGTATTTGACCCATCCCCTTGTTCACCCCCTGGGAGGTGAGGGGAGCAGTGGGCAGCAGCGGTGCCGCGCCCGGGAATGATTTTTGGTGATTTAACCCCCAATTCCAATTGATGCTGAGTGCCAAGCAGGGAGGTAATGGGTCCCATTTTTATAGTCTTTGGTATGACTCGGCCGGGGTTTGAACTCACAACCTACCGATCTCAGGGCGGACACTCTAACCACTAGGCCACTGAGGAGGCCTAGTGGTTAGAGTGTCCGTATTTTTCGGACTATAAGTTGCAGGTTTTTTTTATAGTTTGGCCGGGGGTGCGACTTATACTCAGGAGCGACTTATGTGTGAAATTATTAACACATTACCATAAAATATCAAATAGTATCATTTAGCTCATTCACGTAAGAGAATAGACGTATAAGATTTCATGGGATTTAGCGATTAGGAGTGACAGATTGTTTGGTAAACGTATAGCATGTTCTATATGTTATAGTTATTTGAATGACTCTTACCATAATATGTTACGTTAACATACCAGGCACCTTCTCAGTTGGTTATTGTCAGGACTTGGACTATGGCGTGGTTTGTTCTTCCGTGGTGCAAATGAACATTTGGACCAGACATGGCGTGAAGGTGAAGACATGATTTATTTAAACACTATAACTACAAAAAGAACAAACTAAAGGCGCGCACAAGGCGGAAGTACAAACTTGACAAATGAAACCAATACTTGCACGTGGGCAAAAAACTAAGGACATGAACAAAAGTCGCTAACTGTGGCATGAATCGAAAAAACTTACTTGGACAGGGCATGAAGTACGCAGAGGTAAACAGAGTGTGACAGGGGTATGAATCCGGATGTCGCCAGAACGACAAACTGAAAACAATTAACTTAAATACTAGTGACATGATTAGTGAAAACAGGTGCGTGACTCAAAACGTGAAACAGGTGCGTGACGTGACAGGTGAAAACTAATGGGTTGCTATGGTGACAAACAAGAGTGCACAATGAGTCCAAACGTGAAACAGGTGAAACTAATGGGTAACCATGGAAACAAGACAAGGGAGTGACAAGCCAGAAACTAAAGAGTCCATAACTAAACAAAACAAAACATGACTAAAACAAAACATGATTACACAGACATGACAGTTATTTATGCGTCATATAACGTACACTTATTCAGCCTGTTGTCAACTATTCTTTATTTATTTTAATTGCCTTTCAAAATGTCTATTCTTGGTGTTGGGTTTTATCAAATAAATTTCCCCAAAAAGTGCGACTTATACTCCAGTGCGACTTATATGTTTTTTTTCCTTCTTTATTAGGCATTTTCGGCCGGTGCGACTTATACTCCAGAGAGCGACTTATACTCCGAAAAATACGGTAATAAAAAAACTAATAAATAATAAAAACTAATTTAAAAAAAAACATAACTACTTTTTTTTAACACTTTTTTGAGTTGGGCCCATTTGGGTCCCGGAGAACTTTAGTGGGATTTTTTTTTTGTAATGATAAAAATAATAATGAATTCAAATCAATGGTGTTATGAATTATTCATTTATTACAGCTCCAAATTCTTAACTTCAAATATTCCACTTGTATTTAATTTTTTTGGAAAGGCGGGGGAATAATAATAATAATGCATATTTTGTGGTTTTGCCATAAAAAAATAAAAAAAAGAGTTGTCTCTGACAAAAAGTGCATAAAACATTATTTATATTTTTTACTTTATAGCAACAGATAGACATGACGTTGATCTTGAGATTTACTGTTAGCCTTGAATAAGAAAATAATATATTGTTTTTAACAATTTTAACGACAGACTTTTTTGGGTCCCAAGGACCAAACCTGAGGGGAGCCATAAAAGTAAAAAAAAAAAAGGGAAAATATCAAAAAGGCCTCTGCATGCTTTAATTTTGGTGTGCGGGCCTCAGAGGAAAAAGTTTGGACACCCCTGCTTTAAGGGGTTAACACAAATCTCTTTTCATTTTTCAATGAATGTCACATGTAAAGTGTTTATGTGAAATGTATGGCGTGTGTATTCCCTTTTGTGAACATTGTTTACCTTCCGTAAAGTGATTGTGGAAAAAGTGATGGATGTTATCATTCTCAGGGTGTCAAACGGCGTGGGACAACATTAGCTGCTGGTTCCGCGCTGAGGTGGGACAGGTGGTCGCTGCGTCGTGCGCCAATATCTCCCAGCTGTTTCAGCAGCAAGGTACTGGACATCATTTACAAACCGTTGTCGTTTATTTGACAGGAACATTTGGAAGCAGAACAAGGTATAAAGTGTATTATCTGAGCCGGTGTACATTCTGTTTAGTACAGTATGTGGGATGCTTGCTGAAGAAATGATGCGCCAGATTGAAGTGGGAATAAAAGACGGCACATAGAAGAGTAAGAGTGTGTTTAATGGAAGGAACAGTAGGCGTAGGGTTGCTGTAGTTGACCTGATAACTGGATGTTAGTGGGTTCCTGCACCCCAGTGGATTTCCACCTCCACAGATGCTGAGAAATGTCAAGAGCTGGAGCGTTGTTTACGTGGTATCAGGACCATTGCGGAGAAAATAACGAATTGGAAAATCAAAGAGTTCCTCGTTGGTGCCCAGAGCATGAATATGTAACGGGCACATCTCGTTAAGTAAGGCAATGCTGAGAACGAGCAAACCTCCCTGGGGTTTCAGCCTTCGCCCGCCCATGCGCCCACCTATGCTGTGGCCTGAGGGTCTGCGTAACACAGGGTGTCCAAACTTTTTGACTTGGGGGCCGCATTGGGCTAAAAAAAATGTTGGTCGAGGGCCTGCATGTAAAGTAACTGTATATAAATAATACAGTACATATGTGTACATATTAAATATCAATATCATGGCTATATAATTAATAATTCATATACCGTATTTTTCGGAGTATAAGTCGCTCCGGAGTATAAGTCGCACTGGCCGAAAATGCATAATAAAGAAGGAAAAAACATATATAAGTCGCACTGGAGTATAAGTCGCATTTTTTGGGGGAAATTTATTTGATAAAACCCAACACCAAAAATAGACATTTGAAAGGCAATTTAAAATAAATAAAGAATAGTGAACAACAGGCTGAATAAGTGTACGTTATATGAGGCATAAATAACCAACTGAGAACGTGCCTGGTATGTTAACGTAACATATTATGGTAAGAGTCATTCAAATAACTATAACACATACTTGCCAACCCTCCCGGATTTTACGGGAGACTCCCGAAATTCAGCGCCTCTCCCGAAAACCTCCCGGGACAAATTTTCTCCCGAAAATCTCCCGAAATTCGGGCGGAGCTGGAAGCCACGCCCCCTCCAGCTCCATGCGGACCTGAGTGACGTCAGGTGCGCAACACCACGTAAATCGTTGGCCAACCAAAAAGTAACCCCAGTACGCTATAGCCAACATTCACCAGGAGATGGCAACAGACAAACATAGATCACTCTATTACATTCCTCCCCTTTTAGAAATGTATAGAAGTTACTCAAAAAATAAATAAATAAATAAACAACCCAACCAAAAAATGCAGCAGCTCAATTAAAAAACTGTACTTAAGCCACATTCTTTTTTTCTTTTTTTTAGTACTGAACTCTTAACCCTCATTTGTAAACAATAACATACTTATTATACAAACAGTATTTGTACACCTTTAACACAGATTTTTATACTGTCTTCAGAGATTCAGTTTTTTTGGTGGTACTCGAAACCTTTCTGGGTACCTGCGAAAGGGTGTTCAGCATGGTTAGAAAAATAGTGACAGAGAATAGAACAAGGATGGACAATTCAACCCTTAACAAAACAATGAGTAGATGAGTGTTATGTGTGTGTATATGTATAAATAAATGAACACTGAAATTCAAGTATTTCTTTTATTTATATATATATATATTATATATATTATATATATATATATATATATATATATATATATATATATATATATATATATATATATATATAATAAAATAAATATATATATAGCTAGAATTCACTGAAAGTCAAGTATTTCTTATATATATATATATATATATATATATATATATATATATATATATATATATATGAAATACTTGACTTGGTGAATTCTAGCCGTAAATATACTCCTCCCCTCTTAGCCCCGCCCCCAACCACGCCCCCGCCCCACCCCGACTATCCCCCCCACCTCCCGAAATCGGAGGTCTTAAGGTTGGCAAGTATGCTATAACATATAGAACATGCTATACGTTTACCAAACAATCTGTCACTCCTAATCGCTAAATACCATGAAATCTTATACGTCTAGTCTCTTACGTGAATGAGCTAAATAATATTATTTGATATTTTACAGTAATGTGTTAATATTTTCACACATAAGTCGCTCCTGAGTATAAGTCGCACTAAACTATGAAAAAAACTGCGACTTATAGTTCGAAAAATACGGTAGTTGGATATTAAGAGTATGTGAAAGTTTGACTCCTACCTTGTTTGCTTCTGTGACGATCTCTCCTTAAAGTGTTGTAATCAATTAGAAATATCAAGCAGCTAAAATGCGCCAAACATGAATAAGTGTGGAGAGTGTTTTGCATTTTTTCCAGCATGCTTTGTAATGGATTTAAATGGGTGTCATTTAGATGTTTTTATGGTGCAAGGACATTTTTATAATATCCACAAAGTTCAGTGAGTAGGTTGTGTTATGTGTGACCATGTGTTTTGACATTTTGTGTTGGTTGGATTTCTTCTTCTTTTTTGTACCATGACCAGGGAAGGTTGTCTGCATTGAGTCATACAACTAAATGCTGCGCAGACAGCCAATAAGAGCATATTATTTTTTTGTAGCAACATGGTCCAGGCTTTAGGGCAGTTCTGTTCAAAGTGCGGCCAGGGGCCATTCGCGGCCCGCAGCTCATTTTTTAACAACCCGTGTTCAATTCTAAGAATCCGAATAATTTCAAAAAAAGAAAAAAAAAACATAATAAAGTGGATTAAAAGAGCAAACAGGTTACATGCAACAAAAAAAGTTGCAATTTTGACTTTAATTGTTTTTTTCTTTATCTTTTGTTACTGCTCAAAAAATTATAATAAATCAAAATCAATGTTGTTATGAATTATTGACCTATTCACACATTTCTTTTTTTGTTTTTGTACCATGACCAGGGAAGGTTGTCTACATTGAGTGATATAACTAAATGCTGCGCATGCAGCCAATAAGAGCATAATTAAAGGTCCATCCATCCATCCATTTTCTACCACTTGTCCCTTTCGGGGTTGCGAGGGGTGCTGGATTCTGCATTTGGGCCATTAATCTTAATTACCCTCACTGGCCATTGGATGGATTCAAAACAATGGCATCAAAGTCAGTCTTCTTGCATTTGGATCATTCCAGACGCATGAATGCGCTGCTGTTGTGATGGTTCACTGCTTACCAGTGACGTGCGGTGAGGTTGATGGCTGGTGAGGCACTGACTTCATCACAGTCAGATTTACAAACATATGAACCCTAAAGAGTATCTTATTCACCATTTGATTGGCAGCAGTTAACGGGTTATGTTTAAAACCTCATACCAGCATTCTTCCCTGCTTCGCACTCAGCATCAAGGGTTGGAATTGGGGGTTAAATCACCAAAAATGATTCCCGGGCGCGGTGCCGCTGCTGCCCACTGCTCCCCTCACCTCCCAGGGGGTGAACAAGGGGATGGGTCAAATGCAGAGGACACATTTCATTACACCTAGTGTGTGTGTGACAATCATTGATTCTTTAACTTAACTTTAACTTTACACATACAAACTGTAGCACACAAAAAAGCACATTTAATAAAAAAAACGTTATTATGGTCTTACCTTTACTTAGAAATGAAGTCCACAACTAAAGCCCTCACTTAAACTTTCCACGTGCAAGATTGAATCGATTTAAAAAAGTGTAACCGAGGGTTTATAAATGTCGACTATACTGTATGAAACTACAAAATAACAAACACGGAGGCTCCAGTTTACACGAGGACCACTTTATTTACCTTCTTTCAAAAACCTCCGTTCCACTACAACATGTCATCACTTCCGCTCTTGGCGCCTTCAAAATAAGAGCTCAAGGCATATACTGTATAACAGCGCATAACAGGAACTTAACATCACAAATAGGAAAGCCCATAAAATAGGTTACAAAAGTTATTTAATAAGAAGCCAAAAAGTGCAAAAACAATAATGTTCATGTTGGAGGAGTTGTGAATTAGATACACCTGCAGTCTGCAGGTGTACCTAATGTTGTGTCCCTGCAGTCATTCACAACTCCTCCAACACGAACATTACTGTTTTTGCACTTTTTGGCTTCTTATGAAATAACTTTTTTAAATAGATTCAATCTTGCACGTGGAAAGTTAAGTGTGGGCTTTAGTTGATATAACAATTCTACGGCGGGGGTGCAGGAGGCGGGGCTACTGGAGCCTCAGCCAGTGCGTCTTTTGCAGCCGTTTTATGATCGCTCAGCACAAGAAATACGTTACACACATACAGTTGTTGACAAAATACACTGTACATTATATACCTCAGCTAACTAAACTAGGGAAATGTATAATATAATTCATATAGCAATACAGTCTCACTGCACAGCAGGCCAGCAGTTAGCCGAGTCCGTCCATGTTGAGGCACTGAGTGACGTGCCTCAACTGGCTGCTGTTCACCGCACCGTCTCTTCTCAGTATTTGAACGGCAAATGTGAAAATTCAGCGATTTTGAATAAAAATAATCTAAAACTGGTGAAGTTAAATGGAAAATAACTTTATAGTATAATCACTGCATACATATAACAATTTAATTATTTTTTTTTCTTTTTACATTTTTTTTCTTTCCATGATGGCAGGTGAGGCCCGCCTCACCTGCCTCTAGTGACTGCACATCACTGCTGCTTACCTGCAGAGCATCAGCAAGCTAAAAATAATTTTCCGTTGTCAATAGATTGCGATTCTATATATTCTATACAGTAAGAGTTGTGAATAATTATTTTATTTGTAGTAAAATTTATTATTCAGTCTGTCCATGATTTCGCAAGCATTTTTTATTTTTGTGTGATAGTAGCGGCCTAAAATGCCTGATTGTGAGGCGGCATTTTCGAACAGCTGATGCAAAAGTTGCAATGTTTTCAGGCTTAAATTGATTTTATGAATTTGTAATCAATGAATTTGTTTTTTGTAACCCTTGTCCCAAAAAGCACAGTATTTCATCAAATCCCGACAAAATATGATTAATTTTCATCCTAAATTAAACGTACATTTTCCCTAGCGAAAAACGCGATTTAAAATACTGTTCATGTGTAACACGCGTGATTCAGACCTGGGTCGCCGGCATTAGAGACGAGCATGCTAACTATCGAGCTAAAAGCCCGGGCTATTAACCTGATAGCCTGCACTGTTTTTGAGGTTGTCAGGGAGTGGGGTTCACTAACGTTTACATCAGTGGTTCTTAACCTGGGTTCGATCGAACCCCAGGGGTTCGGCAGAGCCTCAGCCGCGGAGGTCAAGACACGACCGACTCATCGTGTAAACAAAAACTTCTCCCTATCGACGTATTATGGATACCCCCAAACAATGTTCCCTCTAATTTTCCATATGTGTGAGCAAACGCAAACACTCCTTGAGCATTCGGTGGAGCACATGTGAGCGACGTCAGACGTGCACATGCACTGTGGCCACACCAGCAGCACACCTGTCCCAAACCTGACTAAAATAACAAGTTCAATGTTTTATTATTGTAATGAAATGACAGCAGTCATTTCCATGAGATTATTTTCTAACATAAGTGTTTTGGCCCACTTTCAATGACTATAACATATTGTTTTTCATGAGCTGTGTACTAGTATTATATGTCTGCTTTGGAAATAATGTGTACCCCTTTCAGATATCGCATTTAGTTCCCACTAAAACATTCACATGTTGCACAATGAGATGTAAACATGGGATCATGTGTACATTCCTGTAACTTTCTGTTTGTAAAATATACCTTTATTAGTATTTCTTTTATATAATAATATAATTTTATGATTACGGTTTGGGTTCGGTGAATGCGCATGTGAAACTGGTGGGGTTCGGTACCTCCAACAAGGTTAAGAACCACTGGTTTACATGGCCCAGCCACACTGGCTGGCCTCCATCGCAATGTAACGGTAACTCGCTAGCTAGCTAGCTAACACCTGTTAAGTTAAAGTTAAAGTACCCATGATTGTCACACACACACTAGACCGTTACACTGCTAGTCGAGCTGCCTAAAACACAACAATTATTATCCCGGGAATAAAAATAAAAACTTTGTCATCGTCTTTCTTTGACGTAAATAGAACATTAGTCCTGTGTCATTGAGAGTTCAATTGGAAAGCCTTGCGATTAGTAAAGTTGATGGTATTCGCTTGACAAATTGATCGTACTGTTCTGTCCTAGGTTACATCTACAGGAACTGCACAGAGCACGGCTGGTCGGAGCTCTATCCAGACTACACGGAAGCCTGCCAAGACATCCAATCAGAGCCACAGGTAGAGCACGGCAACTAAAAACATGCAAACATTTCATCTTTTATTTACATTGTTAATGTAGAAAGCTTGGTGCGCCCTGCCATGAGGTGGCGACTTGTCCAGGGTGTACCCCGCCTTCCGCCCAATTGTAGCTGAGATAGGCTCCAGCGCCCCCCGCGACCCCGAAGGGAATAAGCGGTAGAAAATGGATGGATGGATGGAAAGCTTGGTGCATGAATGAAGTCTTTATTGTCGTTGGGGTCAAAACCTACAACTTTTTTTTTTTTTTTTTTTGTGTCCTGTCCAGCTTCTCAGGCAAATCGTATAGTTGATGTAGATGCCCATGTCGGCTGTTCAGATTTACTTTACAAAAGAGAAGTGTAGGATACTTCTCTTGTTGCCTTATTTGTATTTGACTTTATTAAATGTATTTATATTATCATTTAGTGCAGCCGGGCCGGAGCAGGAGGGGATAGAAAGAGAGAAAAAAAGAAGACAGAGGGGGAAATTGTGGGGACAAGAGGGGGATTAGACAGAGAGACAAAAACAACAACAATAGAGCAACATCAGCAAATATGACATGTACAAATATGATGGTAAAAGTAATAGCAAATAAGCAGTTAGCGAAAAATAAAAAATAATACAGAAATGACAATGAGCATTATTACACTACAAATGGATCAATACAAATACCAATAGAAATAGCGCTATTGATAATGAACAATACCAACAATTTACCTTTATTATCAACAATACAGTTGTTTAAATGCAACAATACATATACGTAATGATAACTTGAGATACGAAAGAATGCAGAAAAATGGAGGGGGAGAAAGAGAAGCAACCTACATTAACCTTGTAGATTGTTATAGTCACAATAGGTTAAGCTTTGTCAGTGTGCCATGTGTTACACCCAGTTTACCCTAGGGCAACAACGTTAATATATGTTTGATGAAACGTGATTATGTGCATGAGTGTAAGTATGCATATGTACTTGTATAAAACCTACAACTTAATTAACAGCTTTGTTAAAGAGTATAAAATATAAAATAAAATAAAAACATGTCAACAAGCATCATAATGTCTGTGGATAAAGTTACAAGATAACGCGCAAGCAATAATACCTCTGGTATCGACTAGTTGTGCGATTCAGAATCGATTTTTTTTTTTTTTATCGATTTTTTTGTTGTTGATTTTTTTTTTTTCTTTTTTTTTCTTTTTTTTTTTATTAATCAATCCAAAAAAACAATACACAGCAATACCATAACAATGCAATCCAATTCCAAAACCAAACCCGACCCAGCAACACTCCGAACTGCAATAAACAGAGCAATTGAGAGGAGACACAAACACGACACAGAACAAACCAAAAGTAGTGAAACAAAAATGAATATTATCAACAACAGTATCAATATTAGTTACAATTTGTGTATTGATGTATCAGATATATCAGATTGTAGGTGGGTTTTTTTTTACCCTTCGCGTTCATGTTTCGCTGTGTTTGCTGCATTTTTGTTGCGTTTCGCTTAATAGTAAAATATGTCGAGCGATAAGGGGTGTGACGTTCATAGTTTGTCAATATTCAGTGTTTTATCGTTCATAGTTAATATTGTAAATCCCACATTCTTTATTTTGATGTACATTCTGGGTGTCTCATTCAGTAAAAAAAATTTAAAATTCCATTCCGTTTCTTCAAGCATTCAATCAGACATTATTGTGAGTTTTTGTATTAGTGTTTCTAAAAGAATATATATACCGTTCCCAAACACGTTTTTTTTCTCTGAATTTGGCCCCCGGGTCAAAATAGTTGCCCAGGCTTGCTATAAACTATACACTACTGCCATCTAACGTCTTGAACTTGCAACTGTATTTACAACTTTTTGTCATACTTGCAAATGAGACTTAGAAAAAGGTAAAGCCATTATAATCAGCTCACTTTTAATTGTTGCAATGAAAAATTTTAGTTTACTATCAATATATATATATATATATATATACACGTATGTGTGTGTGTGTGTGTGTGTGTGTGTGTATATATATATATATATATATATATATATATATATACCGTATTTTTCGGACTATAAGTCGCAGTTTTTTTCATAGTTTGGCCGGGGGTGCGACTTATACTCAGGAGCGACTTATGTGTGAAATTATTAACACATTACCGTAAAATATCAAATAATATCATTTAGGTCATTCACGTAAGAGACTAGACGTAAAAGATTTCATGGGATTTAGCGATTAGGAGTGACAGATTGTTGTTGTAAACGTATAGCATGTTCTATATGTTATAGTTATTTGAATGACTCTTACCATAATATGTTTCGTTAACATACCAGGCACGTTCTCAGTTGGTTATTTATGCCTCATATAATGTACACTTATTCAGCCTGTTCACTATTCTTTATTTATTTTAAACTGCCTTTCAAATGTCTATTCTTGGTGTTGGGTTTTATCATATAAATTTCCCCCAAAAATGCGACTTATACTCCAGTGCGACTTATATATGTTTTTTTCCTTCTTTATTATGCATTTTCGGCCGGTGCGACTTATACTCCGAAAAATACGGTATATATATATATATATATATATATATATATATATATATATATATATATATACATATCCATCCATCCATTTTCTACCGCTTATTCCCTTTATATATATATA
>NC_084561.2:10558823-10673823 GCF_033978685.3 Nerophis lumbriciformis
ATTCATTGACAAAAATAGCTAAAAGTGCATCAAATCCTGTGGTTTCTCCCCAACAAGTAAAAAAAATATATATAATTAAATAAATAATTATAGACAGATATCAACATAAAACCACAGACTTACTTTTTACACCATGTACCAAATAAAATTGATTCAAGGTCGGTAAGCTCAACCAGAAAAATACGTACATTAGGCGCACTAGGTTATAAGGCGCACTGTTGATTTTTGAGAAAATGAAAAGATTTTAGGTGTGCCTACTAGTCCGAAAAATACAGTATATATTTTGGACTAATTTAGTCCAGTTGCCAGTGGGGTGGACAACACTGAATTTGCATTTACTTAAAAACGGCTACCAAACAAACGTCTCAAAACTGTACTCATCGTTCATTAAAAGAGCCGTTGAAAATACTTGATTCGTTCATGAAAGTCACATCTGTAATTCTATCCTAACAACATGACTGCAAATTGTCGGTTGTAAGTGCGTGAAAGTGTGGACAAGGAAGCGGTGAGTGACGAGCAATTTTTATTCAATATATTTTAGTAATTGTAAAAAATATACACACTTTAAATAACATGTTTTGTTAATCCACTAATGCTAACGTAAGCTAACCGGTGGTGTTCCTATTCTACCTTTAGGTTTGAAAATTTTAACTGATTAAGTTGCAAACAGCTTCTTTGAGGGGGAAAAAAAGGTAATATTAGTCTAAAGAACAAAGAAATAACATTTACAATATTTATCTTTTGAAATAGTCGGATTCAAGTAATGTGGGAAAGTGTGGTGTTGCCATGCTAGCGGCTACATTGTACCACATCCACTTAAAGGCAAGCCTATCAGCTTAAAGTCTAACTAAACAATTTGATAAAAGCAGGAGACAATTCAAACCACAAGCACTTAAATGTAGAAAAGAAGCGAGACGTCAGAGAGCAGCATATGTCATGTATCAATTCATAAAACAATGCTAACACATTTAGCTTCGCATAAAAGCTAACTGTTAGCTACACGTATGATTCCTCTACCATTAAAACTCACTGAACTAAAAACATATTTCTTTTACTCTTATGCACTAGTACATATATTTTATGGCAACATCATTAAAAAAAAAAAATGTATTTGATGTTTTTCCAGCAACATTTTAATAGTTAATATTATGTACAGAAATAGTTCATGCACATTCAGATGAATTCTTCAAAATTACAATGAAAAATGTTTGGGCCGGGGGCCGGGCTGTATATATGCGCACTAATTGACTGAAAGAGCACACACTTGGCGTGATGATGTCAAGTTATCGATGGAAAAATGCATTTTTAGACCATATGATTTGCCTGAGCGGCTAGGAGACCCCGAGAGTAACAAGCGGTTGCCTTGTTGCCTTTCCATTAAGAACAATAAATTAGTTTTTAGTATAAGTTTGCTGGTTTCAAAAAATGTAATGCCCAGCGCATATCATTATGTCAAGATAATGGCACTAGCATTTACTTAATTTAAGAATATTTTTCAACATATTGAGCAAAAAGGTCTCTTTTTTTTTTTCCTACCAAGAAAAGTGCACTTGTTATTAGTGAGAATATACTTATTTTAAGGTATTTTTGGGTTCATTGAGGTTCGCTAATTAGGGCCCGCCATGGCCCATTGCAAAAGGACTCCCACAGGGAGTCCTTATGCAATGGGACATAAGGACCTATTGTTTTTCGTCCGTTTTATTATTATTCTTTATTATTATTATTCTTCCGCCGCCTCTTCGAACACTAATGTGACCCACTTAACATGCTTCAAAACTCACCATATTTGACACACTCATCAGGACCTGCGAAAATTGTCTTTTGATGAAAAAACCGAACCCCAAAAATCAAAATTGCGCTCTAGCGCCCCCTAGGAAAAAAAAAAAACAGACTGCCTGTAACTCCCACTAGGAAGGTCGGAGAGACATGAAACAAAAACCTCTATGTAGGTCTGACTTAGACCTAGTTCTCATAATTGTATGTCTTCGGGCTAAAATCACCAGGAAGTTGGCAATTCCCCCTTCAAGACAAAAAAGTACCAAAAACAGTCACTTTTGCCTCTTTGAGCTATAATTTGACCCCCTTAACATGCTTCAAAACTCACCAAACTTTACACACACATCAGGACTGGCTAAAACTGTGATGTAATGAAAAAACCTAACCCCAAATCCAAAAATTGTGCTCTACAGCAATTTTTTCATAAAACGCACAAAAAACTGCTCCTCGGAAGGAAAAAACTACAAAACTGCCTGTAACTCCCACTGGGAAGGTCGGAGAGACATGAAACAAAACTATCTATGTAGGTCTCACTTAGACCTACATTTCATAAATTGACAACCCCCAGCAAAAATCAACTGGAAATTTTCTATTCCCCCTTCAAAACAACATTTTTGTTAAAACCGGTCACCTTCCTTCAAAATCTATCTCCTCTGAGCGCGTTTGTCGTTTCGCCTTCAAACTAACACAGGTGAGAGATTAAACCCTTGTGATTAAAAGTATAGATGGGATTTGTAATACCTGCTCCGGTTTTGATTTTATGACCCTTCAAAGACCCGCTGCACTGATGCTCCTGCGGTACTGTTTTTTTAAGATGGCTGCTCAAAAGCAGGAAGCACCAACGTGCCCACACAATGCAGACAAGGTAGGTACACTAGACAAAAGTCTTGGGACACTTCAGACTAAAAGTAGACAAAAGTATTGGGACACTTAGGACTAGCACCTGCCAAATACGCGGGCCCGTCCAACGCTGCTTGCAGCTTTAATTTTACTTGTTTTGGAAAGTCTTGACAAGCCAAATTTTCTTGTTCTATTGGCAGATCATTTTGCTTAGTTCAAATAAAACACCCCTAATTTTTGTATTTTTCTTCTTGTTTTTGAACACTGACTTTTTGCAGTGTACGGGGGTAGTAGATGGCACAGACAACAGGAGCGTAGTATTGAATACTATGATTTATTATATATATATATATATATATATATATATATATATATATATATATATATATATTAGAGATGCGCGGATAGGCAATTATTTCATCCGCAACCGCATCAGAAAGTCGTCAACCATCCGCCATCCACCCGATGTAACATTTGATCAGAACCGCACCCGCCCGCACCCGCCCGTTGTTATATATCTAATATAGACGATGCAAGGCATTAGTGAGGTTATAAAGCTTTTGCCTGTTAAAGAAAGGAGACTGATCCAATGCAGCACAGACATTCGCGTGCCACGCTGTCACGACCCAGACGCACACCAGTGCGCAATCATATGGGAGCCGCGCTGAGCGCACATCCAAGCGCATCTCGCTGCCGGCGACAGCCGGGTATGGGCCCGACGCTCCAGAGCCATCCATTTTCAGGGCTAGTTGATTCGGCAGGTGGGTTGTTACACACTCCTTAGCGGGTTCCAACTTCCATGGCCACCGTCCTGCTGTCTATATCAACCAGGGTGAGCCCCACCCCTTTCGTGAGCGCACTGTGCGCGGAGTGACCCCTGTTACGCGCCCCCGGCAACAGGGGTGGCGGGCAGGTAAGCTGCGCGGGCGGAGCGCGCGGAGTGACCCCTGTTACGAGCCCCCGGCCACGGGGGTGGCGGGCAGGTAAGCTGCTTACCTGCTGCGCGTGACGCCGGCCGCGGCGAAGGCGGACGAGGCGGGGTGTCGGTGCGGTGGGCGCGGTGGTGACCCTGGACGTGCGTCGGGCCCTTCTCGCGGATCGCCTCAGCTACGGCTCTCGGTGGGGCCCTCTCGGGGGAAGGGGCCTCGGTCCCGGACCCCGGCGAGGCGTCCCTTCTCCGCTCAGTAAAAGTGTCCATCTCTTTTTTTTTTTCTTCTGTTGTGGCATATGCTGCAGGTGCCTGCTCGTTTTTCGTTTTTCGTTTTAACTATGTATATATATTTCCGAATTGGTTTAACTGCCACCCGCCTGAATCTATTTAAAATCTAATTTTTTTTTATTTCAACCGCCCGACCCGACCCGACCCGCGGATAAAATCTAATTTTTTTTTATTTCATCCGCCCGATCCGCGGATAATCCGCGGACTCCGCGGTTGTGCCCGCAAACCGCGCATCTCTAATATATATATATATATATACATATACATATATATATATATATATATATATATATAGGAATATATATATATAATAAGCAATAAATATAATAAACAAGGGGTATGGAGTGTGACTATGTGTTGGAATTTTGTTGAGTGTTACCGTAAATGTTGAGCGAGAGGCGGAAGTCCTGGAGGGGAAAGGCAGGCTCCAATGTCCGTGAGACAGGCAGGTTGTCGGGGGGTGTATAGCGAGGCGTCAAAAGGTCCGTGTCCAAGCGGGGGGTTCGAGGATCGAGAAAGGAAGATGAGGCGCACAGCTCGTCACGTGGAATGAAGGCATTCTGCAGGAAGGACGGCAAGGAAGACGCGAGACTAATCGAACACGGGGAAGAAAACACAGAGAGCAAAGAGCAAGATTGCATAGAGCACAATGATCGCTTACGGTACTCCAACAGTTGATTACGTTCTGGCCCTGGATAGAAGGTTGTGCAGGCTTTTAAAGGCAGTCCTCTGATTAGCGACAGGTGTGCTGAGTGCTGATGGAAAGCAGCTGCTTGCTGCCGCCGGAGTGACGCACGCAGGAGATGAGTGGCCGTGGGCGTGTCCCGAGGTGCGCTCCGCGACAGTTAAGATATGTTAAATGATATAGTTTTATAAAATGAACCACCTCAGTTTCAATACACATGTGACGAGACAGTGTTTGAAATACTCATTATTTCATGTTTGTGACATGGTCGATAAACGACACGCATCATTTCTGACGCTTTGTCGTTGTCGCCCCACAGACGTCGTGTAAATCAGCCGTGGTCTTCTTTCAGTTCAGCATCCTGGCAAATTACTTCTGGCTCTTGGTGGAGGGAATGTATCTTCAAACCCTGCTGGCTCTCACCTTTGTCTTCCAGAAGAAGTACTTCTGGTGGTACATTCTCTTTGGCTGGGGTTAGTACTCATCCTTTCTCATTGCTGATAACTTACAAGGCCGAGGGATGGGCACCAAATTGTACAAGTACACTAATATTGTTGGGGTCGGCGTGGCTCAGTTGCTAGGGTGGCCGTGCCGGCAACTTGAGGGTTCCAGGTTCAATTCCAGCTTCTGCCACCTTAGTCACTGCTTTTGTGTCTTTGGGCAAGACCCTTGCCCCCAATGCCACCCACACTGGTTTAAATGTACTTTAAATGTAAATGATTGGTTTCACTATGTAAAGCGCTTTGAGTCTCTTGAGAGAAAGCGCTATATAAATATACTTCACTTCACTTCACACAGAAGTAATAACTTGTAAGGTATGTAGTCGTGGTGATATTGTACAAGTAACGTCTTGTAAGTTATGTAGTAGTAGTGACATTGTCCAAGTTACATATTGTAAGTAATATAGTAGTAGTATTAATGTACAAGTAACGTCCAGTAAGTAATGTAGTAGTAGTGATATTGTAGAAGTAATAACTTGTATGTAATGTCGTAGTAGTGATATTGTACAAGTAATGTCTTGTAAGTCAGTGTTTTTCAACCTTTTCTGGCGCATTTTTTTCATTGAAAAAATCCTGAGGCACACTATCAGCAGAAAACATAAAAAAATGAAACTCAGCAGCCGATATTTACAGTAAAAAGTCGTTCTCGCAATTGTTTGATATTAATTCAAACCATAACCAAGCATGCATCACTATAGCTCTTGTCTCAAAGTTGGTGTACTGTCACCACCTGTCACATCACACCCTGACTTATTTGGACTTTTTTGCTGTTTTCCTGTGTGTAGTGTTTTAGTTCTTGTCTTGCGCTCCTATTTTGGTGTCGATTGTCATGTCATGTATGGATGTACTTTGTGGACGCCGTCTGCTCCACACGCTGTAAGTCTTTGCTGTCGTCCAGCATTCTGTTTTCGTTTACTTTGCAGCCAGTTCAGTTTTAGTTTAGTTTTGCATAGCCTTCTCTAAGCTTCAATGCCTTTTGTTTATTTTTGGTTTAAGCATTAGATACCTTTTTACCTGCACGCTGCCTTCCGCATATTGTGATCACGACAAACCATGTTCCCGACATCTACAAAGCAATTAGCTACCGGCTGCCACCTACTGATATGGAAGAGTATTACACGGTTACTCTGCCGAGTTCTAGACAGCACTGACACTCAACAACGGCACATTTGCGGATTATAATTACTGGTTTGCAAAAAATATTTTTCACCCAATTAGGTGAAATTACATAATCTCTCACGGCACACCGCACTGTATCTCACGGCACACCAGTGTGCCGCGGCACAGTGGTTGAAAAACACTGTTGTAAGTAATGCCGTAGTAGTGATATTGTACAAGTAATGTCATGTAAGTAATGTAGTAGTAGTGATATAGTATTGTGCAGGTAATATATTGTAAGTAATGAAGTAGTAGTGATATTGTACAAGTAGTATATTGTAAGTAATGTAGTAGTAGTAGTAGTGATATTGTACAAGTAACGTAGTAGTCATGATATTTTATATTATTCAAGTATTTAAATTACTAGTCTGCTCAATTTTATTGTCACAAAATAAAAAATAAAAATTATAATAAAAATTATTAGTTTTTCAATTTTGAAGCGTTTAAACACCAGTACCGTTTTAAAAGTACTCATTGAGTACTAGTATCGGGTAAAACGTAAACAAAACCCACTCCTACCCAGAGTGGCCCTGAGAAGAATTTTATTTTAAAGCCCTCCCGCCCCTACTATGTCACACTTTATCTGAAACAATTTTTCAACTACTTTTATTCAAACTTCAATTGAACTTGATGCATGGTTTGTACTAAAAAAAGATTCATGGGAAAACAAAAATGTTTTGTGCAAAATAACACATGTAATTAGGGATGTCCGATAATGGCTTTTTGCCGATATCCGATATTACGATATTGTCCAACTCTTTAATTACCGATACCGATATCAACCGATACCGATATCAACCGATATATACAGTCGTGGAATTAACACATTATTATGCCTAATTTGGACAACCGGGTATGGTGAAGATAAGGTACTTTAAAAAAAAATTTATAAAATAAAATAAGATAAATAAATTAAAAACATTTTCTTGAATAAAAAGAAAGTAAAACAATATAAAAACAGTTACATTGAAACTAGTAATTAATGAAAATGAGTAAAATTAACTGTTAAAGTTTAGTACTATTAGTGGACCAGCGGCACGCACAATCATGTGTGCTCACGGACTGTATCCCTTGCAGACTGTATTGATATATATTGATATATAATGTAGGAACCAGAATATTAATAACAGAAAGAAACAACCCTTTTGTGTGAATAAGTGTGAATGAGTGTAAATGGGGGAGGGAGGTTTTTTGGGTTGGTGCACTAATTGTAAGTGTATCTTGTGTTTGTTATGTTGATTTAATAAAATAAAAAAAATTAAAATTAAAAAAACCGATACCGATAATAAAAAAAACGATACCGATAATTTCCGATATTATCGGACATCTCTACATGTAATATATATTTGCATAAAGTCAGTCCAGGATACCGTTCCATTCCGACTGTTTACAAGCCCAACACTAACAGTGCGCGTCACAAGGACACTGCCGTTACATTCTTATCAGTGACGGAGCAGGAAGTTGATGATCTGCGCTAACATGGCACATGAAACACATCGACATTCATTGACATTTTACATGCGCTTCTTCTTCCTGCGCATGATCTTCATATCGGGCTTGTTCCGTGTTACCTAACCCCTGTTCTGATTGTTGTTGTTTCTCGTTTTTTTGACTTGATCGAGCCAATCAACTTGTGTTCCCCCTCAGGTCTGCCAACCATAATCATAAGTGCATGGATGTTGGCCAGGAACGTCTATGACAACAGAGGGTGAGATGCTGCCAAAAATATACATTGGGGAAATAAGTATTTCACCCATGCTGATTTACACCCCAAAAATATAAACACTTCATCATTGTTATAGTCAATTATACAAGAAATGTCTAAAAGTACTCAACCCCCCTTTTGTAGTGGGAGCATATACTTTAATAGAAGTCATACTAATTATGTCATAATCTTTGTTAAGATAAATTTACTGGTAAAACACGTACTATTCAAATATATCATGTTTTTGTTTTTGTGTTAATTTTATCATTTTGTACAGGCTGTGGTTTGTGAAGAGATATGTAATAATTATTGTTTATTTGGTTAACCGTGTTGTTGTGAAGCTGCTGGGATGACACTGATGTGGCCTTCATATGGTGGATCATAGAGGCTCCAATAACCGCATCATTACTGGTGAGTTATGACTGGGCTCACATATATTGTCATACGTCTTACAGAACTTACAGTCGTGGTCAAAAGTTTACGTACACTTGTAAAGAACATAATGTCATGGCTGTCTTAACTTTCCAATCATTTGTACAACTCTTATTTTTTTGTGATAGAGTGATTGGAGCACATACTTGTTTGTCACAAATAAACATTCATGAAATGTGGTTCTTTTATGAATTTATTATGGGTCTACTGAAAATGTGAGCAAATCTGCTGGGTCAAAAGTATACATACAGCAATGTTAATATTTGCTTACATGTCCCTTGGCAAGTTTCACTGCAATAAGGCGCTTTTGGTAGCCATCCACAAGCTTCTGAATTTTTGACCACTCCTCTTGACAAAATAGGTGCAGTTCAGCTAAATGTGTTGGTTTTCTGACATGGACTTGTTTCTTCAGCATTATCCACACGTTTAAGTCAGGACTTTGGGAAGGCCATTCTAAAACCTTAATTCTAGCCTGATTTAGCCATTCCTTGACCACTTTTGACGTGTGTTTGGGGGTCATTGTCATGTTTGAACACCCAACTGTGCCCAAGACCCAACCTCCGGGCTGATGATTTTAGGTTGTCCTGAAGAATTTGGAGGTAATCCTCCTTTTTCATTGTCCCATTTACTCTCTGTAAAGCACTGGTTCCATTGGCCGCAAAACAGGCCCAGAGCATAATACTACCACCACCACGATTGACGGTAGGGATGGTGTTTTTGGGATCAAAGGCCTCACCTTTTCTCCTCCAAACAGCAACATTTTTGTTTCATCTGACCACAGCACTTACCTCCAGAATGTCTTATCTTTGTCCATGTGATGTCAGATGAAACAAAAATTGAGCTGTTTGTTGCCACAATACAATAATATGTTTGGAGGAGAAAAGGTGAGGCCTTTAATCCCAGGAACACCATACCTACCGTCAAGCATGGTGGTGGTAGTATTATGCTCTGGGCCTGTTTTGCTGCCAATGGAACTGGTGCTTTACAGAGAGTAAATGGGACAATGGAAAAGGAAGAATACCTCCAAATTCTTCAGGACAACCTAAAATCATCAGCCCGGAGGTTGGGTCTTGGGCACAGTTGATGTTCCAACAGGACAATGACCCCAAACACACGTCAAAAGTGGTAAAGGAATGGCTAAATCAGGCTAGAATTAAGGTTTTAGAATGGCCTTCCCAAAGTCCTGACTTTGGACAATGCTGAAGAAACAAGTTCATGTCAGAAAACCAACAAATTTAGCTGAACTGCACCAATCTTGTCAAGAGGAGTGGTCAAAAATTCAATCAGAAGCTTGTCGATGGCTACCAAAAGCGCCTTATTGCAGTGAAACTTGCCAAGGGACATGTAAGCAAATATTATCATTGCTGTATGTATACTTTTGACCCAGCAGATAATTTAATAATTTCATAAAATAACCACATTTCATGTATGTTTATTTGTGACCAACAAGTTTGTGCTCCAATCACTCTAACACAAAAAATAAGAGTTGTAGAAATGATTGGAAAGTTAATACAGCCATGACATTATGTTCTTTACAAGTTTAGGTAAACTTTTGACCATGACTGTATATAATAACACCCACATGTCACCTTTACAATTGTTAAATCCAGTATAGTAATGCCTGAGGCTGAGCCAATCAGTGGCTACGATGCTAAACAGAGCGCTTTGATTGGTTTTTGTCTCATCTAGTGGCCAATACTACTATATTTTTATTTAATTTAGCCATTTATGTGCAAAAAAATGCTTAATTTCGGCCAAAAATCCCAAAAAATCTGCAATAGAGTGAATCAAATGTGGTTAGTAGTGTATACAGTATATTATTGTACACTTCTATATGATTGTGCACAACTTGCTTCTCTCCTCAATGAATGAATGAAAGTGTGAGCATGAAAAGATATGCAATTAGTTGATATATAAATACTTTGTCATTCATGCAGGTAAACTTCA
Source organism: Nerophis lumbriciformis (assembly GCF_033978685.3). Taxonomy (NCBI): domain Eukaryota; kingdom Metazoa; phylum Chordata; class Actinopteri; order Syngnathiformes; family Syngnathidae; genus Nerophis; species Nerophis lumbriciformis. The sequence goes on from NC_084561.2 coordinate 10,569,086, forward strand.
TCATCTTCATCAACGTCATACGCATCCTGCTGCAGAAACTACGGCGTCCTGCTGTTGGCGGCAACCACAGCAATCACTTCAAGTGAGAGACCTGACCGTGACACCATGATGAATGAATGAATAATTTGCAGGAGACATGGTACCCTAATGAATAATATCTTAATGTGCATGAGACATGGCACTTTAATGAATGTATGTGTTCATATGCAGGAGACATAGTGCCTTCATGAATGAATGGGTGGGTGAAAAAATTAATACACGTGTTGATGTGCAGGAGACATAGTACCTTAATGAATAATGTGGAAGACATGGTATTGAATGAATAAGTGATTAAATGAATAATATATTCATGTGCACGAGACATGGCACCTTAATCGATGACTAAATGCGCTTGAGGGCAGAAGATATGGTAACTGAATGAATGAGTGACTAATGTTTTTATATGCAGGAGATATGGTACCTAATGTATGAAGGTATAATATGTTCACATGCTGAAGACATGGTACCTTAATGAATGAATGGGTGAAAAAAAAGTGAATAAATGTGTTCATGTGCAGGAGACATAGTTCCTTAATGAATGAATGGATAAATAATGTGCGAGAGACATTGTACTTTATTAAATGTATGGGTGACAAATGAATATCTTCATGTGCATGAAACATGGCATCTTAATGAAAGAATGAATGCATTTGTTCATGTGCAGAAGCTATGGTACCTTAATGAATGACTAAATAATGTGTTCATATGCAGAAGATATGGCACCCTAATGAAGGAATGTGTAATGTGTTTACGTGCAGGAGACATGGTGCCTTAATGAATGAGTGAATTTGTTTTTATAAATGTGTTCATGTGCAGGATACATAGCACCTTAATGAATGAATGGATTTTTTGGGACCGGCTGTGCCAGACACTTGAGGGTTCTGGGTTCAATCCCAGCTTCCACCATCCGTCTAAGTCTATTCTCGGTACCATAATGACTGAGTGAATAAGTAAATGAATGTGTTCATTTGGTAAAGTCATGGTACTTTAATGGATGAATGACTGAGTGAATACATTAATTAATAATGTGATCATATGAAGGAGACATGGTACTTTGATGACTCAGTGAATAAATAATGTGTTCATGTGCTGGAAACCTTGGACATTAATAAGTGAAATAATGTGTTCATGTGCAAGAGACATGGTACCTTGATGAAATAATGACAAAATTAATAAATTAATCAGTATGTGCTAAAAATCTGGTACATTACTAAGTTAATGAATAACGTGTTCATGTGCAGGATACTTGATACATTAATGAATAAATGGCTGAGTGAATAAGTGAATGAATAATGTGCTCATGTGCTGAAAACCTACTAAATGAGTGAATGTACCTTAATGGAAAAAAATGGCTGAGTGAATAAGTGAATGAATAATGTATTAATGTGCTGAAAACATGGTAAATGAATGACTGGATGATGTGTGCATGTGCAGTATACTGGTTACCCTACTTAATGAATGGCTGAGTAAATAAGTGAATGAATAACGTGTTAATGTGCTGAAAACCTGGCACATGAATGAATGAATGTGTTCATGTGCAGGATACTTGGTACCTTAATGAAAAAAATGGCTGAGTGAATAAGTGAATGAATAATGTATTAATGTGCTGAAAACATGGTAAATGAATGACTGGATGATGTGTGCATGTGCAGGATTCTGGTTACCATATTTAATGAATGGCTGAGTAAATAAGTGAATGAATGTGTCCATGTGCTGGAAAAACTCATACATGAAGTGTTCATGTGCTGAAAACCTGGCACATGAATAAATGAATAATGTGTTCATGTGCTGAAAACCTAATAAATGAATGATGTGTGCATGTGCAGGATACTGGTTACCCTATTTAATGAATGGCTGAGTAAATAAGGGAATGAATAACGTGTTCATGTGCTGAAAACCTGGCACATGAATGAATGAATAATGTGTTCATGTGCAGGATACTTAGTACCTTAATGAAAACATGGCTGAGTGAATAAATAATGTATTAATGTGCTAAAAAAATGGTAAATGAATGACTGGATGATGTGTGCATGTGCAGTATACTGGTTACCCTATTTAATGAATGGCTGAGTAATAAGTGAAAGAATAACGTGTTAATGTGCTGAAAACCTGGCACATGAATGAATGAATAATGTCTTCATGTGCAGGATACTTGGTACCTTAATGAAAAAATGGCTGGGTGAATAAGTGAACGAATAATGTATTAATGTGCTGAAAACATGGTAAATGAATGACTGGATGATGTGTGCATGTGCAGGATTCTGGTTACCATATTTAATGAATGGCTGAGTAAATAAGTGAATGAATGTGTCCATGTGCTGGAAAAACTCATACATGAAGTGTTCAAGTGCTGAAAACCTGGCGCATGAATAAATGAATAATGTGTTAATGTGCTGAAAACCTAATAAATGAATGATGTGTGCATGTGCAGGATACTGGTTACCCTATTTAATGAATGGCTGAGTAAATAAGGGAATGAATAACGTGTTCATGTGCTGAAAACCTGGCACATGAATAATGTGTTCATGTGCTGAAAACCTAATAAATGATGTGTGCATGTGCAGGATACTGGTTACCCTATTTAATGAATGGCTGAGTAAATAAGGGAATGAATAATGTGTTCATGTGCTGAAAACCTGGTACATGAAGGAATGAATAAATAATGTGTTCATCTGCAGGATACTTGGTACTTTAATGAAAAAAATGGCTGAGTGAATGTTAATGAATAATGTATTAATGTGCTGAAAACCTGGTGAATTAATGAATGAATGATGTGTGCATATGCAGGATACTGGTTACCCTATTTAATGAATGGTTGAGTGAATAAGTGAATGAATAATGTGTTCATGTGCAGGAGGTTGGCCAAGTCTACGTTGCTGCTGATCCCATTGTTTGGGATGCATTACATGATCTTTGCATTCCTACCAGAAAACGTGGCGACTGACGCTCGTATTTTCATAGAACTCGGTTTGGGATCTTTCCAGGTAGAACAAAGTACTAACAAATACTTTCAAAGACTCCCAAAATACTGCATCTTTTCAAGTCGTACTTCTGTGTTCTCGCAGGGATTTGTGGTGGCGCTGCTCTACTGCTTCTTAAACGGTGATGTGAGTAACACTCAAATCCTTTTAGCCACGCTCGACTCAAATATAAACACTTTTGTTGTGTCTTTTATTTCTCATGAGATCAACTCACACACAACTTTTTTACGTACACAAACATATTTCTCTCAAACATTGTTGACAAATGTGTGATTAAGCGCTGACTAAGTAGGAGCATATTTCAGATGTACAGTAGTTGCAAATGGTGATTAATCATGATCAGTGTTGGGTTAGTTACTGAAAACCAGTAACTAGTTACAGTTACTTTATTTCAAAAGTAACTCAGTTACTTACACCAAAAAGTAATGCGTTAGTGAAAAGTAACTATTTAGTTACTTATATGTATTTTTTTATTTATTTTAAGGCCCCCTTTAATGCCCTTTTAGCCTTCATTTCAGTACTGTTATTGCACTGGAGAATAATACAATCTGTTGATCAACTTGACATGCTTTTGCATCACTGAACTCTTCTAAGCAATGTGGTCTACATACAACACACAAAGACAAATATATGTTTCAAAGGGCCAATTTGTTTCAGGCCAGAACAAATTGACAAAACTATTTTAAATAGCTGCAACATAACATACATAAGTAACAAACAGCATAATAACTGCATAGCTGTAAAGCAAGGAAGGCACACACTACATACACAAAGCCTTACCAGGCGTTTTTCTCTCTCAAGGAATTCTGAAATAAAATCATGTCTGAAGCCCAGAACACTCGACACATTTCCCCAGTTTTAGTTTAGAGATAAGGAAAGATTGGCCTGGCCCACTAGCATCCCTCTTTATGTTTGTGAACTTTATAGTCTATACATTTAGAGTGATGTGATAATCAAACACCCTAGAGGTCTAGAATGAAAGAGTATATAAGAGAATTGACAGAGTGTGTGTGTGCTGCAATAATAATAATAATAATAATAATAATAGATTTTATTTGTAAAAAGCACTTTACATTGAGTAAACAACCTCAAAGTGCTACAGTGTATAAAAAAAATAATATATATATATATATATATATATACATATATATATATATAAAAAAAACAAACTAGAACAGCTAAATAGCTAAAACTAGTATGCATGTATCTAAAAAAAAATTATTTTTTAAAAATAAGGGTTTTTAAGCCTTTTTTAAAAGCACCCACAGTCTGTGGTGCCCTCAGGTGTTCAGGGAGAGCGTTCCACAGACTGGGAGCGGCGGAGCAGAAAGCCCGGTCTCCCATTGTTCGTAGCTTTGTCCTCGGAGGTTAGCCTGTCCAGAGCGGAGGTGTCGTGTGGAGGATTTGGGGGTGAGTAGTTCTTTGAGGTAGAGGGGGGCATTTCCATGGAGGCACTGGTGGGTTGGTAGGGAGACTTTGAATTCAATCCTGAGTGGAACAGGAAGCCAGTGAAGGGATTTGAGAGTTGGTGTGATATGGTCATATTTCCGCACTCTCATCAGGATCCTAGCAGCACTATTCTGTATGTATTGTAGCTTCTGGATGTTTTTGCTGGGGATCCCGACAAGAAGTGCGTTGCAGTAGTCTAGCCTGGAGGCTCTATCAATGTTGTCCTAGCTAGCAGTGCCTCGTAAAAATCCAGCCGCTGTTTGCTTAGGAGGTGAAGTGTGTCTCTTTTTACTAGCTTCGTCGAAGCATGTTGCTTTTGTAGCTGTTTCAGCAGATTTGAATTGCTAGGATAGGATCTTTGATCCAAGACACAACTTACATTTAACTAAAATGTTCTTTTCTTTGTGGTCGACAAAAGAAAAGTAGTGAGAATATCTCCATGTTAAGAAACTCGGCTTCGCCACGTCTTGTTAGTAAGCACAGACACGCCCCCTCCCTCCCTCCCACACACACACACACACACACATACACACAGACAGAGCGCGCCTCTTCCTTGTCACCTCATCTCCGTCGCCTCTTCTGCAGCTCTCCAAGAAAACACACTCAGATCTTCTCAGTTTCTAGCCGATACTACATAAAAAATAAAGTAAAATAACGCATCATGTAGTAACGATAACTGAGTTACTGAATATAAAAAATAATGCGTTAGATTACTATTTACCGCCGAAAGTAACGGCGTTACAGTAGTAACGCGTTAGTCCCAACACTGATCATGATTAATCTATTAGAAAACAGGTTCATCTGATTGATGGCTTCCACATTGGAATCCTCCCCGATACAAGGAGAGATTTGCAGTAAAGCGCCATGTTTGTTTGCGCTTCAGGTGCAAGCGGAGTTGAAGAAGAGGTTTTGGAAGTGGCAGACTGAGAAGTATTTGCAGTACAGGAAACAGCGAGGAGGTTTATCTACCGAGAGCAGTACAGTTACTCAAATATCCATCTTGGACAAATGCAACCCCAAAGATCAACCTGGCGACGCCAACGCCGTCGTCAGCGTTGAGCCATTGTGCGACGTCACCTCGGTCTGACCGTCTGCCTTTCTCCCACTTGTGTACTTTTGTCATTTATTTGCAAAATGCATCTACTTTGTAGTATTATTTCAATGTGTTAAAATATAAAAACTAATCAGGTTTACAAGCGACAGTACTGGGGAGTATTCCAGAAAGCAGGTTAAGTGAAAACTCTCAGTATGTAAACCCTGAAATTTAGGTTTTTCTGTTTAAAGGAGAGGTAAGTCACATTCAGAGTCAGTTGCTATGGTAACCTTACCTGCCGGTTAATTTTTTCATGTCATTTAAAACGGGAATCCTGGGGTCAGACATGATGTGTTTGTGCCTTTGTGGTCAGTAGATGTTCAAAATAAATTAATTCCTGAAGATTTATGTCAGGAGAGGATCTTGAGGCCATGATTAGTTTGATTATCCTATAATTACATAAGTGTGCCAAAAAAAAAAAATCCTGATTTTAAATATTTAATATTAAATTGGATTTGTATGTATTAGAAGAATAGTACTTCAATGATTCTGAACCAAGTAAGAAAAACTATTTTGTAAAAAAAAATAAAAATAAAAATACGTATACCGTATTTTTCGGACTATAAGTACATCTACCCCAGGGCAGCTGTGGCTATGAAAGTAGCTTACCACCACCAGGTGTGAATGATTGATGGGTTCTACATGTAAAGCGACTTTGGGTACTTAGAAAAGCGCTATATAAATCCCAGTTATTATTATTATTATTATTATAAGTCAGTTTTTTTCATAGTTTGGCCGGGGGTGCGACTTATACTCAGGAGCGACTTATATGTGAAATTAACACATTACCGTAAAATATAAAATAATATTATTTATCTCATTCACGTAAGAGACTAGACGTATAAGATTTCATGGGATTTAGCGATTAGGAGTGACAGATTGTTTGGTAAACGTATAGCATGTTCTATATGTTATAGTTATTTGAATGACTCTTACCATATGTTACGTTAACATACCAGGCACGTTCTCAGTTGGTTATTTATGCCTCATATAACGTACACTTATTCAGCCTGTGGTTCACTATTCTTTATTTATTTTAAATTGCCTTTCAAATGTCCATTCTTGGTGTTGGCTTTTATCAAATAAATTTCCCCAAAAAATGAGACTTATACTCTAGTGCAACTTATATATGTTTTTTTCATTCTTTATTATGCATTTTCGGCCGGTGCGACTTATACTCCGAAAAATACGGTAAATAAATCCCGTTGACAACAATTAAACATATCATGAGCAATTTTTATGTTTTTAGTCTTTTTTTTTTGTCACTCAGCACTAACTTTGCTCTTGGTTGTAGTTTAGTTTTTTTCCATCACCCTCATATTTAGTATTTCACACACAAAACTAACCTGGCAATCATACTAGTTTATTGGAATTATAATGTACACTGCAAAAACTGAAATCTAAGTAAGATTAAATATCTCAAATAAGGGTGATATTTGCTTATTTTCTGTCTGATAAGATAATTCTTCTCACTAAGCAGATTTTATGTTAGAGTGTTTTACTTGTTTTAAGGGTTTTGGTCCTAAATGATCTCAGTAAGATACTACAACGTGTTGCTGATATTTGATGAGCTATATTGAGTAAAACATGCTTGAAACTAGAATATCAACTGTTGCAAAGCTGTGTCATCAACACTCAAGTATAAAACTACTTTTTTAAAGTAATAATTTCTTACTTCAAGCATGAAAAAAAAATCATGATGCCGAGCGCATATCATTATATCAAGATAATGGCACTAAGATTTACTTAATTTAAGAATATTTTTCAACATATTGAGAAAAAAGGTCTTTTTTTCTACCAAGAAAAGTGCACTTGTTATTAGTGAGAATATACTTATTTTAAGGTATTTTGGGTTCATTGAGGTTAGCTAATTTTACTTGTTTTGGAAAGTCTTGACAAGCCGAATTTTCTTGTTCTATTGGCAGATAATTTTGCTTAGTTCAAATAAAATACCCCTCATTTTTGTATTTTTTTTTTTCTTGTTTTTGAACACTGACTTTTTGCAGTGTAGGAGCCTAAATGCTGTTTAAGTTAATTTACATTTTATGGAAGGTGCTTTATGTTTATTCAGCCAAAAGGGGACTATTTACTTACTTAAATAATACAAAAATGTATATATTACATGCTTAGAATAATTATAAAGTACACTTTATTTGTAATTATTACATTTGTCTGAATAATTTGATGACGTACTATTTTATACTGCTTTAATACAGTGAAGATTACGTAACTGTTTAATTGCATATATGGCGGAAGGATCTGTGTGGTAAGATGGTTTTGGACTAGGGATGTCCGATAATGGCTTTTTTTTGACGATATCCGATATTCCGATACTGTCCAACTCTTAATTACCGATTCCGATATCAACCGATACCGATATATACAGTCGTGGAATTAACACATTATTATGCCTAATTTTGTTGTGATGCCCCGCTGGATGCATTAAACAATGTAACTTTACCATTAATTGGGGTGGGTGTATATTGTAGCGTCCCGGAAGAGTTAGTGCTGCAAGGGGTTCTGGGTATTTGTTCTGTTGTGTTTATGTTGTGCTACGGTGCGGATGTTCTCCCGAAATGGGTTAGTCATTCTTGTTTGGTGTGGGTTCACAGTGTGGCGCATATTTGTAACAGTGTTAAAGTTGTTTATACGGCCACCCTCAGTGTGACCTGTATGGCTGTTGACCAAAAATGCTTGGCATTCACTCGTGTGTGTGAAAAGCCGTAGATATTATGTGATTGGGCCGGCACGCAAAGGCAGTGCCTTTAAGGTTTATTGGTGCTCTGTACTTCTCTCTACGTCCGTGTACACAGCAGCGTTGTAAAAAGTCATAAATTTTACTTTTTGAAACCGATACCGATAATTTCCGATATTACATTTTAAAGCATCTATCGGCCAACTGTGGGTAATGGCTTTTAGGTATGGAGGAATCGAGCCACACAGTTTTTTGACCTTACTCTTACTTTTTCTGACTCTTTCTTACTGTAACAAACTCGCTTTATTTTGCCATTCATTTGTTCCCTCGTCGTTATTGTTTTACGTTTTTGAATGATTAAGTTCACAAGTAAACGATACAAAACGAAGAGAAGCGTCTGGAGTTTTGTTTGTTGTTGCCGCAGCAAGCGGGAGCAGGAGAAAGTAGAGTAGCGTCAAGCTAAGACTTCATTAGGAATCTACATATAATATTTGTTATAAGTATGCATGAACTGGTCTACCTGAAACCTGGGAGCTTGAAGGTTCTGCTCAGGATCGTAGTTGTTCCTCTTCTGGGTGGAGATGCTTTTCAATAAAGATTAACAGCACAGCAATAACATGACAACATTTATTGCACGTATAAAGACAGTAAAAAGACAAGTCCACACATTTTAAATAAGTGACTAAACAGTACCATGTACATTAAAACATACTAAAGAATTAATCAATGCCAAGTTTGAAGTCCAATTAAAAGGATTTAAAAACCTTGGATTTAAAAAGTGACTCCCGTCGTCAGTCAGACTTGAGGGCGTAGAGGACGTCGTCTTGGCCGACGTTGAGGCGGACGCGCTGCAGAGTTCCCGCGCGGCCGCCCTCCAGCAGGAGCAGCCTGCAGGCGCCCAGACGCTGGCACGCCGCCAGGCCCTCCGAGGCGCTGACGGACGGGAGACCCTCCACGCGGCACAGAGCCTGGTGCTGCACAAACACCTGCGACCAAAACGCTCGTTAGCGTCACTACACTTGACTTAGTACTCTGCTTCCTGTCGTTAACGAAACAAAAACACTTCATCGATGCGACGAATGGGATTGTACGTTTCCCATTTGCACACAATTTATAATAATTTATACAAATAAATTACTGTGAGGAGGCGTGGCCGGCAGACCTGCGGGGCGCGCCGGGGCCGACGCCGAGATGGCGGTGAGGAAAAGCGAACTGCAGCGCGAGCAGTGGAGGAGGAGCTGAAAAGCGACCCGACAAGACGAAGGTTTTATTGAATAGAGATGCGCGGTTTGCGGACACAACCGCGGAGTCCGCGGATTATCCGCGGGTCGGGCGGTTGAAATTAAAAAAAATTAGATTTTATCCGCGGGTCGGGTCGGGCGGTTGAAATAAAAAAAATTAGATTTTAAATAGATTCAGGCGGGTGGCAGTTAAACCAATTCGGAAATATATATACATAGTTAAATGTTGTTACCCACATACGAAAAACGAGCAGGCACCTGCAGCATATGCCACAACAGAAGAAGAAGAAAAAAAGAGATGGCAACGCCAGCAGCAAACGTGGTACGCGACAAACTAAAAAAGGGAATACTAAAGACCAGGGGAAAAAAAGGCCAGAAAAGTTCAGCGTGGACTCGTTTTTATGAGGTTGTAAATCAGGATGATAGTAATGCTGGCTACGTGATTTGCAAGAGCTGCGACGCTGTTTATGTCTACGACAGTCACAAAACCGGGACATCTAACATGGTGCATCACATTTGTGCAAAACCCCGAACCTCCACAAACACCCTGAGCATGAGCAGTTTCGTCTGCCGTGATCCCAGAAGAGTGCCACAGGATGTTAAAACAAGGCTTACAGATGCATGTGTGAATGCAGCTGCCTGCAGCAGTTTGAGTGGCGCGAGCGCTCTTCGAGGTGCGCTCAGCGCGGCTCCCAGATGATTGCGCACTGGTGTGCGTCTGGGCCGTGACAGCGTGGCACGCATTGAATGTCTCTTCTTTATTGGATAAGTCTCGGATCAGTCTCCTTTCTTTAACAGGCAAAAGCTTTATAACCTCACTAATGCCGTGCATCGTCTATATTAGATATATAACAACGGGCGGGTGCGGTTTTGATTAAATGTTAGTTCGGGTGGATGCGGATGGTTGACGACTTTTGTGATGCGGTTGCGGATGAAATAATTGCCTATCCGCGCATCTCTATTATTGAAAGAATAAAACAAAGTCACAAACTGCTCGCCGTCATGTCCCTCCTTGGTGGTCAGTGGAACCCGGACGGAAAGAGTCTGTCTCGCCGCCATCTCGGATTTGGACCCAGCGCGCCCGCCTCGCTGCTGGTCTGCCGGCCACGCCTCCTCACAATTATATATACCTGGAAATTCCAGGCTATAAGCCGCTACTTTTTTTTCCTACGCTTTGAACCCTGTATCTTATAAACCGGTGCAGCTGATTCATGGATTTTTCTTCGCTGAAGGCCATAATGCAAATAGTTCTCATAAAATACATGCAAAAAATACTGAAATGGTGTGTTTGTGCGATGGCGCCATCTTTTGGACGAGTTTGCTCACTGCAGGGTGAGAGCGTCTACAGCGTTTCCTACCGTTTAGAGCTTTAAACCGGAAGTACAAGTGCGTCTTCTAATCGTCCGTAGCGTTTCTACTCATACGGATTCTTCGTTCATCACTCCATATTGTAAGTTTTAACAATATAACTAAAACTATTCATACTTACTAAACCGTCCCATGTGTGACATCTGTAGGAGTGTCTAAGCATATTTTAACGTGCTATTATAATATCACGAAGCTGGCGTCGTTAGCATTAGCACAGTGGTTCTTAACCTGGGTTCGATCGAACCCTAGGGGTTCGGCGGAGGTCAAGACACACCCGACTCATCGTGTAAATAAAAACTTATTATGGATACCACCAAACAATGTTCCCTCTAATTTTCCATCTGATTTGCAGGTGTGTAATTTGTTGTGAGATCATGCACTGTGTTGGTTTTGTTCTTTGAACATGATTATGTTCATGCACGGTTAATTTTGTGCACCAGTGAAAAAATATATAACTTTGTCTTGAATTTGAGAAAAAAACATGACATTTTTCACTAAAGAAGGGTTCGGTGAATGCGCATATGAAACTGGTGGGGTTCGGTACCTCCAACAAGGTTAAGAACCACTTCATTAGCAAATATGCTAACACGTTTTCGAGTGTCTGTGTTAGTGTTATTAACTTGCAGTGGCTTTTTTTTTTTTTGTATTGTTTTAGTTTTTACAAATTCCTCAGTAAATTCACCAAAACATCACCGTGGAGTTATTGAGTCTGTTTAGCTGATTGGGAGAGCTCGCTTCCGCAGCTAGTGGGTCCATGACCATGACTTCTGTTTTGTTCGATCAGCCGTTTTACTGCCGTGTCACAGGCACAGTTTGGAAACAATTAAGGTATGTAAATAAACATTTACAAAATCTTTCTGTGTAAATAACTAATTTCACAACGTATATATCTGCGGCTTATAGTCTGGTGTGGCTAATAAATGCAAAAGATATATATATTAAAAAAAAATACTAATACATAGAAATGTCCGATAATGGCTTTTTTGCCGATATCTGATATTCCGATATTGTCCAACTCTTAATTACCGATTCCGATATCAACCGATACCGATATATACAGTCGTGGAATTAACACATTATTATGCCTCATTTTGTTGTGATGCCCCGCTGGATGCATTAAACAATGTAACAAGGTTTTCCAAAATAAATCAACTCAAGTTATGGAAAAAAAATGCCATAACTTGGATTGGGGGTAGCGGGGGGTGTATATTGTAGCGTCCTGGAAGAGTTAGTGCTGCAAGGGGTTCTGGGTATTTGTTCTGTTGTGTTACGGTGCGGATGTTCTCCCTAAATGTGTTTGTCATTCTTGTTTGGTGTGGGTTCACAGTGTGGCGCATATATGTAACAGTGTTAAAGTTGTTTATACGGCCACACTCAGTGTGACCTGTATGGCTGTTGACCAAGTATGGGTTGCATTCACTTGTGTGTGTGAAAAGCCGTAGATATTATGTGATTGTGTCTGCATGCAAAGGCAGTGCCTTTAAGGTTTATTGGCGCTCTGTACTTCTCCCTACATCCGTGTACACAGCGGCGTTTTAAAAAGTCATAAATGTTACTTTTTGAAACAGATAACGATCATTTTGAAACCGATACCGATAATTTCCGATATTACATTATAAAGCATTTATTGGCCGATAATATCGGCAGTCCGATATTATCGGACATCCCTACTAATATATATAACTTCTCTATGACTTTAGCTCCAGACTTCTTCTGTTTTTTTGACATTGTCATTACTGCCACAAGTGGTGGAAAAGTGTATTACAACTGAGTACCGCAGCGGCCCATACGAACCACAGCTGAGAACCCAATATTTTTGGCGGCCCTCTAGGGGCCAACAATGGGACCTATGGTTAAGAAACACTGGTTTAAAGGATATGTAAGTATTTTTTTTCTGTCCAAATTTAAAGAAGAAATACATTAGTGAGAAAGGCGGACCTTGTGAAAGGATGTGGCGGGCCAGATCGGGCCCCCCCCGGGCCTTGAGTTTGACACCCGTGATGCAGAGTAAGGACTGTTTGACGTTTTGTACCTGTTGGAAGGTGGCCTCCTCCAATCCCAGGCGTCGAAACTCCGCAATGACAGCTTGGAGGAACACCTGTTCTTGCCTGGACGCACACCTGGGAACAAAGACGGCGCCCTTCACACGTGCGCCCAGACGTTTGCTAACATAACGCGAGCGTCTCACTTGATGGCGCTGACGTAGGTGGAGGAAAACATCTCGTTCACCGCCTCCATCACGTGACGCATCCCCACCAATCCGGGGCCGGCGGAGAGCTCGCAGATCTCGGTGGCTCGGCGGCAGATGTCCAGACATCGGCGGGCGTCGCCCGACAAGGCGGCCACCTGGACACAAACGCACAGGTAAGACCCCCTGAACAGGAAGTGGGCGACGAGCGAGGTAGGTGCTGAGCAGCCACCTTCCTGGACACCAGCTGCAGAGCGTCTTCTTCGAACGCCTTCACTTTGTTCAAACGCGACGTGATGATCTGCTGCAGCTGCTTGAAACTGTACGGCTGGAACGACATCCGAGTTAAGCCCTGAAAAGGTAACAAACAATCAAATGGTTTTAGTTTAGTCAGTTTATACCGAGGCATCTTTTTAATTCCTTTCTCTCGGATTGTTTCCATTCATTTGTGTGTACACTGCAAAAACTGAAATCTAAGTAAGATTAAATATCTCAAATAAGGGTGATATTTGCTTATTTTCTGTCTGATAAGATCATTCTTCTCACTACGCAGATTTTATGTTAGAGTGTTTTACTTGTTTTAAAGGGGAACATTATCACAATTTCAGAAGGGTTAAAACCATTAAAAATCAGTTCCCAGTGGCTTATTATATTTTTCAGTTTTTTTCAAAATTTTACCCATCACGCAATATCCCTAAAAAAAGCTTCAAAGTGCCTGATTTTAACCATCGTTATATACACCCGTCCATTTTCCTGTGACGTCACATAGTGAAGCCAACACAAACAAACATGGCGCATAGAACAGCAAGCTATAGCGACATTAGCTCGGATTCAGACTCAGATTTCAGCGGCTTAAGCGATTCAACAGATTACGAATGTATTGAAACGGATGGTTGTAGTGTGGAGGCAGGTAGCAAAAATGAAATTGAAGCTATTGAGCCATATCGGTTTGAACCGTATGCAAGCGAAACCGACGAAAACGACACGACAGCCAGCGACACGGGAGAAAGCGAGGACGAATTCGGCGATCGCCTTCTAACCAACGATTGGTATGTGTTTGTTTGGCATTAAAGGAAACTAACAACTATGAACTAGGTTTACAGCATATGAAATACATTTGGCAACAACATGCACTTTGAGAGTGCAGACAGCCCAATTTCCATCAATTAATATATTCTGTAGACATACCCTCATGTCAGCAGGTCAGGGAAGCTAGGGTCGATATTCTTTTCTTGATCATCTTCAGGACGGTGTGAGCCAAGACATCCAGGGGGGTTTAGCTCGTTCGTCTGCGGGAACAAACTGTCGCCATTGCTTGCCGTGCTACCGAGGACCTTTGTCCCTGAATTGCTCACACACTCCGGCAGATTCAATGGGGGTCTGGCGGCAGATTTCTTTGACTTTATCGTTGGAAATGCATCTGCTTTGAGTGTCGCAGGATATCCACACATTCTTGCCATCTCTGTCGTAGCATAGCTTTCGTCGGTAAAGTGTGCGGAACAAACGTCCAATTTCTTGCCACTTTCGCATCTTTGGGCCACTGGTGCAACTTGAATCCGTCCCTGTTCGTGTTGTTACACCCTCCGACAACACACCGACGAGGCATGATGTCTCCAAGGTACGGAAAACAGTCGAAAAAACGGAAAATAACAGAGCTGATTTGACTCGGTGTTTGAGAAAATGGCGGATTGCTTCCCGATGTGACGTCACAACCGAGAGCGAATATTAGAAAGGCGTTTAATTCGCCAAAATTCACCCATTTAGAGTTCGGAAATCGGTTAAAAAAATATATGGTTTTTTTTCTGCAACATCAAGGTATATATTGACGCTTACATAGGTCTGGTGATAATGTTCCCCTTTAAGGGTTTTGGTCCTAAATGATCTCAGTAAGATATTACAGCTTGTTGCTGAGATTTGATGACCTATATTGAGTAAAACATGCTTGAAACTAGAATATCAACTGTTGCAAAACTGTGTCATCAACACTCAAAAGTATAAAGCTACTTTTTTAAAGTAATCATTTCTTACTTCAAGCATGAAAAAAAAATCATGATGCCGAGTGCATATCATTATGTCAAGATAATGGCACTACCTTTAATTAATTTAAGAATATTTTTCAACATATTGAGCAAAAAGGTCTCTTTTTTTCTACCAAGAAAAGTGCACTTGTTATTAGTGAGAATATACTTATTTTAAGGTATTTTTTGGGTTCATTGAGGTTAGCTAATTTTACTTGTTTTGGAAAGTCTTGACAAGCCAAATTTTCTTGTTCTATTGGCAGATAATTTTGCTTACCGTATTTCCTTGAATTGCCGCCGGGTATATAGTATGCGTATGACTCGAATTACCGCCGGGTAAGTTACGTACCTACTACGTTTTATATAATTGCAATTCTTATTATTAATATTGTGTTAGTTTGTAGTGGTGGAGAGCTGACTTTTTGTTGTTGGAGTTGCGTCTTTCAAAGCGCTTTATTTTGAAAAAATGTTTTATTAATATAGCTGCGTGTGTCAAATATGAGTCATTTTGATGCAGTTGTACGAATAACATTTCAGAAACAAATCATGAGCTAAGAAAACCTGCTAACAGGCGGTAATAATGCTATTTTAATTGCCCTTTCAGACCCAAACAAAAAGAACTCCCGGTTGATTCATTGTGCTTTAAATTTTTTTGCGGCTTAAGCGATGTCATGATGGTATCCTTACATCACACTCAAATTTATAAGCGCATGCCTTTGGTAAGCGCCGGAGTGAGAAGAGGTTTTAAATTAATTACCGCCCGGGCGCTAATTCAAGGAAATACGGTAGTTCAAATAAAATACCCCTCATATTTGTATTTTTTTCTTCTTGTTTTTGAACACTGACTTTTTGCAGTGTAGTCCTTTGTTCAACTTATTTAGTTATACTAGTGGTGTTCCTCAAGGTTCCAGTTTAGGTCCACTCTATTTCATTACGTGGGCTATTCAACTGGTGGCCTGCGGGTTCAGTTAAAAAAAAAACATGTAAGAGACTCACATTTTTGCAGCAGATTCTTAAAAACACGAGAGTGCTGTCATATAGATGATCTTTGACTAATTTTACTTGTTTTGGAAAGTCTTGACAAGCCGAATTTTCTTGTTCTATTCAGATAATTTTGCTGAGTTCAAATAAAATACATTTTTGTATTTTTTTTTCTTGTTTTTGAACACTGACTTTTTGCAGTGTACTTTTCATTAGATGTCTGATAATGGCTTTTTTGCCGATATCCGATATTGTCCAACTCTTAATTACCGATTCCGATATCAACCGATACCGATATATACAGTCGTGGAATTAACACATTTTTATGCCTCATTTTGTTGTGATGCCCCGCTGGATGCATTAAACAATGTAACAAGGTTTTCCAAAATAAATCAACTCAAGTTATGGAAAAAAATGCCAACATGGCACTGCCATATTTATTATTGAAGTCACAAAGTGCATTATTTTTTTTAACATGCCTCAAAACAGCAGCTTGGAATTTGGGACATGCTCTCCCTGAGAGAGCATGAGGAGGTTGAGGTGGGTGGGTTTGGAAGGGGGTACCGGGGGGTGTAAATTGTAGCGTCCCGGAAGAGTTAGTGCTGCAAGGGGTTCTGGGTATTTGTTCTGTTGTGTTTATGTTGTGTTACGGTGCGGATGTTCTCCCGAAATGTGTTTGTCATTCTTGTTTGGTGTGGGTGTTAGAATAATTGTTTCTAAATTATCACAAAAACTTTGTGTTACATTGAGGGTCTGGTGAGAAGACGAAAGCCATCTTTGAAACCTACCGAGAGTAAGGCTCATGAAACTCCACTGTGTAGGGGGAAAGCAAGATGAAGGTGTTTCTGTTTTCTCTCATGTATGGTAATCAACAGAAAGATATTGTTCTAACCCAGGGGTCGGCAACCCGCGGCTCCGGAGCCGCATGCGGCTCTTTGATCACTCTGATGCGGCTCAGCAGCTTACTTGCTGAAGCCCCCAATTTTCTCGTGAGACTTCCGGATTTCAGTGCCTCTCGCAGAAAACTCCCGGGATTAATATTCACGAATTTCACCCTTACAGCTGTAATAAGGGCGTGCCATGAGCCCGGGATTAATATTCACAAATTTCACCCTTATAGCTGTAATAAGGGCGTACCATGATGGTACAACATTTGGTGCTCTCTACAATCAGTATTAGTAGCGTGCCAGCCCAACACTTTTTATACAATATACATCTTTTGCTTGAACACGTACGTGACAGCAAGGCATACTTTGTCAACAGCCACGCAGGTTACACTGACGGTAACCATATAAAACAACTTTAACACTCTTACTAATAATGCGCCACACTTTGAACCAAAACCAAACAAGAATGACAAACACATTTCGGGAGAACATCTGCACCTTAACACAACATAAACACAACATAACAAATACCCAGAATCCCATGCAGCCCTGACTCTTCCGGGCTACAATATACACCCCTGCTACCACCAAACCCCGCCCCCACCCCAACCCTGCTCCCTCACACATCAACCCCCCCTGTGCGTCGGTTGAGGTGGGCGGGGTTTGGTTGGTTGCGGGCGGGGGGGGGGGGGGGGGGGGGTTGTGTTTGTCATTCTTGTTTGGTGTGGGTTCACAGTGTGGCGCATTATTAGTAAGAGTGTTATAGTTTTTTTTTATACTGCCACCATCAGTGTAACCTGTGTGGTTGTTGAGCAAGTATGCCTTGCTTTCACCTACGTGAGCAAGCGGAAACACCATACAGCGTGTGGCTGATCAGGCACGCTGGTGGCAGTGGGTGCTATATGCTGTACCTTCACGGCACGCATGATGCTGGCAAGCGCCATTCATTCAAAACCTGCGTGCCGCACCAGCTTCCAAATTCCATATTAAGGTATGGACAGCGTGTCTGAGACGCCTGGTATATGCATAGCGCAAAGCAAAAAAAAAAACTTTGTATGCTGTGTTATTTCATTTAAAATTTCAAAAAAAAAATTGCGGCTCCCATTGTTTTCTATAATTTGCGAAACTGGTCAAAATGGCTCTTTGACTGGTAAAGGTTGCCGACCCCTGTTCTAACCCAAAGACTTCAAAGCGGAGTGATGGCAGGATCTGCCCAATTTCCAGACGAACTCTTTTTGAACTATTTTATGGACCTCTTTTTGAAGTATTTTACGAACTCTTTTTGAACTGACTTTTTCTGTGAATTGTTTACGATCTTTTCTGTGGACTTTTGGCGACCTTGGTCGGGGAGGGTCCAAAATAAAAGAAGGAGGTGTGCAATCTTTTGGCAGAGCGTGCTGAGATACTGTACAAGGGTACAGTGTACAGACGACTCTCCTCAATATTGAGTCCAAATTGAATTCCGTCTCGGTTTGGTTCTTGTCTTGTTTAATAGATGTCATCAGTGTTTGAACCGGACAGTGGGTTCACAGTGTGGCGCATATTTGTAACAGTGTTAAAGTTGTTTATACGGCCACCCTCAGTGTGACCTGTATGGCTGTTGACCAAGTATTCCTTGCATTCACTTGTGTGTGAGAAAAGGTTTATCGGCGCTCTGTACTTCTCCCTACGTCCATGTACCACTCCGTACAGCGGCGTTTTTAAAAAGTCATAAATTTTACTTTTTGAAACCGATACCGATAATTTCCGATATCACATTTTAAAGCATCGGCAGTCCGATATTATCGGACATCTCTACTTTTCATCTTTGCTTGATTTACAGATGTCACGTGCCTGTACGGTAAATCAACCACTGTGGTTCCAGCATTGACCCCTGGGGAACGCCGCAAAGTATTGGAAGCTCACCAGTCTGCTGGCCACTCTGTTGATCATGATCCTCTCAGGCAGGTCCATCGTGTTTGCGATGGTCAGAACCACCAGGCGGGAGTGGCGTCGCGTTGGCCAATCAAAAAGGTTGTACATCACGTTTTGCTTTCTGGTCCATAAGAGGTCCAACTACACAAGTGTCAAAAACGTACCAACACACAAGAAAATGTACCACAGTTACTCGGACTTTGCAGTACTTTTTAACAACTGAATGTTGTATAGGTAATCATTAGAAGCAATCATTCCTACTTCGTCCACCAGCAGCACGGTGCTTTCCTTCCTGGGAGCAGGACTGCTGAATCGTTTGTCCAGGATGGAAGCTGCGTGGTCAGCTGTGGCCTTCTGACCGCTCAGTTTCTGCACAACACAACAAACACCTTTTCAAATTTAAAAATCCAACACATTTTAAAATTTACTTTTACTTTTATACGCTAAAAAATACATCTAACAATTAAGAATGTAATCAAACACGCTTAAAAATAAAATACAATTTTTAAAATGTAATCAAATATGCTTAAAAATATAATTAAATACACTTAAAAACAAAATGAACACATTGAATAATGTAATAAACACTTCAAAATTTACTTAAACACGCAAAAAACTAAATTCAACACATTTAAAAACGTAATGAAACGCGCTTAAAGATTTATTTCAACACTAAAAAACTAAATCTAACGCTTAAAATAGGCTTAAACACGCTTAAAAACAAAATGAAAACATTTAAAAACGTAATCAAACGCGCTAAAAACAAAATGAAAAAATATTAAGAAATGTAATCAAACAATTAAAAATGTACTTAAACACGCCAAAAAAATTAATCTAACATGCTTATAAATCAAATGAAACACGTTTAAAAATGTAATCAAACACTGTAAAAACAAAATGAAAACATATTTACAAATGTAATCAAACAATTAAATGTACTTGAACACACAAAAAAAATATTTAACACGCTTAAAAATAAAATGAAATGCATTTAAAAATGTTATCAAACAATTAAAAGTACTGAAACACGCAAAAAACTTAATCTAACACGCTTATAAATCAAATGAAACACGTTTAAAAATGTAATCAAACACTGTAAAAACAAAATGAAAACATATTTAGAAATGTAATCGAACAATTAAATGTACTTAAACACACAATAAAGATATTTAACACGCTTAAAAATAAAATGAAACATTTAAAAATGTAATCAAACAATTAAATGTACTGAAACACGCAAAAAAAATAAATCTAACGCTTATAAATCAAATGAAACACGTTTAAAAATGTAATGTAATCAAAGACTGTAAAAACAAAATGAAAACATATTTAGAAATGTAATCAAACAATTAAATGTACCTAAACACACAAAAAAATATATAAAACGCTTACAAATAAAATGAAACGCGTTTAAACATGTAATCAAACACGCTTGAAAATAGGATTAAGACATTTAAAAACAAAATGAAAACATTTGAAGGCTACAACAGTGACTCCAATTAGCCACATTTGTCAACCGTTTTATAGCATTTTTAAAATTGTAAATAAAAAAAGACACGTGTGTTCTTATCTCTCCTAATGATTGTGAACGATAAGTAAAATTTCCCCCCAAAAAGTGAAGTTTTCCTTTAAGACTAAGACAGTTCTGCTAGTTGCTTGGTTACATACTTTTGAACATGCAGCACACACTCACTTCCTGTTTGGTCTTATCTGCCTCCAGTGCTTTGAATACAAGTATTTATACACAAGTTGTACACAAAGCCCCCCACGCTCACCTGGAGGATCTGAACATAGGCTTGATGAGGGTCTGTCATCTTCATGCCATTGATCTCGATGAAGTGGAACGATGGAATCTCATCCATGTTTGCAGCATTTTGCAGGCAGCGAATCACCTCATGCACCGTTGCAGTCTTTCCTGTCCCCGGTACACCGGAGATGTACATGCACCTGAGAAACATTAAAAAAAAGCCTCATTTCAAAACATAACAATTTTCAAGGCAAAGAAAGGTGGACATGACTGTAGCACACAGAATACATTCCAATTAGGGCTGTCAAAGTGACGCAATAATAACAAGTTAACGCTCGTTTCTTTAAACGTTTCTTTTTTGCGTTGTCATTATTTTGATATAAAAGACCACAGCTGAAAAAACATTTCTTGCAGCCCTCTAGGGGCGCTCTCGACCCTAGAAATAGGCCCTGGCCCTATGGTTAAGAAACCATAGTTTAGCGAACACGCTGCCATTTTGGGGAAGTCATTCAATGGGATAGTCCAAAATAATCCACTAAGTCAAAGAGAACCAATTATAAATTGTCAAACATGAGCATGTAGAGAGAGAGAGAGAAAGGACACGCTGTCATGTAAATAAAATCAATAAGATAAGAATATTTAGTTCAATATAAGAAAAATGTCTCCATGAAAATATACTTGAATCTAGCACTAAAACAAGAGTAAAATTTGCTATTTTTAAGGAGGCTTGTCAATATATATACATACATATACATATATACACATGTAAATATATACATATACACATATATGCATACATATACATATACACATGTATACATACATATACATATATACATACAGTATACATAGATACACATACATACATTCATTCATTTACGGTATACACACATATAAACACACATACATATATACATACATATACACACATACATACATATATACATACATACATACATACACATAAATACAAACATACATATATACACATACATACATACATTCATATACGGTATACACATACACACATATACATATATACATACATACACATATATACACACATATACATAGATACACATACAGTACATATATACATACAGGACTGTCTCAGAAAATGTGAATATTGTGATAAAGTTCTTTATTTTCTGTAATGCAATTAAAAAACAAAAATGTCATACATTCTGGATTCATTACACATCAACTGAGATATTGCAAGCCTTTTATTATTTTAATATTGCTGATTATAGCATCCATCCATCCATCCATCCATCTTCTTCCGCTTATCCGAGGTCGGGTCGCGGGGGCAGCAGCCTAAGCAGGGAAGCCTAGACTTCCCTCTCCCCAGCCACTTCGTCCAGCTCCTCCCGGGGGATCCCGAGGCATTCCCAGGCCAGCCGGGAGACATAGTCTTCCCAACGTGTCCTGGGTCTTCCCCGTGGCCTCCTACCGGTCGGACGTGCCCTAAACACCTCCCGAGGGAGGCGATCGGGTGGCATCCTGACCAGATGCCCGAACCACCTCATCTGGCTCCTCTCGATGTGGAGGAGCAGCGGCTTTACTTTGAGCTCCCCCCGGATGACAGAGCTTCTCACCCTATCTCTAAGGGAGAGCCCTGCCACCCGGCGGAGGAAACTCATTTCGGCCGCTTGTACCCGTGATCTTGTCCTTTCGGTCATAACCCAAAGCTCATGACCATAGGTGAGGATGGGAACGTAGATCGACCGGTAAATTGAGAGCTTTGCCTTCCGGCTCAGCTCCTTCTTCACCACAACGGATCGATACAGCGTCCGCATTACTGAAGATGCCGCACCAATCCGCCTGTCGATCTCACGATCCACTCTTCCCTCACTCGTGAACAAGACTCCGAGGTACTTGAACTCCTCCATTATGGCATACAGCTTAAGAAAACTCAAAAATCGTATCTCAAAAAATTAGAATATTTTCTCAGACCAAGTAAAAAAAAAAAAAGATTTATAACTTCAAAACAAAATCAAACATTTGAAAATGTCAATTAATGCACTCAGTACTTGGTTGGGAATCCTTTTGCACGGATTACTGCACCAATGCGGCGTGGCATGGAGGCAATCAGTCTGTGGCATTGCTGAGGTGTTATGGATGCCCAGGATCCTTCAATAGCGGCCTTTAGCTCATTTGCATTATTGGGTCTGGTGTCTTTCAGCTTCTTCTTCACAATACCCCACAAATTCTCTATGGGGTTCAGGTCAGGGGAGTTGGCAGGCCAATCGATGACAGTAATGCCATGGTCAGTACACCAGTTACTGGTGGTTTTGGCACTGTGGGCAGGTGCCAGATCATGCTGGAAAATGAAATCATCATCTCCATAGAACTTTTCAACAGATGGAAGCATGTAGTGGTCTAAAATCTCTTGGTACACAGCTGCATTGACTCTGGACTTGATGAGAAACAGCGGAACAACACCAGCAGCTGACATGGCTCCCCAAACCATTGCTGACTGTGGGAACTTCACACTGGATTTCAAGCAACTTGGATTTTGCTCCTCTCCAGCCTTCCTCCAGACTCTAGTGCCTTGACTTCCAAATGAAATACAAAACTTGCTTTCGTCTGAAAACAGGACTCTGGACCACTCTGCAACTGTCCAGTGCTTCTTTTCCATAGCCCAAGTCAGACGCTTCTAGAGATTTTAGAGCACTACATGCTTCCATCTGTTGAAAAGCTCTATGGAGATGATGATTTCATTTTCCAGCATGATCTGGCACCTGCCCACAGTGCCAAAACCACCAGTAACTGGTGTACTGACCATGGCATTACTGTCCTCGATTGGCCTGCCAAATCCCCTGACCTGAACCCCATAGAGAAATTGTGGGGTATTGTGAAGAAGAAGCTAAAAGACACCAGATCCAATAATGCAAATGAGCTAAAGGACGCTATTGAAGCATCCTGGGCATCCATAACACCTTAGCAATGCCACAGGCTGATTGCCTCCATGCCACGCCGCATTGATGCAGTAATCCGTGCAAAAGGATTCCCAACCAAGTACTGAGTGCATTAATTGACATTTTCAAATGTTTGATTTTGTTTTGCTGTTATAAATCTTTTTTTTTTTTACTTGGTCTGAGGAAATATTCTAATTTTTTGAGATACGATTTTTGAGTTTTCTTAAGCTGTATGCCATAATCGGCAATATTAAAATAATAAAAGGCTTGCAATATTTCAGTTGATGTGTAATGAATCCAGAATGTATGATATTTTTGTTCTTTTAATTGCATTACAGAAAATAAAGAACTTGATCACAATATTCTAATTTTCTGAGACAGTCCTGTACACACATATATACATACAGTATACATATATACACATACATACATTAATTCATTCATATACGGTATACACACAAATACATACATACATATAAATACACACACACACACACACACACATCCATCCATCCTAGGGCTGACAATTCTAACAAATTAACACATGTGATTAATCACAAAACATTATTGCATTAATCATGTATTAATGCAGATTAGTCCCGCATAAAAGCAAAGTAAAGTGCATATATTGCAAGGTAAAATGCATACGTATATTGCAGAAATTATTTCTCCTTTCAAAACACAACAAAAGTAACACAGATAAGTTAAACACCAATTTTGTAGCAACTGTGATTAATCACAATTAATCCAAATTCAAAAGTGTGATTAATCTTAATAAAAAATGTAAAAAAAAAAAAAAGGTTTCACAGCATAAATATGTAATACAAATTTTCAGGCTAAATTGTGGTAAAATCTTACCCTCCCGTGCCGTCCATGATTTTGCTTTCCACAAAGTTGTAAATGTCTTGAAACTCTTGCTCTCTGCAAGGTAGAGACTCGGGCACTGCAGACACGTGCAGCCTGACATGCAGACACATTCAAATAGAGAGAGAAAACACATCAGGGGTGTCCTAACCTTTTCCAGCGGCGCCACATACAGAAGAAATTCAGGGGGTGGCGGTCATTTTGGTTTGAATTGCTCAATTTCTCTGCATAATCTGTGCGTACCCTTACCTTGTTCGAGCCATTTCCAGTATGTTGGTGGGCTGGCGGGCTGGCTGCGCCCTGCTGGGCATCGTGGGCGTGGCATGACGGGGAGTTTGCGGCGTACCCGGCACCTTCTTGTTGGCTGTTCTCCGCGGCGTCCTGGCTGAACTTTTCTTGGAACGAGGCGTAAATCTACCTTTTTTGGCAAGTATTTCTTCATCACTCTCAATAACGTCATCATCGTCCTCGCTGCTACTCTGTAGTGCTTTTTTGGATGGAACAAACTCTTCCTCGTCTCCTGTGTCGTCTGACGTCAGCGTCTCATCCAGAAGATTTCTGATCCAACAAAGAACAAAGCAGACTTGTCTAAAGAGTATTGATTTGTGACAGTGTTCATGCATTCACCAACCGGACGAGTAACACTACGCATGAAATGCTGCAAACTAATGGCAGGTAATTCTCCAAAAGACACAATTATACATTTTAATCAAATTAATCTGTTTTTAATAAATTAATCATGAATAATCACTAGGGATGGGTACCAAATCTGGTACTTTTTTGGCACAGATCGAATCCTGCTGGACCTACTGGGCATCGATTCACATAAAACTAGGGATGTCCGATAAGATCGGACTGCCGATATCACCCGCCGACAGAAATGTTTCCAAAGTGCTGCACATCAATATTAAAAACAATATTCAAATATTATCCTTAGCTCCACCAATGACTGAATAAAAAAAAAATAATAATAATAAAAAAAATTTAAATAATCCTAAATAAAATTAAAAAAAATATTTTAAACCAATATAAAAACAATATAAAATAAATATTAAAAACGATTTTAAAGGGTAAAACAAATTAAAACAATAAATAGAAGTTTGACGAGTGACACCATAATAATTAGTGATGATGAACAAAAATGCATTCACATCCGAATCTCGCATCTTTTATATATATATATATATATATATATATATATATATATATATATATATATATATATATATATATATATATATATATTAATATTAAGGCTGCAACTAACGATTATTTTGATAATCGATTAATCTGTCGATTATTACTTCGATTAATCGATTAATAATCGGATAAAATAAACAAACTACATGTCTATCCTTTCCAGTATTTTATTGGGGGAAAAAACAGTATACTGGCACCATACTTATTTTGATTAGTGTTTCTCAGCTTATAAATAAAGGTTTATAAAAAATGTAAAAAAAATTAAATTAAATTAAATTAAATTTAAAAAAATACAAAATAAAAGCCTAGATCCAACGAATCAATGACTAAATTAATCGCCAACTATTTTTATAATCAATTAGTTGTTGCAGCCCTAATATATATATATATATATATATATATATATATATATATATATATATATATATATAGGAATCAGTTTAAAACAAATCAAATAATTGATATTTTTTTTAACTTAAAAAAAAATACAAAAAAAATCTATTTAAAAAAAATGAAACTGATATATATTTTTTTACATTTATTTATGGATTTTTTTAAAAGAATCAGTTTAAAACAAATTCAACTGATTCTTTTCAAATTTCTATTTATAGATATTTTTTATGTAAGAATTATTTATTTCTTAATTATTTTTTAAGAATCTATCATTTTCAATACATTTTTAAAAAGACGTTTTTAGGCCACTACTCCCTGCACATAGACGTCAGCAGTCAAGGAGGTTTTGTAACCTATCCACTAACTTGTTTCAAAAAGGTTGCGTTATCATTTTTATACTAAATAATGTTACGAAAATCGGTTTTAATTGAGAATTGATTCCGAATAGAATCGCCACCCAGCAATCGAATCTTATCGTGAGTTGTTGTAAGAGTCACATCCCTAATAATCTGTACACCCGTGTGACCTAGTAAGAAAAAAAAGGCCTTAGACGATGCGTACCTACACAATGAAAAAGCTCTACTTTAAGACATAAAATGTCACCTGTCAATTTTTACACTCACAATTGCTTTTTGATTCGAGTCGCCACCAGTCGAGCAGACTTTCTTTTCGAGCTTCTTTGTGCTGAGCCGAGGGGGAGCATGGGAGAGTTTTCATCGTCCACCTCAGGTCTAAACACAACAGAAAGAAAGCACAGTGAAAAAGATGTTTTGTTTAAGATTTAACATGTGCCTGCTATCTAGTACATCTCGGACATTACTGCTTATATCAGGGGTGTCCAAAGTGTGGGGGGAGAGTTAAAAAGTGGAGAAAAAGAGACTAATAAAACAAAGCTTTTTTTTTTTTTTAAAACCAGTCATTGTTCAAAAAATAATAAATAATCAAAAGCAATGTTTAATTCCAATTTGAAATATTTTTTGGGGGGGAAAAAAAGGGACAATGGATGGATGGAATATTGCATATTTTCTGTGTTTGCCATATAAAAAACAGATTTTCTTTGACAAACAGGGCATAAAACAAAGACGTAAAAAAACATTAAAAAAATAATAAAACCTTAAAATCGATGGATAGATCTGAAGTTAATCTAGAGACATACCGTATTTTTCGGACTATAAATCGCATTTTTTTTTCATAGTTTGGGGGGTGCGACTTATACTCAGGAGCAACTTATGTGTGAAATTATTAACACATTACCGTAAAATATCAAATAATATTATTTATCTCATTCACGTAAGAGACTAGACGTATAAGATTTCATGGGATTTAGCGATTAGGAGCGACAGATTGTTTGGTAAACGTATAGCATGTTCTATATCTTATAGTTATTTGAATGACTCTTACCATAATATGTTATGTTAACATACCAGGCACGTTCTCAGTTGGTTATTTATGCCTCATATAACGTACACTTATTCAGTCTGTTGTTCACTATTCTTTATTTATTTTAAATTGCCTTTCAAATGTCTATTCTTGGTGTTGGCTTTTATCAAATACATTTCCCCAAAAAATGCGACTTATACTCCAGTGCAACTTATATATGTTTTTTTCCTTCTTTATTATGCATTTTCGGCCGGTGCGACTTATACTCCGAAAATTACAGTACATAAGTGTTGACAGTTTTTTGTTTTTTTTAAGTATGACTTATATTCAACACTTTTATGAGTGGGGGCCTTTTTGGATCCCCAATAATTTTAGTGGGACTTTTTTTTAAACTGTCGTTGCCCAAAAAATAATAATGAATTTAAATTAATGTTATGAATTATTGACCTATTTAAGGCTCCAATTACTTCACATCAAATATTCCACTTTTCTGTGGGAAAATAGTGCATATTTTGTGTTTTTTTTGCCATGAAAAACTAAAAAAACTAAAAACTTTATATTGACAAATAGACCTGAAGTTGATCCAAAAAAAAAAAAATACAAAGCGTTGCATAAAAAAATACAAATAATAATACATGACTGAGAATATGTTGATTGGCAACACTAAATTGGCCCTAGTGTGTGAATGTGAGTGTGAATATTGTCTGTCTATCTGTGTTGGCCCTGCGATGGGTGGTGACTTGTCCAGGGTGTACCCCGCCTTCCGCCCGAATGCAGCTGAGATAGGCTCCAGCACCACCCGCAAAAGGGACAAGCGGTAGAAAATGGATGGACTTGTTTGTTTTTTTTATGACAGAGACCCTTCTGGGTACCTGGGACCTTACTTGAGGGTAACCCCAAAGGTAAAAAAATCGATATAGTGTATTGTTTTTTTTTTTTTAAAGAAAAACATCAAAATGATCCACGCATGTGTGTGGCCCTCAGTGGAAAAGGTTTGGACACCCCTGGATTACATAAACCAGCTGACATCAGAGAAAATGTGCATGTACTTACAACACTCCAAGAGCCGGTTCCTTCAAGGTTTTCTGCTCTTTACTCCGGGGAGTAGTACCTCTATTTGGAGAAAATACAAATACATTCTTAAAAAGTACTCACATATTCAACAGCGTTAAATGTCATACTTAACATGTGTGAGCAAACTAGGTGTGAGCGGTTTCCCTGTCACTTCCGAGTAGGGCCGGGTGATATCAACGATATCAGTATATATCACGATGTAATCGGCATCAATAAAAAAATGCGTAAGATAATAGTTTCGATCATTTTTTTCCCTTCTTCGTCTGAAGAAAGCAAGGTTGGTTGCATGAACAAAAACACTCGCTCTCTGCTAACTGAGCAACACAGGAAGTGATCACTGATCAACAAGCTAACAGCAAATCAGGTGACAGTATCGACTGTCAAGTCCCACGGTTGATTCTTTACATGGAGTGAGCAGAGAAAGTCAAAATACGTGTTGCAGAGAGCGAAGACATTTTTGATATTGTTGAAAGTAGAGATGTCCGATAAATGCTTTAAAATGTAATAAAGGAAATTATCAGTATCGGTTTCAAAATAATCAGTATCGGTTTCAAAAAGTAAAATGTATGACTTTTTAAAACGCCGCTGTGTACATGGACGTAGGAAGAAGTACAGAGCGCCAATAAACCTTAAAAGCACTGCCTTTGCGTGCCGGTCCAGTCACATAATATCTACGGCTTTTCACACACACAAGTGAATGCCAACCATTCTTGGTCAACGGCCATACAGGTCACACTGAGGGTGGCCGTACAAACAACTTTAACACTGTTACAAATATGCGCCACACTGTGAACCCACACCAAACGAGAATGACAAACACATTTCGGGAGAACATCCGCACCGTAACACAACAAGAATATAACAGAACAAATACCCAGAACCCCTTGCAGCACTAACTATTCCGGGACGTTACAATATACACCCCCCATTCCCAACTCAACCCCGCCCACCTCAACCTCCTCATGTCCCAAATTCCAAGCTGCTGTTTTGAGGCATGTTAAAAAAAATAATGCACTTTGTGACTTCAATAATAAATATGGCAGTGCCATGTTGGCATTTTTTTTTCCATAACTTGAGTTGATTTATTTTGGAAAATCTTGTTACATTGTTTAATGCATCCAGCGGGGGCATCACAACAAAATTAGGCATAATAATGTGTTAATTCCACGACTGTATATATCAGTATCGGTTGATATCGGAATCGGTAATTAAGAGTTGGACAATATCGTATATCGGCAAAAAAAGCCATCTCTAATTTTCACACTTTGCACTATTTTGTTACACTTTATTAAGCATTTCTTACATATTCCTTATTTTTGTTAAGTGTTCAATATGATTTTACAAATGTGTTTACATTGTTTTCCATGCTTCCTTTCTGCCTTGATAGCTGAGGGGATTATAATCAGAGAAAGGTTGCATTTGAAATTAGAATGTTCACATTTAATAAATTTTTCTACTCGTCCTTTTTTAGATAGGTTTAAAAAAAAAAATCAATAATTAATGCATCCAGCGGGGCATCACAACAAAATTAGGCATAATGTGTTAATTCCACGACTGTATATATCGGTATCGGTAATTAAGAGTTGGACAATATCAGAATATCGGCAAAAAAATCGGACATCTGTCTTCTTTTACTCACTATTTTTGCAGTTTTAAGCATTTTTATGTGTAAAATACAAACATTGCAATTAGGTTTCTCTCAAAACGGTCAAGTAAGAACGACGGTACCAACGCAAGAACGGTGTGACTCACCGGGTTGGATCTCTGCTTGGAGACGGAAGACGGGACACCTTGCTCGTCGTGACCACTGTGGGCTTTAAGGAGACGGCGAGTGGCGTCAAACGGTGGGAAGGACGCGGCATCAATGGAGGGGACGCAGACAGACTCTGAGCCAAGTCCGACTCCGACTCCAGCGCTTCGTCCAGTATCTGATTCAAGACGTGGTCATTAATCGCCGACGTCTTCTCTGGACCTGCAGAGACAGTGAGAACAATGGGTCTCTAAAAAAAGGGCGCTATATAAATCCAGTACATTAAAAGACACTCACTGCTGAGCTCCAGACGCTTGCGTACTCCCGGCGTCTTGTCGTAAGCGTTCCTTCTCTTCGCGCTCAGACATTTGGAAGCGGACAATTTGGTGGCAGAGTGCAAAGACTCCGCCTCCATGCTGCCGAGCTTGCCCGCGCTCACGCACGCTCTCTTCGCTCTTTGCTCCGCAGAGTCCGCACGCCGCAGGACAGCCAAATCGGGCGTAGGCAAAGCGCGCCGGGAGGCCTTTCGGGACGCGGGGGTGCCGGCGGGCGATTGGTCCAGGTGGCGTGTCAAACGAGCGGGTGGGCGGGACGGTGACACGAGAGAGGGGTCCACCATCGAGAACCTCTTGCTGTCCCAGGACAACTTGACATATAAAGTATCTTTATCACCGCAGTCGGGGAATGGAGCTCCTCCATCAAGATGCTTCACCTGTAAGCGAAAAAACAGCAACTTTATCAATCAATCAATCAATGTTTATTTATATAGCCCTAAATCACAAGTGTCTCAAAGGGCTGCACAAGCCAACTTTACATTTTAATTTTTTTAAATTGAACATGCACTTTGCCTCCCAACTATTATGATTTTATCAAAATACACATTCAGCAAAACTAATTAGCCTTCTGCTTGTCAATGAAAATAAATATTTGACATTCTGCAGAATTTTTTCAAAATTCGCCCCACAAAAAAGGTATAAACATATTGTAAACAATATTTTATCAGAGGTAGATACTAGAGATGTTTGATAATGGCAGGGGGTGTATATTGTAGTGTCCGGGAAGAGTTAGTGCTGCAAGGGATTCTGGATATTTGTTCTGTTGTGTTTATGTTGTGTTACGGTGCGGATGTTCTCCCGAAATGTGTTTGTCACTCTTGTTTGGTGTGGGTTCACAGTGTGGCGCATATTTGTGAACAGTGTTAAAGTTGTTTATACGGCCACCCTCAGTGTGACCTGTATGGCTGTTGACCAAGTATGCCTTGCATTCACTTGTGTGTGTGAAAAGTAGGGCTGCAACTAACGATTAATTTGATAATCAATTAATCTGTCGATTATTACTTCGATTAAAACGATTCTGATTAATAATCGGATAAAAGAGACAAACTACATTTCTATCCTTTCCGGTATTTTATTGGAAAAAAAAAAAAAACAGCATACTTGCACCATACTTATTTTGATTATTGTTTCTCAGCTGTTTGTACATGTTGCAGTTTATAAATAAAGGTTTATAAAAAAATAAATTAAAAACATTTGTTTTTTTAAATATATAAAATTGCCTCTGCGCATGCGCAACGAATCGATGACTAAATTAATCGCCAACTATTTTTATAATCGATTTTAATCGATTAGTTGTTGCAGCCCTAGTGAAAAGCCGTAGATATTATGTGATTGGGCCGGCACGCAAAGGCAGTGCCTTTAAGGTTTATTGGCGCTCTGTACTTCTCCCTACGTCCGCGTACCACTTCGTACAGCGGCGTTTTAAAAAGTCATACATTTTACTTTTTGAAATTGATACCGATAATTTCCGATATTACATTTTTAAGCATTTATCGGCCGATATTATCGGACATCTCTACATATGACCTTTCTTGTTGATGCTCTTGTAGTCCATCTCAGTCTTGTGCAGGTCTACAACCTTGCCACTGAGGACAGCGCTTTGGTCTTTCCCATGGTGATGTCGACGTTTGAATGAAATGAGTGTTTGTATGACACGTGCCTATTATTAACATAATGAATTGAGATTAGGAGTACTTTCTTAAAGATGCAGGATGTATTTGGTTGTTTTATGCACACAACACTTGCTGCTTTATAGGGGATCAAATACTTATTTCACTCAATCAAAGACATTTCTCAACTTTAAACTTCTGATTAGAGATGTCCGATAATATCGGCCTGCCGATATTATCAGCCGATAACTGCTTTAAAATGTAATATTGGAAGTTATCGGTATCGGTTTCAATAAGTAAAATTAATGACTTTTTAAAACGCCGCTGTGCGGAGTGGTACATATCCGGTAAAACCCTCCCGATTATTCCGGGAGACTCCCGAATTTCAGCGCCCCTCCCGAAAACCTCCCGGGGAAACCATTCTCCCAAATTTCTCCCGATTTCCACCCGGATAACAATATTGGGGGCGTGCCTTAAAGGCACTGCCTTTAGCGTCCTCTACAACCTGTCGTCACGTCCGCTTTTCCTCCATACAAACAGCGTGCCGGCCCAGTCACATAATATATGCAGCTTTTACACACGCGCACGCACACGCACACACACACACACACACACACACACACACACACACACACACACACACACACACACACACACACACACACACACACACGTGAATGCAAGGCATACTTGATCAACAGCCATACAGGTCACACTGAGGGTGGCCGTATAAACAACTTTAACACTGTTACAAATATGCGCCACACTGTGAACCCACACCAAACAAGAATGACAAACACATTTCGGGAGAACATCCGCACCGTAACACAACAAACACAACAGAACAAATACCCAGAACCCCTTGCAGCACTAACTCTTCCGGGACGCTACAATTTACACCCCCTGCTACCCCCTAACCCCCGCCCCATCTCCCGAATTCGGAGGTCTCAAGGTTGGCAAGTATGCTCTAGTATACTCTGGACTGAAGCTGTGTGCTTTCATTGTTTTTGTAGCTGTTGTTTTGAGGCATGTTTAAAAAAAAATTAAAAAATAATGCACTTTGTGAAAGTCAAAGTATAGTATTTCCCATAGTTGTAGTGGGTATTAAGATTATTTTAGGGAGAGCATGTCTCAAATTCCAAGCTGCTGTTTTGAGGCATGTTAAAAAAAAATGCACTTTGTGACTTCAATAATAAATATGGCAGTGCCATGTTGGTACTTTTTTCCATAACTGGTGTTGAAGTTGTTCTCTTATTTTGGAAAACCTTATTATTGATTGATTGATTGATTGATTGAAACTTTTATTAGTAGATTGCACAGTACAGTACATATTCCGTACAATTGACCACTAAATGGTAACACCCCAATAAGTTTTTCAACTTGTTTAAGTCGGGGTCCACGTTAATCAATTCATGGTAAAGTTACATTGTTTAATGCATCCATCACAACAAAATTAGGCATAATAATGTGTTAATTCCACGACTGTATATCGGTATCGGTAATTAAGAGTTGGACAATATCGGAATATCGAATATCGGCAAAAAAGCCTTTATCGGACAGCTCTACTTCTGATGCATCTTATTTGCTGCTGTTACCTGCACAGGTCTGAGGATGGACTCCGCGTTGATCTCTTCATCGCAACTTCTTCCCAGGTAGTAGAAGATCTCCTGCGGGTGCGGGTCTCTGCCAAGCTGTTGCAGCTTGCTCACCGGCACTTCGGACACGCGGACGAACCACTGGACCGCCGCCTTCATCTGGTGCTCACTCTCTGCACACAGAAACACTCAATTGTTTTTCGAATGCAGAAGGAACCCTATTTGTTTATGAATCACCCCTTCAGTAAAAAATACGTTCCGAAAGCCTGGCCTAAAAGAGGTTTGCTATAAAACGATACAATAAATGATATTTAGTAAGAGGTCCTGATACAACTTTTTCACTGGAGTATTGGCCGATGCCGATATTATCCGATACGATATCATCAAAATTAGAGATGTCCGATAATATCGGCCTGCCGATATTATCGGACGATAAATACTTTAAAGTGTAATATCAGAAATTATCGGTATCGTTTTTTTAATCATCGGTATCTGGGTTGTTTTTTTGTTTTTTTAATTAAATCAACATAAAAAAACACAAGATACACTTACAATTAGTGCAACCAACCCAAAAAACCTCCCTCCCTCATTCACACTCATTCCCACAAAAGGGTTGTTTCTTTCTGTTATTAATATTGTGGTTCCTACATTATATATCAATATATATCAATACAGTCTGCAAGGGATACAGTCCGTAAGCACACATGATTGTGCGTGCTGCTGGTCCACTAATAGTACTAACCTTTAACAGTTCA
The DNA here is from genome assembly GCF_033978685.3 of Nerophis lumbriciformis. Lineage (NCBI taxonomy): Eukaryota > Metazoa > Chordata > Actinopteri > Syngnathiformes > Syngnathidae > Nerophis > Nerophis lumbriciformis. The sequence goes on from NC_084561.2 coordinate 10,603,561, forward strand.
TTTTACTCATTTTCATTAATTACTAGTTTCTATATACCGTATTTTTCGGAGTATAAGTCGCACCGGAGTATAAGTCGCACCTGCTGAAAATGCATAATAAAGAAGGAAAAAAACATATATAAATCGCACTGGAGCCCGGCCAAACTAGGAAAAAAACTGCGACTTATAGCCCAAAAAATACGGTAACTGTTTTTATATTGTTTTACATTCTTTTTTTATTCAAGAAAATGTTTTTAATTTATTTATCTTATTTTATTATTATTTTTAAAAAGGACCTTATCTTCACCATACCTGGTTGTCCAAATTAGGCATAATAATGTGTTAATTACACGACTGTATATATCGGTATCGGTTGATATCGGTATCGGTATTTAAAGAGTTGGACAATATCGGAATATCGGCAAAAAGCCATTATCGGACATCCCTAATCAAAATCATACGTTTTTATATTATTTTGCAGTGCGAAATGCAGAGGTGGGTAGAGTAGCCAGAAATTGTACTCAAGTAAGAGTACTGTTACTTTAGAGATTTATTACTCAAGTAAAAGTAAGGAGTAGTCACCCAAATATTTACTTGAGTAAAAGTAAAAAGTATGTTGTGAAAAAACTACTCAAGTACTGAGTAACTGATGAGTAACATACACACACATATCATATATATATATATATATATATATATATACACACATACATATATATATATATATATATATATATATATATATATAAATGTGTATATATATATATATATATATATATATATATATATATATATATATATATACACACATTTATATATATATATATATATATATACAGTATATAATTTATATTTATTTATTTTGCCGTTTTTGTTTACATGTTAAAGGTGTTTTAATGAATATACATGCATGTTTAACACATATAGATTCCTTTCTTTCATGAAGACAAGAATATAAGTTGGTGTATTACCTGATTCTGATGACTTGCATTGATTGGAATCAGACAGTAGTGCTGATAACGGCCACGTTTTCAAATGGAGGAGAAAAAAGTTCCTCCTTTCTGTCTAATACCACATGAAAGTGGTTGATTTTTGGCATCTTATTTGTCCAGCTTCCATATTCATTTTTATACACTTTACAAGAAATACATTGGCGGCAAACTCCGTAGCTTGCTAGCTTGTTTGCGCTGGCTTTCGGTGACTCTTGTTTTGAAAGCGCAGGCGCGATGGAGCGGCACTTTTATTGTGAAGACAGGAACTGTGCAGTCAGTCTTTAGGCTTTTGACGAGATATACGGTTGAAATAAAAGTGTCTTTTTTCCTTCACACTTTTGATTGATTGATTGAAACTTTTATTAGTAGATTGCACAGTACAGTATATATTCCGTACAATTGACCACTAAATGGTAACACCCCAATAAGTTTTTCAACTTGTTTAAGTCAGGTCATGTGACCGCCTGGCTCTGTTTGATTGGTCCAACGTCACCAGTGACTGCATCTGATTGGTTGAACGGAGTGAACGTCACTAGTGACTGTATTTGTTGAAACGCAGGCACTATGAAGGTCTGTCTGACAGACCAAAACAAACAAAGCGTGCATTAACAGATCGATAAAAAATAGTAGCGAGCTGAATGTAGATAAAAGTAGCGGAGTAAAAGTAGAGTTTCTTCTCTATAAATATACTCAAGTAAAAGTAAAAGTATGTTGCAATAAAACTACTCTTAGAAGTACAATTTATCCCAAAAGTTACTCAAGTAGATGTAACGGAGTAAATGTAGCGCGTTACTACCCACCTCTGGCGAAATGTCAGAAAAGGTTTAATAAAGTTTAATTAGTCAAACATAGAACAACGATAGGTATAAAAAACACTAATCTGTTTATCATTAGGCATCCGGAATGGACTCATGCTGTCTTTAAGGTGAAGTATAGTGGCATTCATTTTTTTAGTCACCGCTACTCATTAAGTTGACACAATTAAGTTGAACGATGCGGACACGTTTATTACTGGGCACTTTCTAATATGCTGTTATAATGATATATGACCTACTCAGTGTCATTGTGGTTAGAGTGTCCGCCCTGAGACTGGGACGGTATAGCTCGGTTGGTAGAGTGGCCGTGCCAGCAACTTGAGGGTTGCAGGTTCGATCCCCGCTTCCGCCATCCTAGTCACTTCCGTTGTGTCCTTGGGCAAGACACTTTACCCACCTGCTCCCAGTGCCACCCACACTAAATGTAACTTAGATATTTGGTTTCACTATGTAAAGCGCTTTGAGTCACTCGAGAAAAAGCGCTATATAAATATAATTCACTTCACTTCACTGGAAGGTCGTGAGTTCAAACCCCGGCCGAGTCATACCAAAGACTATAAAAATGGGACCCATTACCTCCCTGCTTGGCACTCAGCATCAAGGGTCGGAATTGGGGGTTAAACCACCAAATGATTCCCGAGCGCGGCCACCGCTGCTGCTCACTGCTCCCCTCACCTCCCAGGTGGTGAACAAGGAAATGTGTGTGTGTGGCTATCATTGTGACTTTAACTTGACTTCAACTTTAATGATTCGACATGTGTTTTTTGACAAATGTGGTGTTGTCGACTGCAATATCGTCCAATGAAGGACACTTACTATGTTATGTCTAGCTTGTGTGCTACTGTCTGCTGAGCTGCTGTGTAGCTGCCAGCTCCTAGTAGGCTAAAGCCTATCGTGTTTACCTTTTACAAATGACATGACTAAAATAGAAGAAAATACCAAAAGTGTGTGCTTATTGGAGGACAATTAGATGTTAACTGGATGTCGCACAAGTAAACGTGCTCGCCGATATCATTCGATTTTTTTTCGAGATGATAAATGCTTTAAAATGTAATATCGGAAATTATCGGTATAGGTTCGGAAATTATCGGTATCGGTTTAAAAAAATTAAATGTATGACTTTTTAAAACGCCGCTGTGTACACGGACGTAGGGAGAAGTACAGAGCGCCAATAAACCTTAAAGGCACTGCCTTTATAATAATATCTACGGCTTTTCTCACACACAAGTGAGGTCAATCGCTTGATTTCCGCTTCGTTCTCAGGGTTTGTGACTCACCGTCCCCAAAAAGCTTGACAACTTTGGCCACATAGGGGTTGTCTTCGTCCTCTCCCTCAATGAGGATGTACTGACCCAAGGTAATGACGGTGGGCCTGGGTAGTCCCTCAACACTGATAACCAAAGAGCTGAAACAAAAACAAAAAAACACAGACATTGTAAGATATCTAAAGAAAGAGAAATTAAATTTAATTAATTAATTAAAGTACCAATGATTGTCACACACACACACTAGGTGTGGCGAAATGTGTCCTCTGCATTTGACCCATCACCATACTTGCCAACCTTGAGACCTCCGATTTCGGGAGGTGGGGGGCGTGGTCGGGTGTGGGACGGGGGCGTGGTTAAGAGGGGAGGAGTATATTGACAGCTAGAATTCACCAAGTCAAGTATTTCATACACATATACATACATACATATATATACATATATATATATACACATATATATATATATACATATATATATATACACATACATATATATACATACATACATATATATACATACATACATATATATATACATACATACATATATATATATATATATATATATATATGTCTTAATAAGGTTATCCAAAAAATAGTGCTCGATACCGTAGTAGAGCGCAATATATGTATGTGTGGGGAAAAAAAAAAATCACAAGACTATTTCATCTCTACAGGCCTGTTTCATGAGGGGGGTTTCCTCAATCATCTCCTGATGATTGAGGGAACCCCCCTCATGAAACAGGCCTGTAGAGATGAAATAGTCTTGTGATTTTTTTCCCCACACATACATATATATATATATATATATATATATATATATATATATATATATATATATATATATATATATATACATATATATATATATATATACATACATCCTGAAAGTATGCAAACAAAACTGTGTTTAGATAATTGATACTGCAAACTTGCATAAATAAATCTTAAGGAATATAACATAACTTGGCTTCTGAGAGCTTCAAAATGTAATGAATAAAATGCTAAAGTTGTTGATAAACAAGTAATTATTTTAATAATTAAATATGGTAATTTTAAATGAATTATTATGATCATTTAAAATTAATGATTTCAAATATGTTTATTTTAATGAATAATTATATGGCTGGATGTAATAAGGAGTCAGAAAAAATAAATAAAAATACAATTAATTTTGATGTTTTTAGCAAAATAGAGTAAAAATGTTTTTTTTTGTTTTTTTAATTAATAAATAGATTTATTTTTAGGTAAGATAAACATAATAATACAATGTATCTCTGGTCTGGATGATTTAGTTCTTTTCACCCCTGTTGTCATAAAGACAAGCATGGAGCTGGAGGGGGCGTGGCCTCCAGCTCCGGCTGAAAATCGGGAGATTTTCGGGAGAATATTTGTCCCGGGAGGTTTTCGGGAGAGGCGCTGAATTTCGGGAGTCTCCCGGAAAATTCGGGAGGGTTGGCAAGTATGCCCATCACCCTTGTTCACCCCCTGGGAGGTGAGGGGAGCAGTGAGCAGCAGCGGTGCGGCACCTGGGAATAATTTTTGTTGATTTAACCCCCAATTCCAACCCTTAACAAAAACACTTAAAAAGGAGGCGTTTTGTATTTCAAGTGATACATTTTAATTGTAAGACGCCAGAGACACTTCAAGTCAAATGACGGCAAACCCAAAATGTTGAAAGAGAATCGATTCTGAATCGAATCGTTACCCCGAATTGTCTACCATGAATTGATTAACGTGGACCCCGACTTAAACAAGTTGAAAAACGTAATCGGGTGTTACCATTTAGTGGTCAATTGTACGGAATATGTACTGTACTGTGCAATCTGCTAATAAAAGCTTCAATCAATCAATCAAACCCCAAAGAATCGAATCAAATCATGACGTGCCCAAAGATTCACAGCCATATTATTAGCAACATTTTTAAGAAAAAAATCTTGAGCCTCATTGCTTTTGTTTTGAAGAATTTGACCATCAATTAGTGCAATTTCACCGGTTTTATCTAGAGATGTCCGATAATGGCTATTTTGCCGATATTGTCCAACTCTTGATTACCGATTCCGATATCAACCGATACCGATATATACAGTCGAGGAATGAACACATTGTTATGCCTAATTTTGTTGTGATGCCCCGCTGGATGCATTAAACAATGTAACAAGGTTTTCCAAAATAAATCAACTCAAGTTATGGAAAAAAAAATGCCAACATGGCACTGCCATATTTATTATTGGAGTCACAAAGTGCATTATTTTTTTTAACATGACTCAAAACAGCAGCTTGGAATTTGGGACATGCTCTCCCTGAGAGAGCATGAGGAGGTTGAGGTGGGCGGGGTTGGGGGGATGGGGTTGAGGTGGGTAGCGGGGGTGTATATTGTAGCGTCTTGGAAGAGTTAGTGCTGCAAGGGGTTCTGGGTATTTGTTCTGTTGTGTTTATGTTGTGTTACGGTGCGGATGTTCTCCCGAAATGCGTTTGTCATTATTGTTTGGTGTGGGTTCACAGTGTGGCGCAGATTTGTAACAGTGTTAAAGTTGTTTATACGGCCACCCTCAGTGTGACCTGTATGGCTGTTGACCAAGTATGGTTTGTGTGTGTGAAAAGCCGTAGATATTATGTGACTGGACCGGCACGCAAAGGCAGTGCCTTTAAGGTTTATTGGCACTCTGTACTTCTCCCTACGTCCATGTACACAGCGGCGTTTTAAAAAGTCATAAATTTGACTTTTTGAAACCGATACCGATAATTTCCGATATTACATTTTAAAGCAGTTATAGGCCGATATCGGCAGTCCAATATTATCGGACATCTCTATTAACAACATTTTTAAGAAAAGAATATTGAGCCTCATTACGGTACCTTTGTTTTGAAGAATTTGACCATCAATTAGTGCATTTTCACCAGTTATATCACAGGAAAATTATACTTTTATCGCTGGAACTTTACAAGACCTGTCTGATAATACAGAATTCATGTAAATAAATTAATTGTAAAAAAAAGTACACACATATCAAGCCAATATGAGCATTTTTGTTATCAGGCAATTTTGAGGCTAAAAAAAAATAAATCCTATAGCGATATTTTCCTAGCTTGTTTTCTATGAATTCAGAGAAAAAAATGATACAATTAATAAATTTTTCAAACTGAGACTCACTGACCTTGTCTCATTTTCTGTGAAGAACATATATCAGAATACATATTTAATGACCACACACCATACACCCCCCCTACACATTTCTATTACATATAAGATGTCCGGGTCCACTGGACCCACACACACACACACACACACACACACACACACACACACACACACACACACACACACACACACACACACACACACACACACACACACATACATACATACATACATACAGAGCAGGCCTAGACAGGAGGAGGACAGAGTGTAGGTACACAGAACATCAGAGGGTCAAATGTGCGAGAAAATGAGAGCAGACAGGGTTGACAAACAATGTTGCAACCTTGTGTGGGAACCGCAGGTGCAGAAACACAAAAGAAGAATCCCTGTGGGATGCAGAAACTGGCAGAGAAATTTTCCGTGCAACGTTCATATTGTTGTTACTCAACCAGCGTTTGTGGGTCTGATGGACCCGTTGCATTTTGTGGCTTTTAACGCCTCACAATCAAACACTTTTATGTTAAAATACTGAACAGATGTTTATTGAGATAAGGTAAACATCTGTTCAGTATTTTAATATAAAAGTGTTTGATTGTGAGGCTTTAAAAGCCACAAAATGCAACGGGTCCATCAGACCCACAAACGCTGGCTGAGTAACAACAATATGAACATTACACAAGGGTTAAAGGATTATAATTGTTCATTATTTTTATTTAAAATTAGCTTTAATGGGGGAAAAAAATAAGATTAAGCTATTTTACCTGCCATTTTGGGGAAGCCATTTCCTGGGACAGTCACATGACTGTCACGTGACAACTAAATGTTATTTACACTCCGTGTCAATCAGGGACTTAAAGAGTTCAATTCAATGCTCTTAACACTTGTTTATAGTGTTGTGGCTTATTTTGGGTTTAAATACTGTTAAGTCTCCCTGCTAACCCACCAGTGCCTCCATGGAAATGCCCCCCTCTACCTCAAAGAACTACTCACTCCCAAATCCTCCACACGACACCTCCGCTCAGGACAGGCTAACCTCCTCCAACCTCAGAGGACAAAGCTACAAACAATGGGAGATCGGGCTTTCTGCTCCGCCGCTCCCAGTATGTGGAACGCTCTCCCTGACCACCTGAAGGCACCACAGACTGTGGATGCTTTTAAAAAAAGGCTTAAAAACCCTTCTATTAAAAAAAAGCTTTTTTTTTTTAGATATATGCATACTAGTTCTAGCTATTTAGCTGTTCTAGATTTTATTTATATTTATTGATTATTATCATTTTATTTTTTTAATACACTGTAGCACTTTGAGGTTGTTTCTCAATGTAAAGTGCTTTTTACAAATACAATCTATTAGTATTATTATGTTAAGTCACACGAGTTATTGATTGTTTAAAACAAAAATAAATGGTGGGGAAAGGATATTAAGGTGTTATTGACAATAAGTAAAGTTAAACAAACGGGAAAAAAAGGGCATAAGTTCGAATAACATAATTTTTAAAGGTTAAATGCACAATAATGTCATATATAGGCATTATATATCTGGATGAATGTCGTACACTAAACGTTTGCATGGTTTATCGTGTTTGCTCGTGTTTTGTGTGAGAAGATCTTACCCATATTCAAAGTTTTTCAGCTTCCTATCGAAGTGCAGAGGTTGTCCTTTCCACTTGTAAACTCGTCTGACTCGCAGTCTAGTCTTCATCCTGGCTCACCAATAAAACTAAAAACAACGTAGATTTAAATTAAAGGAGTTTGGGACGAGACCACCGTGGTGACGCGGCACGTTTTCTCAAGAGTGTGCTTTCTGTGGAAGACATTTCCCGCGAAAATGTCGTCATTTCCGGTAACGTGATGGCCTGGATGGACGTTTCTCGGCATTATTTTTATAATTTTATTTGTATATTTTGAATGTATTGAATATTTAACTGTCATGTAAAGCTTTGCATTTTGTGTCTTTAGAGGCACAATTGATGCCTTAAAACATGGGCTTTCGGGTAGCGGAAGTGACTCATGTCATTTCACAATAAAATCCCAGTGAACCTGATTTAACTTGATTTAATCGTTATTGTATATTGTTACTTTGTTGTGTATTGTATGGAATATTTCACATCATCAATAGTATACATCCAATAAAAAGCTGAACAAGTATACACGATTGCTCATGCATTGCCAAAAGTACGTACCGGAAATGGGAAAACTGTTAGAAAGACCAGAATGCATACAGTTTAATGTTTAATTAACTCAGGGGAAAAGCTACACTTGAGATATATTCTGTAACAAATTATTTGATTTGACAGGTGTGTCAAAAGTCCGACGTTAGTGCACCCATTGCAAAAAAAATGTATTGAGTGTCACATCATTTGCTAATAACAAAATAACAATACAAAGGGGAATAAGAAAAATATTGCCCTCGAATCAGACAACCAAGAATAAAAAAATCTATTTTAAAGCAAAATCAAGCGACTATAAAAAAAAATAGCAGTGTTTTATTTGCATTACAATTCCATTTTAAAAAATGGATGGATGGATGGAAATATTTGTTAATTTATAAACAAAAATGTAAATTGAGAAATGTGTAATCATTAGTAATCTACCACCTACTATTATATTAAATCTAACTGTCCAAAAAAAAGACAGAAAATCTCAAAGAAAAATGTAATGGCCCATACAGTATAATATATTATTTGTGAAATCGGAATAATTTTTAATTCCTTAAAATTGTTGATTATACAACTTTTTTAAATTACGAAGGGTCCACACACAGACACACATTCATACATACATGCATACATATACACTATATATATATATATATATATATATATATATATATATATATATATATATATATATATATATACATATACACACACATATATGTATACATATATATATATATATATATATATATATATATATATATATATATATATATATATATAATGTGTGTATGTATATATATATGTATATATATATATATATATATATATATGGCATTATTGTGCATTTCACCTTTAAAAATTATGTTATTCGAACTTATGCCCTTTTTTTCCCCCCGACTTATTGTCAATAACACCTTAATATCCTTTCCCCACCATTTATTTTTGTTTTAAACAATCATTAACTCGTGTGACTTAACATAATAATAATAATAATAATAGATTTTATTTGTAAAAAGCACTTTACATTGAGTAAACAACCTCAAAGTGCTACAGTGTATAAAAAAATAATATATATATGTATATATATGTAGCTGAGATAGGCTCCAGCGCCCCCGCGACCCCAAAGGGAATAAGCGGTAGAAAATGGATGGATGGATATATATATATATATATATATATATATATATATATATATATATATATAAAATGCACCAAAACTTAAATAATGGATTGTATTTGGAAATTGATTTCACTGTTAGAAGTAAATACAAAAAAAAAATAATAATAAAAAAGAACAATGTTATGCCTTTTTATTTAGTTTTTCCTCAACTATAGTTTAAGAGTAATTGTATTGTTTAATAAGCAAAACGAAAAGTAATTGAAAGTAACTAATCTATTATTTTCCTCTCTTGGAGTTATATTTCAGTTGAAACTAGGTCGTTTTTAATAGATATGTTTTATTTTAAAATGTCTTCAACTCGGTGTTTGAGCCTAAATCACACTCCTTACCGACAGGGGGCAGTAATGTACACTAAATTACTTGCCTACTGCCCATACACGACGAAGAAGAAAGCGTAGTAGTAGAAGAAGAAAAAGACGAAAAAAAAGTATACTCGAGAAAGAAAAGGTAGAAAGAAGGACAAGAAGACGAATGGCCAACAGAACAGTAAAAGATGCAACCAGCATCCACGGTACTAATCCACAGTATTTAGTGGAGAAGATTATCAGGACCAGAATCTATGAGTCGAAGTACTGGAAAGAAGAATGCTTCGGTCTGACAGGTAAGTCGCATGTTTTCATGCTATGCTAACGTTCGTAATACCTAGTATTTTTAAATGTGACTATTAATATGTGTGATAATTTTCAGTTTCAATTTCAAACTAACTTATTAAATATACGCGGTCTTGACCAAAGTATTCATGTTATCAATAAAATGAATGAATCAGACCCCCCCACGCCCGCCACACGTGTATTTCCACCATAAGAAACTATTCCTAAATATATTGTTAACATCTGCCTGTAATTTACATCTATTGAATACATTCATTCTTATTTTTTGCATCAGTTTTGGTATGTGAGCTATTTTCCTGTGACTTTCTTATTTGGAACATGAACACACTTACAGCATAATACATCACACAATTTCATATCATTTCTGTTTACATCATGTCCGAAAAGGAGTAGGAAGAAGCAAAGCTTACTTAATCCTACCCCAGGGGTCGGGAACCTTTTTAACTGAGAGAGCCATGAAAGCCAAATATTTTCAAATGTATTTCCGTGAGAGCCTTATAATGTTTTTAACACTGAACACAACTAAATGCGTGCATTTTTAAGTAAGACCAACATTTTTAGAGTATAATAAGTCTCTTATTCTTTTTTAATAACATTGTTATTCTGAAGCTAGCCAATAATAAATAAAATACTTCTAACCATTAATGCCACTTCTTGAACAGGTGTGGTAGAAAACGGATGGATGGATTAAAATGCATGAGAATGTTTTATATTTTGAACGTTATTTTTAACACTGTGATTACCAGTGGAATTATTCATTACTTATCGGGTTAAGCAGTGTCAGCTAAGATTTACCTGAGAGCCAGATGCAGTCATCAAAAGAGCCACATCTGGCTCGAGAGCCGTAGGTTCCCTACCCCTTTCCCACTTCAGAGCGTTTACAAATATATATACATTCATTTACCAACTTTTTTATTGTAAAATGACATCCGTGAATGAGTAATACAACAGTTTTGTAATATGTAATTAGTAGGGGTGTAACAGTACACAAAAATTTCGGTTCGGTACTTACCTCGGTTTAGAGGTCACGGTTCGGTTCATTTTCACAACAAAATATACATTTTTTGGTTATTTATTTACCAAATTTGTAAACAATGGCATTAGGGATGTCCCGATTCAGGTTTTTGCACTTCCGATCTGATACCGATATTGTTTTTGCACTTCCGATCCGATACCGATACTGGCCTATCCGAGCATGTATTAAAGTTTAAAGTTATTTAGCCTACTTAGTTGTCAGAATCATGTTGAAAAGGGTTTTAGTACTCTTGATAACAACTAGCCAGCTGAATTAGGTGAGTTTGAATAATACACAATGGTTGGTAACAAGAAACTGACCTGTTTATTCAAGGATAAACACAAAATAGACAAAATTATACATGACAAACAGAAATGGCATCATTGAACTAGGGCTGGGCGATATGGCCTTTTTTTAATATTGCGATATTTTAAGGCCACATTGCGATACACGATATATATCTCGATATTTTGCCTTAGCCTTGAATGAACACTTGATGCATATAATCACAGCAGTATGATGATTCTATGTGTCTACATTAAAACATTCTTCTTCATACTGCATTAATATATGCTCATTTTAAACTTTCATGCAGAGAAGGAAATCACAACTAAAAAAATCACTATTTTTTTCATACGGTGTTGATTTGGAAATGTTTGCCTCGGCATTTTGATGGTTTGGGCGTGTAGCACCGAATGGAGATAAGCGTCTCGACAGACGTTACAAAATTTGAACAATGATGACAAAAACGGCTTTCTTTGTCGTGTCCGTGTGTCGAAAATTGTTATGCGCTTATTTTTTTATTTGATTTTGTGCGTGGCATAGATTTGCTGTGCGCAGAGGACGCTTGAGCAGTGCGTAATTGCACAGGCGCGCACCTTTTAGAGGGAACATTGCTCGCACGGCTGCGCTAGCATCACAGCTAACGTTAGCCATGCTGCCACCTCTCTGCTCGGGGAGGGCGTATACGTATGTGACGTATGACGTGACAGTATGTAACGTGTGTAAGAAGGTGCGCTTGCTGTCTGTGAGAGGGAGACACAGGAAAGAATGAGAAGAGCCTGTTGTGTAATGCCAGCAGCTAAAAGCAACTGCGTGAGAATCTACAGACCTGTGGATGTGTTGAAGGTGTGCTGGAAAATGCGGAACGGAAATTAGGGAGCAGCAGAAAAGTGGAATGTATTATTTAAATCAGTGCGTTGGAAAACCTGGACCAGAGTTTTTTTTTTTTTAAACGGGATCTGGATCGGCATTTTCCCGTGCCTTGCCGATACGCATTTTTAGGCAAATATCGGACATCCCTAAATGGCATAACATATACACAAAGGGTCCATTGCCAGGGTTAATGTGGTCAACATATATAAAATAAAAACTAAACAAGATAAGGCTCAGAATGGTTTCTTAACAAAACCTTTCTACATATAAAGTGCTTTTTTTGATTGATTGATTGAGACTTTTATTAGTAGATTGCACAGTATAGTATATATTCCGTACAATTGACCACTAAATGGTAGTATCCGAATAAGTTTTTCAACTTGTTTAAGTTGGGGTCCACGTTAATCAACATTAAACTGCCTCAAAATGTTGCTCAGATTAAATAAAATGACAAAACTTTTCTTCTACATATAAAAAGTGCAACATTAAACAGTTTCAAGTCAACTCAGCCCCAGCCTGGCTAACTTGGCAGTAAGAGGATATATGGGCTTATTGTTCTTCCACCATAGAAGTGGGTCAAAATCTATTTTTTAATGCAATATGGTCTTAAATCTGCTGCTATAAAAACATTTGTTATTGCTTTAGCCCTGCCTGACTCGCCGAGGAGGGGCTGCTTGAATGCGGTGGTGACGCTTCAAATGGGTTAGTTAGCATGTTTGACGTGTTGTCGGAAGCATACCTACTGCTGCTGAACAATGTCGGCAAACCTCCGTCCTCCAAATTAATAACCCACCAGAATGCTTAAAATGACCAAAATACGTAAATATTACATGTTGTTACGAATGTGCCTCCCACATATGCATACTTGCCAACCTTGAGACCTCCGAATTCAGGAGATGGGGGGTGTATATATTTTCAAGTATTTCTTATATATATATATATATATATATATATATATATATATATATATATATATATATATATATATATTTATAAATAAATAAATAATTTGTTCATGAATGAGTATATCCGTTCGGCCACCGTGTTCAATGGAGAAGTCTGATCTACAAAATGTGCAGGCAGCATACCCCTTCCCCTTCCAGCTGTCCTGGATGAACTGAAATGATCTTTTCCAATCATTTTGGAACTTGCAAGCGTACTTCTTCTTCTTACTCGTCGTCGCCATGTCTCTTCTTCGTTCTTCTGCTTCGTCTCTGTGATGTTTTTGGACATTACTACTTGCCGTAGTTTTGAAGCAATGCATGATGGGAATCCGGATGTTGTGCGTCAGTGTATTAACGTGCCGGATGGAATAAACACACGCTGAGAAAAAGCTCCGTGCCTGCCTACTTTATGGGTTATAGATAAACCTATGGATAACGGAGACATATATAATAATCTCCTTTTCAGGTTGTAGAGGACGCTAAAGGCAGTGCCTTTATTGTTGTCCGGGTGGAAATCGGGAGAAATTCGGGAGAATGGTTGCCCCGGGAGATTTTCGTGAGGGGCACTGAAGTTCATGAGTCTCCCGGGAAAATCGGGAGGGTTGGCAAGTATGCACATATGTCCCGTTTATTTCTGTTTCGCTTTCCTGGAATTCCCCCTCACATTCCAGTGATATATCTCGAGATCTGTTTCGCTTTCCTGGAATTCCCCCTCACATTCCAGTGATATATCTCGAGAACTGGACAGACGACGAGAAATCTCTGGCTTCAGCCATGATATTATTTACTTTCTCTCTGGAGCACACCGCTGAATTTGGGTCATGCTCAAAATCCCCAAAAATGGTTTGGGAATATCCATGACAATTTATATTTTGATCATATCTATGTCCTCGCAAACTCTGTAAGTGTTTTGGTCTTATAAATCAGAACTATATGATAATAGCGTCAATAAAAAGTCAACATATTTTCTCATTGTACTGCTACTTTAATCCTATTCTTTTTCCAATGCCGCGTCTCATTTGGTACACTTTTGTACTTTACACTGTGCAATCACTTTGCACCCTCAATAGTCACCATCTTGGCTACATAGGGGAAGGACTATCAAACGAAAAGTTCTGTAAGGTGGTACATGTAAGACACAAAAAATATAAAACCTCTTGAACGATAACGAGGCGATTTGGCGCTCTGGCCCTAATTAAGTTGATATCTGGCAGGATCTGGGGGTGCGTGCCTAATTTAAAGGGGAACATTATCACAAATTCAGAAGGGTTAAAACCATTAAAAATCAGTTCCCAGTGGCTTATTTTATTTTTAGAAGTTTTTTTCAAAATTTTACCCATCACGCAATATCGCTAAAAAAAACTTCAAAGTGCCTGATTTTAACCATCGTTATAAACACCCGTTAATTTTCCTGTGACGTCACATAGTGATGCCAACACAAACAAACATGGCGCATAGAACAGCAAGCTATAGCGACATTAGCTCGGATTCAGACTCGGATTTCAGCGGCTTAAGCGATTCAACAGATTACGCATGTATTGAAACGGATGGTTGTAGTGTGGAGGCAGGTAGCGAAAACGAAATTGAAGAAGAAACTGAAACTATTGAGCCATATCGGTTTGAACCGTATGCAAGCGAAACCGACGAAAACGACACGACAGCCAGCGACACGGGAGAAAGCGAGGACGAATTCGGCGATCGCCTTCTAACCAACGATTGGTATATGTTTGTTTGGCATCAAAGGAAACTAACAACTATGAACTAGGTTTACAGCATATGAAATACATTTGGCAACAACATGCACTTTGAGAGTGCAGACAGCCCAATTTTCATCAATTAATATATTCTGTAGACATACCCTCATCCGCTCTCTTTTCCTGAAAGCTGATCTGTCCAGTTTTGGAGTTGATGTCAGCAGGCCAGGGCATCTAGGGTCGATATTCTTCTCTTGATCATCTTCGGTGGCATAAGGGACGGTGTGAGCCAAGACATCCAGGGGGTTTAGCTCGCTCGTCTGCGGGAACAAACTGCCGCCATTGCTTGCCGTGCTACCGAGGTCTTTTGTCCCTGAATTGCTCACACACTCCGGCAGATTCAATGGGGGTCTGGCGGCAGATTTCTTTGACTTTATCGTTGGAAATGCATCTGCTTTAAGTGTCGCAGGATATCCACACATTCTTGCCATCTCTGTCGTAGCATAGCTTTCGTCGGTAAAGTGTGCGGAACAAACGTCCAATTTCTTGCCACTTTCGCATCTTTGGGCCACTGGTACAACTTGAATCCGTCCCTGTTCGTGTTGTTACACCCTCCGACAACACACCGACGAGGCATGATGTCTCCAAGGTACGGAAAAAAGTCGAAAAAACGGAAAATAACAGAGCTGATTTGACTCGGTGTTTGAGAAAATGGCGGATTGCTTCCCGATGTGACGTCACGTTGTGACGTCATCGCTCCAAGAGCGAATAATAGAAAGGCGTTTAATTCACCAAAATTCACCCATTTAGAGTTCGGAAATCGGTTAAAAAGATATATGGTCTTTTTTTCTGCAACATCAAGGTATATATTGACGCTTACATAGGTCTGGTGATAATGTTCCCCTTTAATGAATTTAATGCATTGCTTTTTCCTTTTGTTATTCCACAGCTGAGCTGGTTGTGGATAAAGCCATGGAACTGAGATATGTTGGTGGAGTGTTTGGTGGAAACATCAAGCCCACTCCCTTCATCTGTCTTTTGCTGAAGCTGCTGCAGATCCAACCCGAGAAAGACATTATTGTGGAGTTCATCAAAAACGAAGACTTTAAGTGAGTAGAATCTAATGTTTGATTTGTTTCTTTTTTTATGTGAGGGTTGAGGTGTTTAGCGACATCGCTTAAAGTGGAACTGGACTTTTTTAATGTGTTTTAAATAGTGAAAAACTGCTAGTACGAGGCAGCTAACAATGCAGGTAAAAGGAATAATCTATTGCGGCAATGGAGCGATTAAAAACAATTTAATGTTAATTGCTCACTAAAACTGGATGTTACGATGAAGTATCCTCATCTGTTGGTGGGCTGCATCATTCCCCGTGCACACGAATGACATAACTCGCCCAAAGCTGACAAAAAGTCACATACAGGTCGCATTGCGTTTAGACTGAAGTCACATTTGAAAAGATCACATTCCACCCGGATGTGGACTACCTTCTGATGTGGCCTAAATCTGATGCGAAAAGATCTGATTTACAGCAATTTGGAGCGTTTAGATTGGCAAAAAAATCTGAATTGTGTCACTTGAGGGCACAAAAATCTGATTTTGTGTGCAGTGTAAACAAGGCCTAAGTTGTAGATTTCAGTAACTAATTTGAAAGTATTGAAATCTCCATGTAAAACTGCTAATGCTTATTAGTTGAATGGCAATGGATATTCGCATCAAACCAGCACATCTTTGGAAAACTGAAGCCTTAATTAACTTACGTTGTAGCGTTTTTTTTAGTCATTTGCTTTGTTGGCATTGAAAATTGCAACATTACCTAGAAGTCATTTGGCTGAGTCCGTTCTTAGTTCTGCTGGAGTGATCGCTAAGTGCCAAAGTGGTAAGTCTTCACGCGCAACTCAGGTACCGTAATAAGTCACCGTTGGATTTTACGTAAATCGGTGCCCGGGAGAACCACCGGGATTCAGTCGGTGCCAATAAAGTACCGCATTCTGTACCCATCCCCACATTTTGCCTGTACAGTAGAAGGTTATTTGGTCGACTTTGAAAATGTCCACGCTGCTTGATACACTGCAACATTTTATCTGAGGAGTAGCGATTATTCTGAAATTAGCCACTCAAGAAAGATACAACCTTCCCATCAGTTGGCATCCCAGTTAGAGCAAACATTGTCAGTTACGGTTTTGTTTTATTTGAAAGGTTAAGCGCATAGCAACATACGCTACCAATGCTGTGTGAAATCAACGTGCCCAGGAAAGAAGCTACGGTAATGCTTAAATTTAGCAAAATACTGTAAATAATACATGTTATCATGAAATGTGCCTGTTAACTACATCACATACACTTACAGAACGTATATACTGTAAAACAGTGCTGGAGTACTTTTATAGGTGAAATAAATCATATTCACTTTACCTGCCATATTGGCTGCCTCTTATGAACAGTTTTTCACTATTTAGAACGCACAGAAAAGGGAAAGACATGCATTCTTGCTTCACATAAGGATTGCTGATAATGGGGGAAAAAAGTGCAGTTCCCCATAATCTCTCTACTACACTTTGCACTTGACATGACTTTTTTTGTCACCTGTTACTACAGAACCAGACTAAGTCAGACGTGCTGCTGCTTCTGCAATAGTGACAAAACTCCACTATTAGCTATTGTTTTATGGAGACGTTGGAGAATTATGGCAAATGTAGAAAAAAAACATAATTCAATTTTTTTGGTTTCAGATATGTTCGTTTACTTGGAGCCATGTACATGCGGTTAACGGGCACGGCAGTGGATTGTTACAAATACCTGGAGCCCTTGTACAATGATTACCGGAAAATCAAGACGCAAAACAGAAACGGGGGTAACGTATGTTTTAATTACCGGTATTGCATGATATCTGTCTGATTCATTTAATTTGTCATCTAGTGACCGTAGTAATGTCAATGTGCTTTCAGTACCACAATTAGAAATTCTAATAGTTCATATATATGTATATAAAACGTGTACATTTTGTGTGTGTGCGTGTGTGTGTTCATGTTCTTGTATTTCTACCCTTCTTGAGACATCAACAGGGAAAAGTACCTACCATATTAGGACCTGTGAACAAGTTAGGACCGAAATCATGGTCCCAATACGGAAAACAATTGCATCTAATAGAGAATGTCTCATTTGCACCCCTGGTGGTGAAATCTATCAAAATTAGGGTGGTCCCAAAAAGGAGGGATTTTCCAAATTGACTGTGTGTCGGTTTTAAAAGTGCTCCCCCTCTGGTCAACATATGAAATAACAAGTGTGTGTAAAAAATGGAGGTGCTCCCCCTCTGGCCAACATATGTAATAACAAGTGTGTGTAAGAAATTGAAATTAATGAAAAAAATATGAATATAGAGACATACTGTAATAACTTAAATAATGAACATTAAAAACCAATTACAAAAATTTTTTAAATTACAAAAATAACTAACAGCTGACCATATTTATATTTGCATAGTATGCATATCTTATTAATGTTGTAAATACAAATCTTTATATATCTAGAAAGGGTGGTCCTAAAGAGGTAGGCATTTTTCAGAGGTCTCAAGAATGTAAGAAATACACGAGTGTTTGCGTGTGTTCTGACAATGCTTACTTAATGGGGACATCGCTCTGTTTACACAGTCACCTTTAGGGGACCTCTGACGGTATGGGGACAAAAAAACACAGGTCCCCTAAAGGGAAACCTTTTTAAATGTTAGTCAGATCCATTCTGAAGATGCCTAAGTGATTTTTAAGTTTTGGCCCATAAAACATGTTTACTGGTTAGTTTGAGTGTGAGACATTTGCACAGCAAATGTTCTATGTGTACAACCGCATTACGGCCTGCAAAAGGAGAGGTAAAATAGTAGATTAAGAGATAATCAGCAAGACTGGTTAAGTAGAACAGTTTTTTATGTTCAATGTTGTTAAAAATAAAAAGTACAAATAAAAGTTTAAATGAGTTTGTATTTTATTTCTGTGGTTTAAGGTAAGATAAGATAATCCTTTATTGATCCCACAACAGGGAAATTTGGGTTACTTTGTTTACGTGTTTCAAATATTGGTAAAAGAAGAAAATTAATTTTCTTAAAGTGAAACATTTGTTATCCTGGCATTAATAGTACTGTGATTCTGTATGGTATCCATCCTTAGTTAAAACTAATATATTTTTCCAAAAACAAAATATGGTTTAGTGTTCCTTAGGATGACATTTTCATACAGTATGATTATAAAACATTATTACCTTAAAGTATGATTCACATTCAGAATTGTCCATCCTTCTATATATGGTAGTTGGAGTTGCAGACAACTTCATTACTGCTAAATAGCAGTTTTCAGTAATGTCACAGAAGATTTGCTTTAACATTTAAGTGGTGAAAGTTCCTATAAGAGGACAGCTGTAGTGCTGTATTCTGACCATCATGTCATATTTAATTAGAACTTTTTAATTTTTTTTAAATGGTCCTCAGTAGTCACATACAAATTTGTGTGTATTATGCAAAGTTATTTAAATTTGGTCCCCATGAACCATATGAACTCTTTTTCCCCAGGGTCCCCAGTAAGAATGATCAGCACATTACTTCATCAATCCAGAGATTTAAAGACTAGAGCTAACTGCGCAGTGGCCATTTTACCTCATTTTTTTATGCATCCACAACCTGTAGAAAGGGTGGTCCCCACAAGTGGTGATCAAAAACTTGGCCCCCATTCCAAATGATAACCAGTATGTGTGTGTGTTTGTGTACTATGTGGTCTCAATGATTCACACATAGGGTTCATTTAATGAACGCAATCGCTCCTCTACATGCAATACAGAGTAGATATGATCAATTGTAGACATTACCATTAACATGAGAAACAAAATGACATAACAAAGATCAGATTATGCCATTGCAAGAATGAGGTGGTGGGCGTTTCTAATAAAAGTCTCCATTCCAGAGTTTGAGTTGATGCACGTGGATGAGTTCATCAACCAGCTTCTTCACGAAGAGCGAGCGTGTGACATCATCCTGCCCCGGCTTCAGGTATCTTAAAGCGTGCCTTACTGTATATCGCCACTTGTTGCACTGCAGTATCCGCTGAACCTTTTGTGTCGCAGAAAAGACAAGTCCTTGAGGAGGCCGAGTTGTTAGACCAACGTATCAGTGCTCTTGAAGAAGACCTCGATGAAATGGAGAGCAGTGAGGAAGAGGACGAAGAAGAGAGGGTAGCGCTGCACTTCCAATGTTTTTTTGCTTGAATACGTCAACAAGGTGACCTACCTGCTACATCAATGGCGCGACGTTTCAGCTATGCTCATAGAGCAAGTGGAGACTAAATGGGGAAAGCTACCTGCTACTAGGGATGGGTATCGTTTATATTTTAACCGATACTAATACCAAACTTGACATTCCATTTGAACAGACTAGTAATTCAAATACTTCAATTCAAGGCAACAACAAACAAAACTCCAGACGGTCCTCTTCGTTTTGTATTGTTTACTTGTGAACTTAATCATTCAAAAACGTTAAACAATAACGACGTGGGAACAAATGAATGTCAAAATGAAGCAAGTTTGTTACAGTAAGAAAGAGTTACAAAAAGTAAGAGTAAGGTCAAAAAACTGTGTGGCTTGATACCTGACTGCCATTACCCACAATACATTGTGTCCAAAACCATCTTACCACAGAGATCCTTCCGCCATATATGCAATTAAACAGTTACGTAATCTTCACTGCAGTGACGTGCGGTGAGGTTGATGGCTGGTGAGGCACTGACTTCATCACAGTCAGATTTACAAACATATGAACCCTAAAGAGTATCTTATTCACCATTTGATTGGCAGCAGTTAACGGGTTATGTTTAAAAGCTCATACCAGCATTCTTCCCTGCTTGGCACTCAGCATCAAGGGTTGGAATTGGGGGTTATTAAATCACCAAAAATTATACCTGGGCGCGGCGCCGCTGCTGCCCACTGCTCCCCTCACCTCCCAGGGGGTGATCAAGGGGATGGGTCAAATGCAGAGGACAAATTTCATTACACCTAGTGTGTGTGTGACAATCATTGGTACTTTAACTTAACTTTAACTTTACACATACAAACTGTAGCACACAAAAAAGCACATTTAATTAAAAACAAACGTTATTATGGTCTTACCTTTACTTATAAAATAAGTCCATGAGCCGCTGTTGTGCTGGATTAATGCACCCCCTGACGAGAGTGTTATATCAACTAAAGCCCTCACTTAAACTTTCCACGTGCAAGATTGAATCGATTTAAAAAAGTGTAACCGAGGGTTTATAAATGTCGCCTATACTATATGAAACTACAAAATAACAAACACGGAGGCTCCAGTTTACACGAGGACCACTTTATTTACCTTCTTTCAAAAACTTCCGCTCCACTCCGTCTCATCACTTCCGCTCTTAGCGCCTTCAAAATAAGAGCTCAAGGCATATACTGTATAACAGCGCATAACAGGAACTTAACATCACAAAGAGGAAAGCCCATAAAAATAGGTTACAAAAGTTATTTAATAAGAAGCCAAAAAGTGCAAAAACAATAATGTTCGTGTTGGAGGAGTTGTGAATTAGGTACACCGCCTCACCTGCCTCTAGTGACTGCACGTCACTGCTTCACTGTATTAAAGCAGTATAAAATAGTACGTCATCAAATTATTCAGACAAATGTAATAATTACAAATAAAGTGTACCTTATAATTATTCTAAGCATGCAATATATCAATCAATCAATCAATCAATGTTTATTTATATAGCCCTAAATCACAAGTGTCTCAAAGGGCTGCACAAGCCACAACGACATCCTCGGTATAGCCCACATAAGGGCAAGGAAAAACTCACCCCAGTGGGACGTCGATGTGAATGACTATGAGAAACCTTGGAGAGGACCGCATATGTGGGTAACCCCCCCCCTCTAGGGAGACCGAATGCAATGGATGTCGAGTGGGTCTAACATAATATTGTGAGAGTCCAGTCCATAGTGGATCTAGCATAACAGTAAGAGTCCAGTCCACAGTGGGGTCAGCAGGAAACCATCCCGAGCGGAGACGGGTCAGCAGCGCAGAGATGTACCCAACCGATATACAGGCGAGCGGTCCACCCTGGGTCCCGACCCCGGACAGCCAGCACCCCATCCATGGCCACCGGATCTGTGTGTCTCCCCTTCCACAAGGGATAGGGGGGAGCAGAGGAGAAAAGAAAAGAAACGGCAGATCAACTGGTCTAAAAAAAGGGGGGCTATTCAAAGGCTAGAGTATACAAATGAGTTTTGAGATGGGACTTAAATGTTTCTACTGAGGTAGCATCTCTAACTGTTACCGGGAGGGCATTCCATAGTGCTGGAGCCCGAATAGAAAACGCTCTACAGCCCGCAGACTTTTTTTGGGCTCTGGGAATCACTAATAAGCCAGAGTTCTTTGAACGCAGATTTCTTGCCGGGACATATGGTACAATACAATCGACAAGATAGGACGGAGCTAGACCGTGTAGTATTTTATACGTAAGTAGTAAAACCTTAAAGTCGCATCTTAAGTGCACAGGAAGCCAGTGCAGGTGAGCCAGTATAGGCGTAATATGATCAAACTTCCTTGTTCTTGTCAAAAGTCTAGCAGCCGCATTTTGTACCAACTGTAATCTTTTAATGCTAGACATAGGGAGACCCGAAAATAATACGTTACAGTAATCGAGACGAGACGTAACGAACGCATGAATAATGATCTCAGCGTATACATTTTCGTATTATTTAAATAAAGTAAATAGTCCCCTTTTGGCTGAATAAACATAAAGCACCTTCCATAAAATGTAAATGAACTTAAACAGCATTTAGGTTCCTACAGTGAATTTAGGCTTTACTGACTTTGTATTTCTGCTTGCAGCCAGAGAGAGTTCTCACTCCTGAACCTCACAGACGTGGTTACCGTGAGGAGAGAATTCGCCGTTCCCAGTCGCCTCGTCATAAACGGAGCTCACCGAGACGGTCAGTCTTTTAGTTATGACAAAAAAAAGTTATTAATCCAACTATTTTATTATTGGCAGCTATTAAGAAGGTGAATCCGTATTGTAATACTCAGCTATTTTGTGTGTGTTTTTTGTTTGTTTTTTTGCTTTTAGGAGGAGCCGATCTCCAAAGAGACGAAGGTGTGTGTGAATTCCCCATATTAAACATTAATAATGCAGACATTCCTACACTACAAAAAGTCAGTGTTCAAAAACAAGGGAAAAAAATACAAAAATTAGGGGTATTTTACTTGAACTAAGCAAAATTATCTGCCAATAGAACAAGAAAATTTGGCTTGTCAAGACTTTCCAAAACAAGTAAAATTAGCTAACCTCAATGAACCCCAAAATACCTTTTAAAATAAGTATATTCTCACTAATAACAAGTGCACTTTTCTTGATAGAAAAAACTAATATGAGACCTTTTTTCTCAGTATTTTGAAAAATATTCTTAAATTAAATAAATGCTAGTGCCATTATCTTGACATAGTGATATGCGCTCGGCATTACATTTCTTGAAACCAGCAAACTTATACTAAAAACTAGTTTATTTTTCTTAATGGAAAGGCAACAAGGCAACCGCTTGTTACTCTCGGGGCCTCCGAGCCGCTCAGGCAAAGCATATGGTCTAAAAATGCATTTTCCCATCAATAACATGACATCATCGCGCCAAGTGCGTGCTCTTTCAGTCAATTAGTGCGCAAGGAATATATATATATATATATATATATACATACTGTATTTTTCGGAGTATAAGTCGCACCGGCCGAAAATGCATAATAAAGAAGGAAAAAAACATATAAATCGCACCGGAGTATAAGTCGCATTTTTTGGGGAAATTTATTTGATAAAACCCAACACCAAGAATAGACATTTGAAAGGCAATTTAAAATAAATAAAGAATAGTGAACAACAGGCTGAATAAGTGTACGTTATATGAGGCATAAATAACCAACTGAGAACGTGCCTGGTATGTTAACGTAACATATTATGGTAAGAGTCATTCAAATAACTATAACATATAGAACATGCTATACGTTTACCAAACAATCTGTCACTCCTAATCGCTAAATCCCATGAAATCTTATACGTCTAGTCTCTTACGTGAATGAGCTAAATAATATTATTTGATATTTTACGGTAATGTGTTAATCATTTCACACATAAGTCGCTCCTGAGTATAAGTCGCACTAAACTATGAAAAAAAACTGCGACTTATAGTCCAAAAAATACGGTATATATATATTTACAGCCCGGCCCCCTGGCCAATTTTTGTAATTTGTAATTGTAATTTTGAAGAATTTTTAATTATGAGACACAATTGTGTCAAAGTCATGATTTTTTATTTCATGCTTGACATAAGAAATTATTACTTTGAAAAAGCAGTTTTATACTTGTGAGTGTTAATGACACAGCTTTGCAACAGTTGATATTCTAGTTTCAAGCATGTTTTAGTCAATATAGGTCATCAAATCTCAGCAACAAGCTGTAATATCTTACTGAGATCATTTAGGACCAAAACACTCTAACATAAAACCTGCTTAGTGAGAAGAATTATCTTATCAGACAAAAAATAAGCAAATATCAACCTTATTTGAGATATTCCATCTTACTTAGATTTCAGTTTTTGCAGTGTAGTGGTGTCCACAAATTGTCTTGGAGGTTTATAACAATATTATTAATAACACTATCATGTTTTTAAAGCGTTTCTCCTAGAAGAGAGCGCCATCGCAGTAAAAGCCCCCGTCGCCACCGCAGTCGGTCTCGAGAACGACGTCATCGATCTCCAGGTAAGCTCCGTGATGTTTATAAAGTGGACAAGCACACGTTTGCCTCAGAGGTTTTACAATCCATGAAGAAAACATAATTTATCTCTTCTTAAAGGAGAACTGCACTTTTTTTTTTTTTGCCTATCATTCGCAATCCTTATGTAAGACAGAACACATATGTTTTTCTTTTTTATGCATTCTAAATCGTAAATAAATGTTAGCAAAAATCAGCTAACAACAGAGTCAATGGGAACTTCTCTATTACGCCCTCTAAATAACCATTTAAAAAAATGCCAATGATATTCCATTTAAATCTCAAGACCTGAATATCAACCAAGTATTAGCAATATTGGTATTATAAGCTATAATCACAGAGCGCTTACTAGCTTATGCTGCTATATTGACATATTGAGCCGGTAAAATGCTGCATCGCCTCTTGGTTAACAGTTCATTCTAGATTATAAATCATGCCTCTCATCTGGATAGAAGGATGTAGCCATAAACCAAGAAGTTGGTCAATTTTGACATTCAACTTAGACAAAAAAGACACGAAAAGACGCTTGCTTGCGACAACTCTTTTTTTTTTTTTTTTACCTGGGTGAGAATTATGATTAATTCTTCATCTAAACGGGAAGATATCAACGTCCCATCATTTGGCACCTTAGTGAGATCAGACACTGTACAGTGATTGTTGTATTATGATGGTAGTTTTTATTTCTTGTTTAGCACTTAACAATTCTCTTACATGATGCTTACTGTTTCCCAAAAGGATCGGTTTATCACAAAAAAACTTGTACCGGTAGGTCATCCTCTGTATACTCAGGTTTGAAAAAATATAAGGTTCTGGATCACAATTTTTCTTAAAGTAGTCTTTGTTGTCTCTCATGAAGTCTGACACAAGTAGTAGTTGTTATTGTTTATGGAAATAGCATTTGTTGTGATGCGTCTGTTAAATTAATACACCGCCGTATGCGTAAAATGAGCAAAATACGTAAATATTACATATTCTTATGAATGTGACTGTTACTACATTACATATATATGTACAGGGTGTGTATTAAACCTTAATGGAGACTTTTGGATGTTTTTAGAGTGCGAAAATGCAGAATAGACCGACTCCCGTTGGCTACTTTGTTAGCTGACTTTTGCTAGCATTTATTTACGACTTAGAATGCATAGAAAAAATAAAACATATATATGTTCTTGTCTTACATAAGGGTTATAATGAAAATCCAAAAATAAAGTGCAGTTTCTCTTTAAATACATATTTATTTTAAGATTGTCTAAAGTATACATTAAATATGGAATTCTAAGAATTATAATTTATATTTCAAAAAGAGGTATCAAATTAATTTATTAATATCTTTTAGCCACGTTAATCTAATTTTTAATTTCAAATGTTACATGCCTGCAAGTTGCCCCGCCCTCTTCTTGTGCTCAACTGTGAGCAGCAACACTGTGATATCTATGAACAACACTAAGGCCATGCGGCACAAAGATCATTTGTACCCGCTGCGAAAAAGAGGTCTCACTCTGTCACGAGACTTGGCTGGTGATGTTGACGGCTTTAGATAGCGGCGCTAGGATGAATTATATCGAACAAATAGTGTAAAATATTCATTAGAAACTTTAAAGGTGTGTGAGGAGTGTGTTTAATGTAGACAATGCTTTATTTTATTTACCTTTTTATGTAACTCATCTATTTATTACACGGGCTATTGAGAAATGGCGTCACATCAAGCTGACTTTATACTATTATATAACACAGTGTATCAATATAGTGAGATATTACATGTACTTTAAACTGTTTTTTAAATTACAGCATACTTACATAGAGGAAAATGTTAATTGTGTGTGTCATAAGTCGCACGCCTGCAGCCGGGCAAAAGGAAACCAAAATCCGTACGTAAAAAAGTTCATGTTCTGTTGTTTAATAAGGTTTAAAACACCAAATTATGTTGCACATTGACATACGTGACAGCTGTGGAAAGTCGATCAAAGCCAACATTTCCTCCAATCCATGGGAAATATTTTACAAAGACTAACCTGAAATTGTGACAAATAAAGACGTTTATTTGTTAAATCTGTTGTCTGAAACCACAATTTGTTCAACTATGCTAGTACGGTACTCAGATTGATAGGCGCGGACGAGGAAAAGCCACAAGTTCAATATTCAATACTTATTACTCAGAAAACTGTTCAGCACTTTATATTGACCAGATGTTTTATTTTAGTAAATAAAACACACTACATCTGTTCAAAAAATATACTATTTTGTTTTTATAGTATTGTAATTAATTTAAATGAAAATAGTTCTATTTTAAGGGGAACATTATCACAATTTCAGAATTGTTAAAACTATTAAAAATCAGTTCCCAGTGGCTTATTATATTTTTTGAAGTTTTTTTCAAAATTTTACCCATCACGCAATATCCCTAAAAAAAGCTTCGAAGTGCCTGATTTTAGCCACTTGTCCATTTTCCTGTGACGTCACATAGTGAAGCCAACACAAACAAACATGGCGGAAAGAACAGCAAGCTATAGCGACATTAGCTCGGATTCAGACTCGGATTTCAGCGGCTTAAGTGATTCAACAGATTACGAATGTATTGAAACGGATGGTTGTAGTGTGGAGGCAGGTAGCGAAAACGAAATTGAAGAAGAAACTGAAGCTATTGAGCCATATCAGTTTGAACCGTATGCAAGCGAAACCGACGAAAACGACACGACAGCCAGCGACACGACAGCCAGCGACACGGGAGAAAGCGAGGACGAATTTGGCGATCGCCTTCTAACCAACGATTGGTATGTGTTTGTTTGGCATTAAAGGAAACTAACAACTATGAACTAGGTTTACAGCATATGAAATACATTTGGCAACAACATGCACTTTGAGAGTGCAGACAGCCCAATTTTCATCAATTAATATATTCTGCAGACATACCCTCATGTCAGCAGGCCAGGGAAGGGGTCGATATTCTTCTCTTGATCATCTTGGGACGGTGTGAGCCAAGACATCCAGGGGGTTTAGCTCGCTCGTCTGCGGGAACAAACTTTGCTTGCCGTGCTACTGAGGTCCTTTGTCCCTGAATTGCTCGCACACTCCGGCAGATTCAATGGGGGTCTGGCGGCAGATTTCTTTGACTTTATCGTTGGAAATGCATCTGCTTTGAGTGTCGCAGGATATCCACACATTCTTGCCATCTCTGTTGTAGCATAGCTTTCGTCGGTAAAGTGTGCGGAACAAACGTCCAATTTCTTGCCACTTTTGCATCTTTGGGCCACTGGTGCAACTTGAATCCGTCCCTGTTCGTGTTGTTACACCCTCCGACAACACACCGACGAGGCATGATGTCTCCAAGGTACGGAAAACAGTCGAAAAAACGGAAAATAACAGAGCTGTTTTGACCCGGTGTTTGAGAAAATGGCGGATTGCTTCCCGATGCGATGTCACGTTGTGACGTCATCGCTCCGAGAGCGAATATCTAATTCGCCAAAATTCACCCATTTAGAGTTCGGAAATCAGTTAAAAAAATATATGGTCTTTTTTTCTGCAACATCAAGGTATATATTGACGCTTACATAGGTCTGGTGATAATGTTCCCCTTTAAAGGCTTTTCTCAGCATTTTGTAGGTAAGCATAATTAATTACTGAACACCGTAACGTAATTGTATAAGTTGTTTGACAGCAATAATTTGAACACAATGACGATTGGTGGTGAATTATTTTTGGTCTTTTTTTCTCTTTTGAAACAGGTCACCACAGAAGCCACAGACATCGCAGCCACTCAAAGTCCCCAGAGAGGTAAACTTACTTTATAATTACTTAGTCTATATCTATCTATGGTATATATCTTTAAAACTATCCATAAAGCTTTATAACTTACTTTTTCTATATCCCTGTATTAGGGATGTCCGATAATGGCTTTTTTGCCGATATTCCAATATTGTCCAACTCTTAATGACAGATTCCGATATCAACCGATACCGATATATACAGTCGTGGAATTAACACATTATGCCTAATTTTGTTGTGATGCCCCGCTGGATGCATTAAACAATGTAACTTTACCATGAATTGATTAACGTGGACCCCGACTTAAACAAGTTGAAAAACTTATTGGGGTGTTACCATTTAGTGGTCAATTGTACGGAATATGTACTGTACTGTGCAATCTACTAATGCAAGTTTCAATCAATCAATCAATCAAAAACAAGGTTTTCCACAATAAGAGAACAACTTCAACTCCAGTTATGGAAAAAAAGTGCCAACATGGCACTGCCATATTTATTATTGAAGTCACAAAGTGCATTTTTTTTTTTTTAACATGCCTCAAAACAGCAGCTTGGAATTTGGGACATGCTCTCCCTAAGATAATCCTAACACCCATTACAACTATGGGAAATACTATACTTTGACTTTCATAAAGTGCATTATTTATTTATTTTTTTAAACATGCCTCAAAATAACAGCTATAAAAACAATGAAGGCACACAGCTTCAGTCCAGAGTATACTAGAGCATACTTGCCAACCTTGAGACCTCCAAATTCGGGGGGGGGGTTTGGTGGTAGTGGGGGGTGTATATTGTAGTGTCCCGGAAGAGTTAGTGCTGCAAGGGGTTCTGGGTATTTGTTCTGTTGTGTTTATGTTGTGTTACGGTACGGATGTTCTCCCGAAATGTGTTTGTCATTCTTGTTTGGTGTGGGTTCACAGTGTGGCGCATATTTGTAACAGTGTTAAAGTTGTTTATTCGGCCACCCTCAGTGTGACCTGTATGGCTCTTGACCAAGTATGCATGCATTCACTTATGTGTGTGTAAAAGCCGTAGATATTATGTGACTGGGCCGGCACGCTGTTTGTATGGAGGAAAAGCGGACGTGACGACAGGTTGTAGAGGATGCTAAAGGTAGTGCCTTTAAGGCACGCCCCTAATAATGTTGTCCGGATGGAAATTGGGAGATTGGTTGCCCCGAGAGATTTTCGGGAGGGGCACTGAAGTTCCGGGAGTCTCCCGGGAAAATCGGGAGGTTGAAACCGATACCGATAATTTCCGATATTACATTTTAAAGCATTTATCTAACATCTCTACCCTGTATCTATAACTTACTCTATAATTATCCATATATCTTTATAACTTACTCTGTAATTATCTATATATCTCAATCTTTAGTCAAATTCACATTTAAATCTGTTTGCTTTATTTCCACAGGAGTTCCAAAAAGAGTCACAAGAAGAGTCGAAGAGGAAAGGAGTAGTTTATTTGAATTTTTTTATTATTATTTTTTTTAAACCTACTAACCGGTGACTGAATTTCAATTGAGAGTTCTTGGAATTGGACTGTCTGTGTGATGTATCTTAATGTGCCAGATTACAAACTGTCTTGTTGATACTTGAGCTCATACTGTATCATTTTCTCACGATTAAAGTCACTGATTGTTACTTTTGAACGCATGCAAATGAAAATACTGGCACTGAAAGAAAATTAAGTGTTACCGTATTTCTGAAAAAAGGGTGACTAGAAAAATGTGTACATTCCAATTAGTAAAGAAGGATCACTCATGTTTTATACAGTAGTGAGTAGTTGGTAGTACCTGAGCAATATGTTGAATCAAATGGAACATAATTAAATATTTTGATTTCTTAAATGTGTCATTAAATTAGATATAATTGATATTAAATGTTTTTTGAATGTATTTGATGTAAAAGTACATTTAATTGTTTGCTCAATTATTTCAATATTTATTTCACGTTTTTAATATATTGTACCTGTGTGGCAGGACTTTACAAATTTAAAAAAAAAATCATCCGTCAAAAGTTCAGGTACAAAGCTGCATTTAAAGGATTTTGAGTTAAATATTGGATTTTTTTGAGTTTACATTTCCCTCAGCCAGTAAGTCGATTCGTGAATCCAATGTCACTTCCAGGACGTATGACGTCACTATTTACGTACGTAACACGTACGTAATGAGCTTTGAGTATTGATAGCAATTTGGATTGCTGTAATTAGATGTCATTTATTGTACATAATGTATTTTATCATAACAACAACATGACTGCAAATTGTTTGTTGCTTCTCTTGGACTATGTTTGCATGTGTGCCCGCGCTCCATGCGCGTACGTGTTGAGGAGACCGGGTGAGTGGCAGCCGTAAACACCAATCTCTTTTTTTTTTTTTTAATGAAAAATATAAACCGTTTTAAAATAAATATGTCCTGTTAAACTACTAATGGTAACATAAGCTGGCCAACTGTGTTTTTGTTATATTTTGTATTTGAAAAGTTTTTAAATAAGCCCCTCTAAACCGGATTAACACATGAATTTTGGTCAAAAACACAAAATTACGAAATAATGACGTAGTCGTGTGCAGCATTACGAACATTGCGTACACACACTACTGGTTTAGTAACGTAATGATGACGTAGTTGTGTGCATCATTACGAATATTGCGTACGCACACTGCTGGTGTAGTAACGTAACAATGGCGGACACGGAGCAAAATGAGGCAGACTCCGCTCAGCTGCACCAGGAGGCCGCCGAGAAGAAACGTAAGTTAAATTCACATGTTTGACCCTTTTATTTATGTTTTTTGTACTCAACTATGAGCAGGGCGTATTCTTCCGTACTGGTAATATTAGCCCCGCTTCACAAATTCAAGTTTGTCATCGCTTAACTTAAACATTGGCCTCACCGCGGAGCTCCGCCGTAGGACCCAAATAATAACAAAAGGTTAGCTTAGCTTAGCACATATAGCCCACTTCACTAAACTTTGTCTTTTTATAAGCAAATGAACGCGTTGAAATAATTTTGACTTTAATATCTTATTTTGGAACTGTACAACACTGCCGAGTTGCACTCGAAACATATGTTTAATGATTAACGGTAAACGATGTAAGTGTAATTGTTTAATGCTTTCGTATCATATACAAACGAAAATCTCACATAACATTTAGCAATAATCTCTTAACTATGATTTTGGAAACTATAAAAAGTTGCAGTCATTTTTCTATAAATTCTTCCTTCTCGATCAATAATCATTTTTACAGCATTTTCTTTTTAAGAAAGCATTTTTTTTTTGATGTATGTATAGACTCAAACATAATATATATTTACATTTTCTTGTTAAAATAGGGGGTGCTATTATGACAGAGATGTAAAACAAAATGGGCTGTCAAATTTAACGAATTAACTCATGTGATGTATTACCAAAAATGATCACAATAATCATGTACAAGCTTAGATTAATAATGCAATTTATTTTGACCGTCCAAGATCTTGTACCTTTACCGCTATACGGTCAATGCATTCGTCAGTACAAAAATTAGTGCAGAGAGACAACCTGACT
The DNA here is from genome assembly GCF_033978685.3 of Nerophis lumbriciformis. Lineage (NCBI taxonomy): Eukaryota > Metazoa > Chordata > Actinopteri > Syngnathiformes > Syngnathidae > Nerophis > Nerophis lumbriciformis. Next base: position 10,635,630 of record NC_084561.2, read on the forward strand.
GCTGTGCTTGCTGGCAAATTTCTCTCTAAAATACAGCCAGAAAGATAGTTTAGATCAGGGGTGCTCATTACGTCGATCGCGATCTACCGGTCGATCTCGGAGGGTGTGTCAGTCGATCACCAGCCAGGCATTAAAAAAATAGTCCTAAAAATGAGCGATCATAAATCTTCACTATGACGTCACTTTCGTCACTTGATTGACATTCACGGCACCCGGGGGTCTTCTGAGATGACGCTGGCTGCTGCCAGCTCATTAAAATTACCGACTGGAAGGCGAGAAACACTTTATTTCAACAGACTCTGGCGCCGTACCTGTCGTCAAAACTCCAAAGACCGACTGCACAGTTGCACAATAAAAGCTCTGCTTCATCCTGCCTGCGCTACCAAAATAAGAGTCTCAGAAAGCTGGCGTGCACAAGCTAGCAAGCTACGGAGTTTGCCGACAATGTATTTCTTGTAAAGTGTATACAAAGGAGTACGGAAGCTGGACAAATAAGATGCCAAAAACCAACCACTTTCATGTGGTATTGGACAGAAAGGAGGACTTTTTTTCTCCTCCATTCGAAAATGCGGACGTTATCACCACTGTCTGATTCCAATCAATGCAAGTCATCACAATCAGGTAATACACCAACTTATATTCTTGTCTTCATGAAAGAAAGGAATCTATATGTGTTAAACATGCTTGTATTATCTTTAACCACCTTTAACTTGTTAACAATATTAACTATATGTGTTAAACATGCTTGTTTTATCTTTAACCACCTTTAAGTTGTTAACAATATTAACTATTTGTGTTAAACATGCTTGTATTATTTTTAACCACCTTTAACTTGTTAACAATATTAACTATATGTGTTAAACATGCTTGCATTATCTTTAAACACCTTTAACTTGTTAACAGTATTAACTATATGTATTAAACATACTTGTATTATCATTAAACACCTTTAATGTATTAACAATATTAACTATATGTGTTAAACATGCTTGCATTATCATTAAACACCTTTAACTTGTTAACAAAAACATATTTCATAAATAAGTAAATATAGATTATATATATGAATGAGGTAGATCCCCACGACTTGATCAATTGAAAAGTAGCTCGCCTGCAGAAAAAGTGTGAGCACCCCTGGTTTAGATAAAACTGTTACCAAGTTGTGTGGAAATAAATGACATGCATACAATAAAACGTTTAAAAACATTCCTGGACAACATTCTGACAGTAAAAGTTCATTTGTGTACAAATATTGGGGTCTTTTCTTCAGATCATTTCGATTATGCAAGCAAGTCAACTAGGATTAATCATGATTAATCCAAATTCTAAAATGTGATTAATCTGATTAAACACATTTGACAGCCCTAAAAATGAATACCGGTACAAACTTTGCAGTTCTTGTTAGAGTTAAGAAAATGTAAACATTTATTATTTTAAAGCAGGGGCGTCAAATCTATGGCCCGTGCACTGCAAAAAGTCATTGTTCAAAAACAAGAGAAAAAAATACAAAAATGAGGGGTATTTTACTTGAACTAAGCAAAATTATCTGCCTATAAAACAAGAAAATGTGGCTTGTCAAGACTTTCCAAAACAAGTAACATTAGCTAACCTCAATGAACCCCAAAATACCTTAAAATAAGTATATTCTCACTAATAACAAGTGCACTTTTCTTGATAGAAAAAAAATATATGAGGCCTTTTTGCTCAAAATATTCTTAAATGAAGTAAATGCTAGTGCCATTATCTTGACATAATGATATGCGCTCGGCATTACATTTCTTGAAACCAGCAAATTTATACTAAAAACTAGTTTATTGTTCTTAATGGAAATTCAACAAGGCAACCGCTTGTTACTCTCGGGTTCTCCTAGCCGCTCAGGCAAATCATATGGTCTAAAAATGCATTTTTCCATCGATAACGTAACATCATCGCGCCAAGTGCGTGCTCTTTCAGTCAATTAGCGTGCATATATACAGCCCGGCCCCCGGCCAAAATTGTAATTTTGAAGAATTCATCTGAATGTGCATGAACTATTTCTCTTCAAAATAGTTAGAAATGTCACATGTTAAATGTTTAAATATTAACTGTCAGTTTACTGTACTGTACCAACTGTACTACTATATGAGTACGTATTTTCTATTGTTTCATTGAAAATAAAACAGCAAAGTCCATTTGGCTGTCATCTGTTTTAATTATGAGACACAATTGTGTCAAAGTCATGATTTTTTTTCATGCTTGAAATAAGAAATGATTACTTTAAAAAAGTAGTTTTATACTTGTGAGTGTTGATGACACAGCTTTGCAACAGTTGATATTCTAGTTTCAAGCATGTTTTACTCCTTATAGGTCATCAAATCTCAGCAACAAGCTGTAATATCTTACTGAGATCATTTAGGGCCAAAACCCTTAAAACAAGTAAAACACTAACATAAAATCTGCTTAGTGAGAAGAATTATTTTATCAGACAGAAAATAAGCAAATATCACCCTTATTTGAGATATTTAATCTTACTTAGATTTCAGTTTTTGCAGTGTGGGCCGGATCAGGACCGCGAAAAGGTTTAACCGGCCCACGAGATTAGTTTGCCAAGTATTAAAATTAGATGTTTTTTTTCTAACGAAAGAAACTGCTGTTCTAAATGTGTCCACTGGATGTCACAATAGCAATTCTGTTAGGCAAGCAAACAGTTTATACCGGGGCCAAACAAGAGGTACACAGTAAAGGGGGACTGTGGCTCCCCCTCCTCGTTTTATGTCTTCTGTTTGGAACACATGGTCACTTGGCATCCTCCTTGCTCCAAAATGTCTCTTGTCAAACATGAGAAAAGTGAACTTAACCCTTTTGAATCGTTTTTTACCTCCGTTTCTTACGGTTTGTTGAGTTAGCTCTGGATTGATACGTGGACATGAAACCTGATACCTCGGAGAGTTTACATGTTGTGTTTTTTGTTCAATCCCAGAAAGACTGTGACTTAAAGTTTAATCCTGCCTTTGTAGATACACTTAGATGAAGTCTAAGATCATTGTGGTTTTGAAACTGCACCAATTTCCTCAGAATTTTCAACAAACCTGAAGTGTTTTGTCCAGAGGATTATTTGTGATTTGAACGTTTTCAGAATGTGCTTGTTCTATTTTTGGCCAAAGTAAAACAACCTGGAGTTGTCTTCATTTTTAAGTGATCATGCCATGATTTTACCCAATTGGGAATACATTTTCCTCCATGCGGCCCCTGAGCTCAAATGAGTTTGACACCCCTGTTTTAAAGGGTAAACTATTCCTAATAATCTTAATGTTTGTGGATTTTAGAACACTTTTTCTGAAGAGACTGGGTCATAAGTGTGTTTTTTTTCTGGCAGAGTTTACCTTTTTTTTTTACCTGTCACTAGGGATGATGTTTGATAAGAAATTATCGAGTTCGAGCCCATTATCGAATCCTCTTATCGAACCGATTCCTTATCGATTCTCTTATCGAATCCAGATAGGATGTTGTATATGGAAAAAAAACACAATATTTGGTTGAACAAAAGCTCACTTTTATTTTATAAGCAACAAAATATATATATATATATTGACTGTTACCCCCCTAAAAAAAATATATATATATATATATTGACTGTTGTTACCCAAAGTATATTAAGTGGGATTTTTCAGAAAAACAAATATATACAGTAACACAAAAACAACCTGTCTCTGTGATCACTATAGGTGTATAAATAATAATATAGTGTTAAATAAAATCAGTCCCTTGGGCACAAAACTGAAAATAATACAGCTCTCCAAAAAGTGCACTTCTGCTGCTATTGGAACACACTAACTACACACACTATGACACTAAGAACAACACAGTCATCAATCAACAATTCTTCCCCCCTTACATGAGAGCGAAGCCTGGCAATAATTGCATATTGCCTGTTCTGGCCTCACTATACGTGTTGAAATTATACAGTTTGGCAGACAGCTAACAAACAATCCAAAGCAGATTAATCCATTTATGCTCTTTATTGTTGTTGATCTTGCTTTGTCTTTTCCTATCTTTACTTTTGTCTTGCACTGGACTGTTATTTTGTATTTTTTTTAAACTGAAATACACACAATGACAAATGTATAAGCTATGTGATTCAATTAACATACTGAAATGTAATACACAATATGTAAATATTAGCTTCACACAAATATACAGTACTATCATCAAACAAATACTTCTGAGTGTTGAAACTGTTTCGATGGTTGGATGATTGGCAGCCATTTTAAAGGGGAACATTATCACAATTTCAGAATTGTTAAAACCATTAAAAATCAGTTCCCAGTGGCTTATAATATTTTTCGAAGTTTTAAATTTTTTTTTACCCATCACGCAATATCCCTAAAAAAGCTTCAAAGTGCCTGATTTTAACCAGCCGTCCATTTTCCTGTGACGTCACATAGTGAAGCCAACACAAACAAACATGGCGGAAAGAACAGCAAGCTATAGCGACATTAGCTCGGATTCAGACTCGGATTTCAGCGGCTTAAGCGATTCAACAGATTACGAATGTATTGAAACGGATGGTTGTAGTGTGGAGGCAGGTAGCGAAAACGAAATTGAAGAAGAAACTGAAGCTATTGAGCCATATCGGTTTGAACCGTATGCAAGCGAAACCGACGAAAACGACACGACAGCCAGCGACACGGGAGAAAGCAAGGACGAATTCGGCGATCGCCTTCTAACCAACGATTGGTATGTGTTTGTTTGGCATTAAAGGAAACTAGGTTTACAGCATATGAAATACATTTGGCAACAACATGCACTTTGAGAGTGCAGACAGCCCAATTTTCATCAATTAATATATTCTGTAGACATACCCTCATGTCAGCAGGCCAGGGAAGCTAGGGTCGATATTCTTCTCTTGATCATCTTCGGGACGGTGTGAGCCAAGACATCCAGGGGGTTTAGCTCGCTCGTCTGCGGGAACAAAGTGCCGCCATTGCTTGCCGTGCTACCGAGGTCCTTTGTCCCTGAATAGCTCACACACTCCGGCAGATTCAATGGGGGTCTGGCGGCAGATTTCTTTGACTTTATCGTTGGAAATGCATCTGCTTTGAGTGTCGCAGGATATCCACACATTCTTGCCATCTCTGTCGTAGCATAGCTTTCGTCGGTAAAGTGTGCGGAACAAACGTCCAATTTTTTGCCACTTTCGCATCTTTGGGCCACTGGTGCAACTTGAATCCGTCCCTGTTCGTGTTGTTACACCCTCCGACAACACACCCTTGCTCCTGATGGGTGCTGGTTAGCGCCTTGCATGGCAGCTCCCTCCATCAGTGTGTGAATGTGTGTGTGAATGGGTAAATGTGGAAGTAGTGTCAAAGCGCTTTGAGTACCTTGAAGGTAGAAAAGCGCTATACAAGTACAACCCATTTATCATTTACCCATTTATTATTGAAGTCACAAAGTGCTTTTTTTTTTTTTAACATGCCTCAAAACAGCAGCTTGGAATTTGGGACATGCTCTCCCTAAGATAATCCTAACACCCATTACAACTATGGGAAATACTATACTTTGACTTTCATAAAGTGCATTATTTTTTATTTTTTTTAAACATGCCTCAAAACAACAGCTACAAAACCAATGAAGGCACACAGCTTCAGTCCAGAGTATACTAGAGCATACTTGCCAACCTTGAGACCTCCGAATTCGGGAGACGGGAGTTGAGGTGGGCGGGGTTTGGTGGTAGCGGGGGGTGTATATTGTAGTGTCCCGGAAGACTTAGTGCTGCAAGGGGTTCTGGGTATTTGTTCTGTTGTGTTACGGTGCGGATGTTCTCCCGAAATGTGTTTGTCATTCTTGTTCGGTGTGGGTTCACAGTGTGGCGCATATTTGTAACAGTGTTAAAGTTGTTTTTACGGCCACCCTCAGTTTGACCTGTATGGCTCTTGACCAAGTATGCATGCATTCACTTATGTGTGTGTAAAAGCCGTAGATATTATGTGACTGGGCCGGCACGCTGTTTGTATGGAGGAAAAGCGGACGTGACGACAGGTTGTAGAGGATGCTAAAGGTAGTGCCTTTAAGGCACGCCCCTAATAATGTTGTCCGGATGGAAATTGGGAGATTGGTTGCCCCGAGAGATTTTCGGGAGGGGCACTGAAGTTCCGGGAGTCTCCCGGGAAAATCGGGAGGTTGAAACCAATACCGATAATTTCCGATATTACATTTTAAAGCATTTATCTAACATCTCTACCCTGTATCTATAACTTACTCTATAATTATCCATATATCTTTATAACTTACTCTGTAATTATCTATATATCTCAATCTTTAGTCAAATTCACATTTAAATCTGTTTGCTTTATTTCCACAGGAGTTCCAAAAAGAGTCACAAGAAGAGTCGAAGAGGAAAGGAGTAGTTTATTTGAATTTTTTTATTATTATTTTTTTTAAACCTACTAACCGGTGACTGAATTTCAATTGAGAGTTCTTGGAATTGGACTGTCTGTGTGATGTATCTTAATGTGCCAGATTACAAACTGTCTTGTTGATACTTGAGCTCATACTGTATCATTTTCTCACGATTAAAGTCACTGATTGTTACTTTTGAACGCATGCAAATGAAAATACTGGCACTGAAAGAAAATTAAGTGTTACCGTATTTCTGAAAAAAGGGTGACTAGAAAAATGTGTACATTCCAATTAGTAAAGAAGGATCACTCATGTTTTATACAGTAGTGAGTAGTTGGTAGTACCTGAGCAATATGTTGAATCAAATGGAACATAAATAAATCTTTGGATTTCTTAAATGTGTCATTAAATTAGATATAATTGATATTAAATGCATAAATGTTTTTTTTAATGTATTTGATGTAAAAGTACATTTAATTGTTTGCTCAATTATTTCAATATTTATTTCACGTTTTTAATATATTGTACCTGTGGCAGGACTTTACAAATTAAAAAAAAAATCAGCCGTCAAAAGTTCAGGTACAAAGCTGCATTTAAAGGATTTTGAGTTAAATATTGGATTTTTTTCAGTTTACATTTCCCTCAGCCAGTAAGTCGATCCGTGAATCCAATGTCACTTCCAGGACGTATGACGTCACTATTTACGTACGTAACACGTGCACGCGCATGAGCTTTGAGTGTTGTTAGTTGTTGATAGCAATTTGGATTGCTGTAATTAGATGTCATTTATTGTACATAATGTATTTTATCATAACAACAACATGACTGCAAATTGTTTGTTGCTTCTCTTGGACTATGTTTGCATGTGTGCCCGCGCTCCATGCGCGTACGTGTTGAGGAGACCGGGTGAGTGGCAGCCGTAAACACCAATCTCTTTTCTTTTTTTTTTTAATGAAAAATATAAACCGTTTTAAAATAAATATGTCCTGTTAAACTACTAATGGTAACATAAGCTGGCCAACTGTGTTTTTGTTATATTTTGTATTTGAAAAGTTTTTAAATAAGCCCCTCTAAACCGGATTAACATGAATTTTGGTCAAAAACACAAAGTTACGAAATAATGACGTAGTTGTGTGCAGCATTACGAACATTGCGTACACACACTGCTGGTTTAGTAACGTAACGATGACGTAGTTGTGTGCATCATTACGAACATTGCGTACGCACACTGCTGGTGTAGTAACGTAACAATGGCGGACACGGAGCAAAATGAGGCAGACTCCGCTCAGCTGCACCAGGAGGCCGCCGAGAAGAAACGTAAGTTAAATTCACATGTTTGACCCTTTTATTTATGTTTTTTGTACTCAACTATGAGCAGGGCGTATTCTTCCGTACTGGTAATATTAGACCCGCTTCACAAATTCAAGTTTGTCATCGCCTAAGTTAAACATTGGCCTCACCGCGGAGCTCCGCCGTAGGACCCAAATAATAACAAAAGGTTAGCTTAGCTTAGCACATATAGCCCACTTCACTAAACTTTGTCTTTTTATAAGCAAATGAACGCGTTGAAATAATTTTGACTTTAATATCTTATTTTGGAACTGTACAACACTGCCGAGTTGCACTCGAAACATATGTTTAATGATTAACGGTAAACGATGTAAGTAGTGTAATTGTTTAATGCTTTCGTATCATATACAAACGAAAATCTCGATTTTGTGTACATAACATTTAGCAATAATCTCTTAACTATGATATTGGAAACTATAAAAAAAATTCAGTCATTTTTCTATAAATTCTTCCTTCTCACCATCAATAGTCATTTTTACAGCATTTTCTTTTTAAGAAAGCATTTTTTTATGATGTATGTATAGACTCAAACATAATATATATTTACATTTTCTTGTTAAAATAGGGGGTGCTATTATGACAGAGATGTAAAACAAAATGGGCTGTCTAATTTAACGAATTAACTCATGTGATGTATTACCAAAAATGATCACAATAATCATGTACAAGCTTAGATTAATAATGCAATTTATTTTGACCGTACAGGATCTTGTACCTTTACCGCTATACGGTCAATGCATTCGTCAGTACAAAAATTAGTGCAGAGAGAGAACCCGACTGCTGTGCTTGCTGGCAAATTTCTCTCTATAATACAGCCAGAAAGATAGTTTAGATCAGGGGTGCTCATTACGTCGATCGCGATCTACCGGTCGATCTCGGAGGGTGTGTCAGTCGATCACCAGCCAGGCATTAAAAAAATAGTCCTAAAAATGAGCGATCATAAATCTTCACTATTACGTCACTTGATTGACATTCACGGCACCCGAGGGTCTTCTGAGATGACGCTGGCTGCTGCCAGCTCATTAAAATTACCGACTGGAAGGCGAGAAACACTTTATTTCAACAGACTCTGGCGCCGTACCTGTCGTCAAAACTCCAAAGACCGACTGCACAGTTGCACAATAAAAGCTCTGCTTCATCCTGCCTGCGCTACCAAAATAAGAGTCTCAGAAAGCTGGCGTGCACAAGCTAGCAAGCTACGGAGTTTGCCGACAATGTATTTCTTGTAAAGTGTATACAAAGGAGTACGGAAGCTGGACAAATAAGATGCCAAAAACCAACCACTTTCATGTGGTATTGGACAGAAAGGAGGACTTTTTTTCTCCTCCATTCGAAAATGCGGACGTTATCATCACTGTCTGATTCCAATCAATGCAAGTCATCACAATCAGGTAATACACCAACTTATATTCTTGTCTTCATGAAAGAAAGGAATCTATATGTGTTAAACATGCTTGTATTATCTTTAACCACCTTTAACTTGTTAACAATATTAACTATATGTGTTAAACATGCTTGTATTATCTTTAAACACCTTTAAGTTGTTAACAATATTAACTATATGTGTTAAACATGCTTGTTTTATCTTTAACCACCTTTAAGTTGTTAACAATATTAACTATTTGTGTTAAACATGCTTGTATTATTTTTAACCACCTTTAACTTGTTAACAATATTAACTATATGTGTTAAACATGCTTGCATTATCTTTAAACACCTTTAACTTGTTAACAGTATTAACTATATGTATTAAACATACTTGTATTATCATTAAACACCTTTAATGTATTAACAATACCGTATTAACTATATGTGTTAAACATGCTTGCATTATCATTAAACACCTTTAACTTGTTAACAAAAACATATTTCATAAATAAGTAAATATAAATTATATATATGAATGAGGTAGATCCCCACGACTTGATCAATTGAAAAGTAGCTCGCCTGCAGAAAAAGTGTGAGCACCCCTGGTTTAGATAAAACTGTTACCAAGTTGTGTGGAAATAAATGACATGCATTAAATAAAACGTTTAAAAACATTCCTGGACAACATTCTGACAGTAAAAGTCCATTTTGTACAAATATTGGGGTCTTTTCTTCAGATCATTTCGATTATGCAAGCAAATCACCTCGGATTAATCATGATTAATCCAAATTCCAAAATGTGATTAATCTGATTAAACACATTATTTGACAGCCCTAAAAATGAATACAAACTTTGCAGTTCTTGTTAGAGTTAAGAAAATGTAAACATTTATTATTTTAAAGCAGGGGTGTCAAATCTATGGCCCGTGCACTGCAAAAAGTCAGTGTTCAAAAACAAGAGAAGAAAATACAAAAATGAGGGGTATTTTACTTGAACTAAGCAAAATTATCTGCCAATAAAACAAGAAAATGTGGCTTGTCAAGACTTTCCAAAACAAGTAAAATTACGGTAGCTAACCTCAATGAACCCCAAAATACCTTAAAATAAGTATATTCTCACTAATAACAAGTGCACTTTTCTTGATAGAAAAAAAATATATGAGGCCTTTTTGCTCAATATGTTGAAAAATATTCTTAAATGAAGTAAATGCTAGTGCCATCATCTTGACATTATGATATGCGCTCTGCATTACATTTCTTGAAACCAGCAAATTTATACTAAAAACTAGTTTATTGTTTTTAATGGAAATTCAACAAGGCAACCGCTTGTTACTCTCGGGGTCTCCTAGCCGCTCAGGCAAATCATATGGTCTAAAAATGCATTTTTCCATCGATAACGTAACATCATCGCGCCAAGTGCGTGCTCTTTCAGTCTATTAGCGCGCATATATACAGCCCGGCCCCCGGCCAAAATTGTAATTTAGAAGAATTCATCTGAATGTGCATGAACTATTTCTGTTCAAAATAGTTAGAAATGTCCCATGTTAAATGTTTAAATATTAACTGTCAGTTTACTGTACTGTGCCAACTGTACTACTATAAGAGTACATATTTTCTATTGTTTCATTGAAAATAAAACAGCAAAGTCCATTTGGCTGTCATCTGTTTTAATTATGAGACACAATTGTGTCAAAGTCATGATTTTTTTTCATGCTTGAAATGAGAAATGATTACTTTAAAAAAGTAGTTTTATACTTGTGAGTGTTGATGACACAGCTTTGCAACAGTTGATATTCTAGTTTCAAGCATGTTTTACTCCTTATAGGTCATCAAATCTCAGCAACAAGCTGTAATATCTTACTGAGATCATTTAGGACCAAAACCCTTAAAACAAGTAAAACACTAACATAAAATCTGCTTAGTGAGAATAATTATTTTATCAGACATAAAATAAGCAAATATCACCCTTATTTGAGATATTTAATCTTACTTAGATTTCAGTTTTTGCGGTGTGGGCCGGATCAGGACCGCGAAAAGGTTTAACCGGCCCACGAGATTAGTTTGCCAAGTATTAAAATTAGATGTTTTTTTTCTAACGAAAGAAACTGCTGTTCTAAATGTGTCCACTGGATGTCACAATAGCAATTCTGTTAGGCAAGCAAACAGTTTATACCGGGGCCAAACAAGAGGTACACAGTAAAGGGGGACTGTGGCTCCCCCTCCTCGTTTTATGTCTTCTGTTTGGAACACATGGTCACTTGGCATCCTCCTTGCTCCAAAATGTCTCTTGTCAAACACGAGAAAAGTGAACTTAACCCTTTTGAATCGTTTTTTACCTCCGTTTCTTACGGTTTGTTGAGTTAGCTCTGGATTGATACGTGGACATGAAACCTGATACCTCGGAGAGTTTACATGTTGTGTTTTTTGTTCAATCCCAGAAAGACTGTGACTTAAAGTTTAATCCTGCCTTTGTAAATACACTTAGATGAAGTCTAAGATCATTGTGGTTTTGAAACTGCACCAATTTCCTCAGAATTTTCAACAAACCTGAAGTGTTTTGTCCAGAGGATTATTTGTGATTTGAACGTTTTCAGAATGTGCTTGTTCTATTTTTGGCCAAAGTAAAACAACCTGGAGTTGTCTTCATTTTTAAGTGATCATGCCATGATTTTACCCAATTGGGAATAGATTTTCCTCCATGCGGCCCCTGTGCTCAAATGAGTTTGACACCCCTGTTTAAAGGGTAAACTATTCCTAATAATCTTAATGTTTGTGGATTTTGGAACACTTTTTCTGAAGAGACTGGGTCATAAGTGTGTTTTTTTCTGGCAGAGTTTACCTTTTTTTTTTTACCTGTCACTAGGGATGATGTTTGATAAGAAATTATCGAGTTCGAGCCCATTATCGAATCCTCTTATCGAACCGATTCCTTATCGATTCTCTTATCGAATCCAGATAGGTTGTTGTATATGGAAAAAAAACACAATATTTGGTTTAACAAAAGCTCACTTTTATTTTATAAGGAAAAAATAAAAATAAATAAATATTGACTGTTACCCCCCTAAAAAAAAAATATATATATATATATATATATATATATATATATATATATATATATAGACTGTTGTTACCCAAAGTATATTAAGTGGGATTTTTCAGAAAAACAAATAACACAAAAACAACCTGTCTCTGTGATCACTGTAGGTGTATAAATAATAATATAGTATAAAATAAAATCAGTCCCTTGGGCACAAAACTGAAAATAATACAGCTCTCCAAAAAGTGCACTTCTGCTGCTATTGGAACATACTAACTACACACACTATGACACTAAGAACACCACCGTCATCAATCAACAATTCTTCCCCCCTTACATGAGAGCGAAGCCAGGCAATAATTGCATATTGCCTGTTCTGCCCTCACTATACGTGTTGAAATTATACAGCTTGGCAGACAGCTAACAAACAATCCAAAGCAGATTAATCCATTTATGCTCTTTATTGTTGTTGATCGTGCTTTGTCTTTTCCTATCTTTACTTTTGTCTTGCACTGGACTGTTATTTTGTATTTTTTTTAAACTGAAATACACACAATGACAAATGTATAAGTTATGTGATTCAATTAACATACCGTACTGAAATGTAATGCACAATATGTAAATATTAGCTTCACACAAATATACAGTACTATCATCAAACAAATACTTCGGAGTGTTGAAACTATTTCGATGGTTGGATGACTGGCAGCCATTTTAAGTCCTCAAAACATCCATTGAAACAGTGCACAAAAATAGTTTTTCAATAAACATCTTAGTATCAAACTTAAACAGTTTCCACATTAAAGGGGAACATTATCACCAGACCTATGTAAGCGTCAATATATACCTTGATGTTGCAGAAAAAAGACCATATATTTTTTTAACCGATTTCCGAACTCTAAATGGGGGAATTTTGGCGAATTAAACGCCTTTCTAATATTCACTCTCGGAGCGATGACGTCACATCGGGAAGCAATCCGCCATTTTCTCAAACACCGAGTCAAATCAGCTCTGTTATTTTCCGTTTTTTCGACTGTTTTCCGTACCTTGGAGACATCATGCCTCGTCGGTGTGTTGTCGGAGGGTGTAACAACACGAACAGGGACGGATTCAAGTTGCACCAGTGGCCCAAAGATGCGAAAGTGGCAAGAAATTAGACGTTTGTTCCGCACACTTTACCGACGAAAGCTATGCTACGACAGAGATGGCAAGAATGTGTGGATATCCTGCGACACTCAAAGCAGATGCATTTCCAACGATAAAGTCAAAGAAATCTGCCGCCAGACCCCCATTGAATCTGCCGGAGTGTGTGAGCAATTCAGGGACAAAGGACCTCGGTAGCACGGCAAGCAATGGCGGTAGTTTGTTCCCGCAGACGAGCGAGCTAAACCCCCTATCGACCCTAGCTTCCCTGGCCTGCTGACATCAACTCCAAAACTGGACAGATCAGCTTTCAGGAAAAGAGCGCGGATGAGGGTATGTCTACAGAATATATTAATTGATGAAAATTGGGCTGTCTGCACTCTCAAAGTGCATGTTGTTGCCAAATGTATTTCATATGCTGTAAACCTAGTTCATAGTTGTTAGTTTCCTTTAATGCCAAACAAACGCATACCAATCGTTGGTTAGAAGGCGATCGCCGAATTCGTCCTCGCTTTCTCCCGTGTCGCTGGCTGTCGTGTCGTTTTTGTCGGTTCGCTTGCATACGGTTCAAACCGATATGGCTCAATAGCTTCAGTTTCTTCTTCAATTTCATTTTCGCTACCTGCCTCCACACTACAACCATCCGTTTCAATACATGTAATCTGTTGAATCGCTTAAGCCGCTGAAATCCGAGTCTGAATCTGAGCTAATGTCGCTATAGCTTGCTGTTCTTTTCGCCATGTTTGTTTGTGTTGGCTTCACTATGTGATGTCACAGGAAAATGGACGGGTGTTTATAACGATGGTTAAAATCAGGCACTTTGAAGCTTTTTTTAGGGATATTGCGTGATGGGTAAAATTTTGAAAAAAACTTCGAAAAATATAATAAGCCACTGGGAACTGATTTTTAATGGGTTTAACCCTTCTGAAATTGTTATAATGTTCCCCTTTAATATTGAGTTACTTAAACAAGTTAAACAGTTTACTTACAGACGTATCTTTTCCAAGGCTTGTAAGAGCTAACACAACTTGTCTACTTCTCAATTGTCTCAACCCGGAAGTGCCCAAACTAATGACGCGTAGTATTTTCATATCGCCACATGGTGTCAGTAAGAGTCTACTATCAATTGGGCATAACATTGCAGGTCCCACAGGGCATTTCCTCTACGTGGAAAGGGATTTGTTCCGAGGGATTCGAATAAAGAACCAACTCTTTTTATTTACCATAGTGGCCTCGATAACGGGAACCGGTTCTCAAAAAGGGATTTGAGTCCATGGAATCGGTTCTTTTCTTATCGAACAACCAGGAGAACCGATTTCGAACATCATCCCTACCTGTCACTGAATTACTCGGACGAAATCATTACTTTTAGAATAATTAGCATTTTTGTAGATGATAGAATGTTTTCTGAATCTTTCACATGTTTAAAGAAGCTGATGGCGAACGTGTGCCCTCGACTGACGACGCTTCTGACAAGGCAGCAAAGAATGAAGCAGACAGCGACGCCAAACCCTCAACCACTACTGGTGACAAAATACAATTCATGTCCTTTTTTGAAGTCCACGACATGTTATGAATAATTGCAAAGCTTAGTTTATTGAGATTGCACCGATATACAGTACATCATTACAGTATACTTTTAGAACTACAGGCTACGTTAACACTAATTAACGTTTTCATCAGCTTTGATCTTATAGCTAAAATAGTGAAGATTACAACTTTGCAGCTTTAAGTGTCCTTGCATCAGCAAAGCTTCAATAACATGTTTGTCGCCCACAGACCGACACATCTCTATCCAAACTAAACTGGAAGATCTTGAGATGCTGGTGGACCTCAATGGTGGTGAGTTAAAATAAAATATGATAATTCACAATAGGGGGCAGCACAGTGCATCTGCCTCACAATACGAAGGCCCTGAGTAGTCTTGGGTTCAATCCCGGGCTCGGGATCTTTCTGTGTGGAGTTTGCATGTTCTCCCCGTGACTGCGTGGGTTCCCTCCGGGTACTCCGGCTTCCTCCCACCTCCAAAGACATGCACCTGGGGATAGGTTGATTGGTAACACTAAATGGTCCCTAGTGTGTGAATGTGAGTGTGAATATTGTCTGTCTATCTGTGTTGGCCTTGCGATGAGGTGGCGACTTGTCCAGGGTGTACCCCGCCTTCCGCCCGATTGTAGCTGAGATAGGCTCCAGCACCCCCCGCGGCCCCAAAGGGAATAAGCGATAGAAAATGGATGGATGGAATTCACAATAGGGTTGTGCGATTTTGAAAAAACCTCATTGCGATTTTTCTCTCCAAAATTGCGATTAGATTTGCGATTTTTATATCTCATACATATAAATGTATAAAACTGCAAAAATAACAAGTGAATCAATCAATGTTTCAATCAATGTTTATTTATATAGCCCTAAATCACAAGTGTCTCAAAGGGCTGCACAAGCCACAACAACATCCTCGGTTCAGATCCCACATAAGGGCAAGGAAAAACTCACAACCCAGTGGGATGTCAATGAGAATGACTATGAGAAACCTTGGAGAGGACCACATATGTGGGTGACCCCCCCCCCCCTAAATTAGAGATGTCCGATAATGGCTTTTTTGCCGATATCCGATATTGTCCAACTCTTAATTACCGAATCCGATATCAACCGATACCGATATATACAGTCGTGGAATTAACACATTATTATGCTTAATTTTGTTGTAATGCCCCGCTGGATGCATTAAACAATGTAACAAGGTTTTCCAAAATAAATCAACTCAAGTTATGGAAAAAAATGCCAACATGGCACTGCCATATTTATTATTAAAGTCACAAAGTGCATTATTTTTTTTTAACATGCCTCAAAACAGCAGCTTGGAATTTGGGACATGCTCTCTCTGAGAGAGCATGAGGAGGTTGAGGTGAGCGAGGTTGGGGGGGGGGTGTATATTGTAGTGTCCCGGAAGAGTTAGTGCTGCAAGGGGTTCTGGGTATTTGTTCTGTTGTGTTACGGTGCGGATGTTCTCCCGAAATGTGTTTGTCATTCTTCTTTGGTGTGGGTTCACAGTGTGGCGCATATTTGTAACAGTGTTAAAGTTGTTTATACGGCCACCCTCAGTGTGACCTGTATGGATATTGACTAAGTATGCATGGCATTCACTTGTGTGTGTGAAAAGCTGTAGATATTATGTGATTGGGTCGGCACCCAAAGGAAGTGCCTGGTTAGAGTGTCCGCCCTGAGATCGGTAGGTTGTGAGTTCAAACCCCGGCCGAGTCATACCAAAGACTATAAAAACGGGACCCATTACTTCCCTGCTTGGCACTCAGCATCAAGGGTTGGAATTGGGGGTTAAATCACCAAAAATGATTCCCGGGCGCAGCCACTGCTCCCCTCACCTCCCAGGGGGTGATCAAGGGTGATGGGTCAAATGCAGAGAATAATTTCGCCACACTTAGTGTGTGTGTGATAATCAGTGGTACTTTAACTTTAACTTTTTAAGGTTAATTGGCGCTCTGTACTTCCCTCTACATCCGTGCACACAGTGGCGTTTTAAAAAGTCATAAATTGTACTTTTTGAAACCGATACCGATAATTTTGAAACTGTTAATTTCCGTTATTACATTTTAAAGCATTTATCGGCCGATAATATCGGCAGTCCGATGTTATCGGACATCCCTAGTCTAAGATAAAAAGAGGATACTCATCATTTTTTCTCTCCCATCAGCAGGACGTAAGTCCTGTCCTCTGTGTCCGGAGGAGAAGTTTAAAGCGTGTTACAACCACAAGCTGCGG
The DNA here is from genome assembly GCF_033978685.3 of Nerophis lumbriciformis. Classification (NCBI taxonomy): domain Eukaryota; kingdom Metazoa; phylum Chordata; class Actinopteri; order Syngnathiformes; family Syngnathidae; genus Nerophis; species Nerophis lumbriciformis. The sequence goes on from NC_084561.2 coordinate 10,652,683, forward strand.
AGACACCTGCATAACCTCCACTGGAAGGTCTATGTGGAATTTGAAGGTGGGAAATGAAAGACAATAATGGTTATTCACCCAGGCTTGGGATGTTCTGGTAATACGTGTCTTCTTTCTCTATCAACTCTTTTTACTCGTATTAGGCCAGAAGATGTGCATCTGCCATCTGCCTTGTAGAAATCCAAAACCAAGCCTGAGTGGAGAGCAGGTGAGTTGACGCTGAATGTATCATGTTCTGTAAAATATCTTCCCTTCCAAACAGGCTGTGCTTTACAGCGACCTCCTTTTTCAGAACTATGTTGTTTATTGCCGGGAATGTTTGCTAAGAAACAAGGAATTGGAATGCAAGTGCAGATTTTCATTATTTGTGTGTTCACTATAGTATTCATTTTAGAACAATACACAAGCCCGCAGCTAGGTGGCAGCAGTAGTGCTTTATCTAATAAACAGGGGCGCTGTTCTACCAAGTAGATGTAGTAAGTACACTGCAGGAGGTGGAGAAATTGAGAAGTTTTTCAAATAAATCATACTTGCCAACCCTCCCGAATTTTCCGGGAGACTGCGCCTCTCCCGAAAACCTCCCGGGACAAATATTCTCCCGAAAATCTCCCGATTTTCAGCCGGAGCTGGAAGCCACGCCCCCTCCAGCTCCATGCGGACCTGAGTGAGGACAGCCTTTTTTAATGACGGGAAGGGTGACAAGAACTAAATCATCCAGACTAGAGATAAATTGTATTATTATGTTTATTTTACCTAAAAATAAATATATTTATTAATTTAAAAAAAAAAACAACTAAATCAATTTTTACTATATTTTGCTAAAAACATCAAAATTAATTGTATTTTTATTTGTATTTTTTTGTGACTCCTTATTACATCCAGCCATAGAATTATACATTAAAATAAACATATTTGAAATTTAAATTATCATAATAATTAATTTAAAATGACCATATTTAATTATTAAAATAATTGCTTGTTTATCAACAACTTTAGCATTTTATTCATTACATTTTGAAACTCTCAGAAGCCAAGCAATGTTATATTCCTTAATATTTATCTATGCAAGTTTGAAGTATCAATTATCTAAACACAGTTTTTTTTGCATATTTTCAGGATGTAGATATATATATATATATATATATATATATATATATATATATATATATATATATATATATATATGTATGAAATACTTGACTTGGTGAATTCTAGCTGTCAATATACTCCTCCCCTCTTAACCACGCCCCCAACCACGCCCCGACCACGCCCCCACACCCCACCTCCCGAAATCGGAGGTCTCAAGGTTGGCAAGTATGAAATTAATAGATCTTAAATTAATAATAATTCAATTTAAGGGGGTCATGACTAGTTAAGAAATTATCGATTTCGATGCCATTATCGAATCCTCTTTTCGAACCGATTCCTTATCGATTCTCTTATCGAATCCAGATAGGTTGTTGTATATGGAAAAAAACACAATACTTGGTTTAACAAAAACTCACTTTTGGCAGCCTTCACTTATATTTTTTAAGAAAAAAAATAAAAAATAAAAAATAAATATTGACTGTTAATGCCCATTTAATTGGGCCACCTAAGAAAAATACATGCAGGGGAAATCCCGCATTAATTTGTATTATTTATTAGACAGACCTGCAAACTCTGTCGTGATGTAGGCTACAAGATAACGTTAACGTTATCAGACACATACAAAAAGGCTAACGTTAACGTTACCGTTAGCCACTGACTATGCTTAGGTAACGTTAGTCTAGCTAACATTACTGCAGTCCTGGTTGACATAAGAGTAACGTTATTTTAGCCTAAAGGCTACAAGTGAGCAGATATGGAAATTAACCGGCAACAGTTAACGTTAGTTACTCACCGGCACTATCACTGGGACTGCAGGTTGAAGCAGAGGAAGAAAGGCGTGCTTCGTCATCTCTGTCGCTGCTTCTCCACGTGTCGAAGACACGACACGTTTCTCTAACCTTCAGGTTATGTACGGCCTGAACATGTTTCAACATGTTTGTTGTACCCCTTACAGGAAAGCGAAGCCTGGCAATAATTGTAGATAGCCGTTTCCTTGTCGTATTTCTTAGTAAAGTGAAGCCATGCCTTGTAGCGTTTTTTCCGGTCCATTGTTGTTGCTGCTTCTGTATCTGCCGCCGAATGACTGAGCTACGTCATTTCCTGTGACGTGCCACAGGACATTTCCTGTGACAACGGGATTTGTTTCCAGGGATTGGAATAAAGAACCAAATCTTTTTCTTTACTATAGTGGCTTCGATAACGGGAACCGTTTCTCAAAAAGGGATTCGAATCCATGGAATCGGATCTTTTCTTGTTGAACAATCAGTAGAATCGGTTTTCGAACATCATCCCTAGTCATGACAGACAATAATTGAGAAGCATTGTCTTAGAATGTCTCCAAGTGCAGAACCTTCACAATTATTGTAAATTTTTATGGATGCAAGAACTTGACTTTTTGGCTAAATTCACACTGCAGATCAATTCCGATTTTTATTTGCTGTATGTGGAATGTGTCTGATTTTTTTCATGTCAGTGTTAACCACGGTAAAACTTCAGACGGTTAGTATTATTTACGATTAGTGAATTAAAATGATCAAAAAACCATGATTGATAACTACACTTTGATGAACTCACGGACTGACTGGCCTTAGCTCGGTAGCTTAAATGCCAACATGAAAGCAAGAGACATTAACGTCTTTCCCCATTAGGAAACGACATACCACAATATAAACGTATATAAACATATTGCCGTATCAGCAACTATGATTTGTAATTGTGCACAGTAAACCAACAAACTGTGCTCTCTTAAAACAGAGTGATTTAGTGTTTTACGGTGCGTTTAAGGACCACTGAACAGAGTAGGTCGCCACAATGCCTGCCAGAAATGGTAAATAATTATATTAGATTTGATTTGTTGCACACTTTTTATTTAAATACATCTTAAAGTGATACAGTACAAAACAATATTTAAAACAATAACAGTTTAGCCATTAAAACAGAGAAAATACTCAGACTAAAACACTATCAGTGAAGCATAAGAAACAAGCAAAATAGTGGCTTTTCTAATTTATTTGAATTATTTAGAAAAAATAACCTGGTCAGTTGTTGTTGCCATTGCTCTCATCTCGTCAACATTTTCACTGATAAAATTGTGAAAGTGGAACTTTTCGTAAAATGTAACAAAGTAATTTATTTCTTGTTCGCGATCATGACTGACTGCAGATGTTAGTTTCTCTTTCGCAGCATCAATTATGTTTTGAAATAAATATTTCACGCCCCCCTCAAATTGAGATATGATTGAAAACCTGATATTTATTCATTTAGATATTTATTGATGTATCGTACAAACCACTATGAGTTGCTGGGCCCAGCACCTACATGGCACCAAGCTGAAGACTTGTGTATTGTTTTCTCACCTTATCACTTATCACTATGAAGAGGTACTGGTTTAATGATTATAAATTGAGCGTCTAATTTAAAATGTAATCCATTATTATTATCATTCTTAATATAAAAAAAATATAGGATATCCGTATTTCATTTATGCAAGCATGTTTTGGCAACAACCAATAGGAGGCGTCACACATGCCATATAAGTAAATACATTTAGATGTGTCAGGACCTTGCCAAGGTCTGCAACAAGACCCAACCTGTCACCTTGGTTTGGATCCCTCAGGAACTACCCAGGAAACCTAAAACTCATCTCATACGTTTTGACTTGTTTTGTTCCGCCTCGATTTAATAACAATGTGTAGGAATCCTCGCAGGTGTCGGGGAGACACGTGGCCCACTACCACTGTGTCGTGTGTTCGGTCACCATCGCACGCAAGACGGACATGGTCAGCCACTTGAAACGCCACATCAACAAGGGAGAGACAAAGTCCAGCTACCCGGGCAGTTCGGATGTTCTGCTGGAAGAGCCCGGTAATCATTTTCATTGAGAGTATTAACGTCAACTTAATAATGAGTCTGTTTGCTGCGGTTATAGCTGCGCTTCTCAAATAGTGGGGCGGGCCCCCAATTAGGGGAGGGAGGGCGTGATATGCGTGGGAGGAGCACCGTAGTATGTATGGGGGGCGTGAGAGGCTATAAGCGTAATCGTGTATATCTTGACACATACAGATAAATAAATTAACATTCAAATATTCTGTGCCCTAGAAAAATGTAACTGAGCAAGTTCCAAACAGCATACTTGCCAACCTTGAGACCTCCAATTTCGGGAGGTGGGGGGGTGGTGGGCGTGGTCAGGGGTGGGACGGGGGCGTGGTTGAGGGCGGGGGCGTGGTTAAGAGGGGAGGAGTATATTGACAGCTAGAATTCACCAAGTCAAGTATTTCAAACATATATATATATATATATATATATACATACATATACATATACATATACATATATATATATATATATATATATATATATATATATATATATATATATATATATATATACATCCTGAAAATATGCAAACAAAACTGTGTTTAGATAATTGATACTTCAAACTTGCATAAATAAATCTTAAGGAATATAACATAACTTAGCTTCTGAGAGCTTCAAAATGTGATGAATAAAATGCTCAAGTTGTTGATAAACAAGCAATTATTTTAATAATTAAATATGGTCAAGACTTTCCAAAACAAGTAAAACTAGCTAACCTCAATGAAGCCCAAAATAAGTATATTTTCACTAATAACAAGTGCAATTTTCTTGATGGTAAAACAATAGACCTTTTTGCTCAATATGTTGAAAAATATTCTTAAATTAAGTAAATGCTAGTGCCATTATCTTGACATAATGATATGCGCTCGGCATCATGATTTTTTTTTCATGCTTGAAGTAAGAAATTATTACTTTAAAAAAGTAGTTTTATACTTATGAGTGTTGATGACACAGTTTTGCATCAGTTGATATTCTAGTTTCAAGCATGTTTTACTTAATATCGGTCATAAAATCTCAGCAACAAGCTGTAATATCTTACTGAGATTATTTAGGACCAAAACCCTTAAAACAAGTAAAACACTCTAACATAAAATCTGCTTAGTGAGAAGAATGATCTTATCAGACAGAAAATAAGCAAATATCACCCTTATTTGAGATATTTCATCTTACTTAGATTTCAGTTTTTGCAGTGCACCGATGAGAAGAAGGAAAAGAATGTTACTGGTGTGGCGGGAGTCAAAAATGAACTGCAATAAACCGTTTTATACACTCCGCTTAACATCTGTCAAAGACATTGACGATGTCTTTTTGGAACTACGATAACAGGTCATCTGCTGATTGGATTGAACGTTCATTAGACGATCGGCGGGCGTTTAAGGACCACAGAAGCTGCTGCACTCAGACTTTGGCAATTTCTGCATTGAATCACAGATTGTATAACATCTCGGAGAAGCTTTCCGCTCTGCAAGGCGAAATTTATGATCAAATTGAGAGTCAAAACGGACAGCTACAGCACACAAATCATTGGAACGTGTTTGCTCACCCCAACCAAAACAGTCCTTATCTATAATTCGGCTCCCTCCGCCTTGGCTTTGGCAACACCTTGCAGTAAACACCCCAGTGAGACCATTACAGCGAAAGATGCTTTGAAATCCCTCCCCCCTTCATCTAAGACACCTGGGATGTTGATGTTGTGACTTCCAGGCTTATGGACAAAACATATTTTCATACCCAAGAGAGAAACAATCAGTTTCTCAGTGACTACAATGCAAATAACAACACCCGTAAATAATGTACTGTACATTATAATATAAACATAGTAAAGAAAAATATCAGAAAAGTATGCAGTAAATCTATGAATGAATAGTAAATTGATGTATGTCTTTTGTGTGATTGAATTGACAGCATCATCTGGTCAGGTGTATGAAATCATGAAAGAACTGGACACAAATGTGCAGCTGCTTCCAATGTACAACACTCCTCAGAAAAGCGACACGTACTTCAACCGCAAGATGAAGAGCAACAGGTGTGTTGGAAACATTTATGAAGCTCCTAACGTGTACGAAACAACCTTTCTTCATCTTATATGCATGTTGTAGACAGCTGGTGTTCTGCTCGCTGGCAGCTCTGGCTAAAGAGAGGAACCGTCTGGAGTGTTTAGATGCTTTCGGAGCCACAGGTGAGACGTTCAACATCTTTATTTTACTGACATGTTATTTTGCTTTTGCAATCTTTTTTAAACAATTGCACATTTAAGGGTTTTAGGGTCTTCATTATGATCGATTTATTACAGTAATACATTGAATGTGGTGTGGTCACATGACAGTAAAACGGATGTTTGTCATCAAGTGGACTGAACGTGTTTGTTTGCAGAGAAATATTAAATATGTTTCCAACTTTTTTTTATTGGCATTTTCAAATAGACAGAAAAAAGTGCAAGTCGAAACAGTACAATTTTAAAGTCAGTAAATGATTCACACCCTTTCCCTTAAAACCCAAACCACCCACCCTCCCAACCTCCCAACCTCCCAACCTCCCACCCCACTCAGGTCCCACTAACGAGGAACAAATGGCACAATTATGTAACAAGTAAGACGACAAAGACAGACACATTCTCACACACACACACACATACGAGGCCAGAGACAGACATACCGGTATATAAAAAATATATATATATAATAATAATAATAAAATAAAATAAAATAAAAATTAATAATAATAATGTATAATAAAATAAAAATAGAATAAAATAATAATAATAAATAAAAGGGAGATTATTCGAGAAATATTAAATATGAATCAACCACAACATCTCTACTGTCAAACATGGACGCGCAAACTTTCAAATTTTGAGAATTCCTCTCACTAAAATACACACTGACATGTTTGTTACCTGCTGAGCAACTATGATGAACGACAATAAACGACTACAAGTACAGGGAACTGCCATATAACTACTACAATTACGACAACAAAACAATACAAGTGCACTGCCACAAGTACCGGTACTAAAAGTACATTGCACAAGTAACACAACTACAAAAAACTACACGTACGGTACACTACAACAAGTACGGTACCACAGTTACTACCAAAAGAAAGTATGAATACACTATCATAGGAACTATAAGTACACTGCGTAAGTTCTACAACTACAACAATTTACAAGTACACTACCGCAATAACTACCACACTGCAAAAACTGAAATCTTAGTAAGATGAAATATCTCAAATAAGGGTGATATTTGCTTATTTTCTGTCTGATAAGATCATTCTTCTCTCTAACCAGATTTTATGTTAGAGTGTTTTACTTGTTTTAAGGGTTTTGGTCCTAAATGATCTCAGTAAGATATTAAAATTAATTCATCATAATTTCGCCTTGCAGAGCGGAAAGCTTCTCCGAGATGTTACACAATCTGCGATTCAATGCAGAAATTGCCAAAGTCTGAGTGCAGCAGCTTCTGTGGTCCTTAAACGCCCGGCGATCGTCTAATGAACGTTCAATCCAATCAGCAGATGACCTGTTATCGTAGTTCCAAAAAGACATCTTCAATGTCTTTGACAGATGTTAAACGGAGTGTAAAACTGTTTATTGCAGTTCATTTTTGACTCCCGCCACACCAGTAACATTATTTTCCTTCTTCTCATTGGTAAATATCTCAAATAAGGGTGATATTTGCTTATTTTCTGTCTGATAAGATAATTCTTCTCACTAAGCAGATTTTATGTTAGAGTGTTTTACTTGTTTTAAGGGTTTTAGTCCTAAATGATCTCAGTAAGATATTACAGCTTGTTGCTGAGATTTGATGACCTATATTGAGTAAAACATGCTTGAAACTAGAATATCAACTGTTGCAAAACTGTGTCATTAACACTCACAAGTATAAAACTACTTTTTTAAAGTAATAATTTCTTACTTCAAGCATGAAAAAAAATCATGATGCAGAGCACATATCATTATGTCAAGATGTGGAATTAAATGATGGAATGGATTAAGTAAAGAAGTTAAAAATTGTACTGATGTGATCCAGTTTAAGAGGTTGTTCAAAATAATAGTGCTTACAGAGTACAAAGAAGAAGAATATCTTATTTTCAATAAGGTTGAAAATAAGATATTCTTCATCTCAGTATGTTAATAATGACTGAATTAATTAATTAATTACATATTACAAAACTATATTTTATTATATAAAAAGGTCAGTAAATGATTCTATATATTTGTAAACGCTTTGAAGTGGGAAAGGGGTAGGATTAAATAAGCTTTGCTTCTTCCTACTCCTTTTCGGGCATGATGTAAAATGAAATGATATGAAATTGTGTGATGTATTATGATGTGTGTTCATGTTCGAAATAATCTAAAGAAAAAATATAATGGCACTAGCATTTACTTAATTTAAGAATATTTTTCAACATATTGAGCAAAAAGGTCTCTTTTTTTCTACCAAGAAAAGTGCACTTGTTGTTAGTGAGAATATACTTATTTTAAGGTATTTAGGGGTTCATTGAGGTTAGCTCATTTTACTTGTTTTGGAAAGTCTTGACGAGCCGACTTTTCTTGTTCTATTGGCAGATAATTTTGCTTAATTCAAATAAAATACCCCTAATTTTTGTATTTTTTTTCTTCTTGTTTTTGAACACTGACTTTTTGCAGTTTAGCATTCCTCGTAAAACCTGCTAACCAAGTCTCAGGTCATTACAATTGTTTGTCAGCACTAAATACTAACATCATTTTTGTGTGTTTGTGCGTGTATGTCAGGTATCGCAGGCTTGCAGTGGGCGAAGCATCTTCACAACGCAGTGAAAGTGACCATTACGGATATCAGTGAGATCTGTGTGAAAATGATCAAAGAAAACTGCCAACTCAATCAAATCCAGGTGGACAGAGGCTCGGAAGGACCGGAGTGTTGCGAAGACGCTCCGGGTGAAGTCGAAGGAGAAGCCGTCACGGCGGTGGAAGTGGTAAAGATGGACGCCAATGTCATGATGCACTTGCGGGCCTTCGACTACATGTAAGTTATCAGCTGTTTGAAAGACCGCGTATGGTTTGCCGGCGGTTTCACGGAGAAAACTGCTGAGGAAGAAAGGACGTAAGTGTCAGGTTCAAACACTGATGACATCTATTAAACAAGACAAGAGGCAAAGAATTAAACAGACAGAATTCAATTTGGACTCAATTGAGGAGACACGCCTGGACACACTGTACCTTTGAACAGTATCTCTGCAAATTGCTGCGATCGCTACGCCATGAAATCCTCCGAAATGTTGAAAAAGCGATTCTCATAGTAAAGAATAGGGGTGTGAATCTTTGGTCACCTAATGATTCGATTCAAAAATAAATTCTCGATTCAACACGATTCTGGATTGAAACCGATTCTTGCAATGTATTATTTGGTATTGTATAACAATTATAAGAAAATATTTTTTAAAACAGAAAATCTCTGTCTGGTTGCATGGAGATGTCTTTTTAAAAATAGATTCTTATTAAATTTTTTTTAAAATATATATATATATATATATATATATATATATATATATATATATATATATATATATATATATATATATGTATATAAATTAGAGATGTCCGATAATATCGGACTGCCGATATTATCGTCCGATAAATGCTTTAAAATGTAATATCGTAAATTATCGGTATCGGTTTCAAAAAGTAAAATTTATAACTTTTTAAAACACCGCTGTGTACACGGACGTAGGGAGAAGTACAGAGCGCCAATAAACCTTAAAGGCACTGCCTTTGCGTGCCGGTCCAATCACATAATATCTACAGCTTTTCACATACACAAGTGAATGCCAAGCATACTTGTTCAACAGCCATACAGGTCACACTGAGGGTGGCCGTATAAACAACTTTAACACTGTTACAAATATGCGCCACACTGTGAACCCACACCAAACAAGAATGACAGACACATTTCGGGAGAACATCCGCACCGTAACACAACATAAACACAACAGAACAAATACCCAGAACCCCTTGCAGCACTAACTCTTCCAGGACGCTACAATATACACCCTCAACCCCGCCCACCTCAACCTCCTCATGCTCTCTCAGGGAGAGCATGTCCCAAATTCCAAGCTGCTGTTTTGAGGCATGTTAAAAAAAAGAATGCACTTTGTGACTTCAATAATAAATATGGCAGTGCCATGTTGGCATTTTTCTCCATAACTTGAGTTGATTTATTTTGGAAAACCTTGTTACATTGTTTAATGCATCCAGCGGGGCATCACAACAAAATTAGGCATAATAATGTGTTAATTCCACGACTGTATAAATCGGTATCGGTTGATATCGGAAATCGGCAAAAAAGCCATTATCGGACATCTCTAATATAAATAAATAAATACAACATTTTTTTTATTCGAGTTTCGGAAAATATGAATACATTTAGAATGGGGATGAATACGATTTGTGATTCGGATAGTCAAGAAGTGCACAAATCCTTCACGAGTTGTGTTTCTTAATAAAATAATACATTGTTTGTATTCTTTCAGTCACTTGGATCCCTTTGGCACGGCCGTCAATTACTTGGACGCTGCTTTCAGAAATGTCCGAAACATGGGCATCGTCTCGGTGACGTCCACCGACACCGGCTCGCTGTACGCAAAGTCGCCCAACGTCACCCTCCGCCACTACAGTACTCACATCGTACGCACGGAGTACTACAAAGAGCTGGCTGCACGCATAGTTCTCGCCACAGTGGCTCGGTAAGATGAGGGGACGTCGTTGACGTTAAGACGCTATCTTGATTTCTTGCTGTGCGGTTTTACCCTGCAGAGCAGCTGCCCGCTGTAACAAAGGCATCGATGTGCTGCTGGCGGTGGCACTGGAGCATTTCGTCTTGGTGGTGGTTCGAGTCCTCCGAGGTCCCACGCAAGCTGACGAGTCGGCAAAGAAGCTGAGGAAACTAGTCCACTGTCAGTGGTGTGAGGATAGAATCTTCCTCAAACAAGGCAACCTGGTGGACGGTGAGTTCACAAAGCTGATTCAATGTAGGAATTTCCACTTGCTGACTTTTTTTAGCTCACCTTAAAAACTTGTAATACTGCTTTGCCACTCTTCTGTTATTATTTTCATTTAGACATTGACGTGGCAAAATAGGTATATACATAGTTTAGATCAGGGTTGTCCAAAGTGCGGCCCATGGGCAATTTGCAGCCTGCACCTAATATTTTTAAAGGGGAACATTATCACAATTTCAGAAGGGTTAAAACCATTAAAAATCAGTTCCCAGTGGCTTATTTTATTTTTCTAAGTTTTTTTCAAAATTTTACCCATCACGCAATATCCCTAAAAAAAGCTTCAAAGTGCCTGATTTTAACCATCGTTATATACACCCGTCCATTTTCCTGTGACGTCACATAGTGATGCCAACACAAACAAACATGGCGGGAAGAACAGCAAGCTATAGCGACATTAGTTCGGATTCAGACTCGAATTTCAGCGGCTTAAGCGATTCAACAGATTACGCATGTATTGAAACGGATGGTTGTAGTGTGGAGGCAGGTAGCGAAAACGAAATTGAAGAAGAAACTGAAGCTATTGAGCCATATTGGTTTGAACCGTATACAAGCGAAACCGACGAAAACGACACGACAGCCAGCGACACGGCAGAAAGCGAGGACGAATTCGGCGATCGCCTTCTAACCAATGATTGGTATGTGTTTGTTTGGCATTAAAGGAAACTAACAACTATGAACTAGGTTTACAGCATATGAAATACATTTGGCAACAACATGCACTTTGAGAGTGCAGACAGCCCAATTTTCATCAATTAATATATTCTGTAGACATACCCTCATGTCACCAGGCCAGGGAAGCTAGGGTCGATATTCTTCTCTTGATCATTTTCGGGACGGTGTGAGCCAAGACATCCAGGGGGTTTAGCTCGCTCGTCTGCGGAAACAAACTGCCGCCATTGCTTGCCGTGCTACCGAGGTCCTTTGTCCCTGAATTGCTCACACACTCCGGCAGATTCAATGGGGGTCTGGCGGCAGATTTCTTTGACTTTATCGTTGGAAATGCATCTGCTTTGAGTGTCGCAGGATATCCACACATTCTTGCCATCTCTGTCGTAGCATAGCTTTCGTCGGTAAAGTGTGCGGAACAAACGTCCAATTTCTTGCCACTTTCGCATCTTTGGGCCACTGGTGCAACTTGAATCCGTCCCTGTTCGTGTTGTTACACCCTCCGACAACACACCGACGAGGCATGATGTCTCCAAGGTACGGAAAACAGTCGAAAAAACGGAAAATAGCAGAGCTGATTTGACTCGGTGTTTGAGAAAATGGCGGATTGCTTCCCGCGCTCCGAGAGCGAATATTAGAAAGGCGTTTAATTCGCCAAAATTCACCCATTTAGAGTTCGGAAATCGGTTAAAAAAATATATGGTCTTTTTTCTGCAACATCAAGGTATATATTGACGCTTACATAGGTCTGGTGATAATGTTCCCCTTTAAAGAAATCAGAACGCTCTAAATTAGCGATATGAGTGTGTCTAAAGTACAGATGAATGCTAGTTATAAGTTTAATGATATGCTCTCTTCCTTTTGAACAAATGGTTGAAATGAAATGTGACTGTTCCTCATGCATGAAAGAGTAAATGTGTTGGTTTCTTTCAGGAACGTTGCCATGCAACTGTCATGGAAGCCTGCCTGGAAAGACGGCCGTGCAGCTGGGACCGTTATGGTAAAGCCATAGAATTGTAGTCACTTGATTGCTGTTCGTCTTTAAAATGATTGTGAATGACTGGTAAAGCATGTTTGGGACTGTTGGGAATGCGGACTCATTGTTGTCCTTCAGGGAAGCGCTTCAAAATAATTTTCAGGAGTGGAAAATGTCATGTCAGAATCAGCACCTCCAAGTCCGAGTCCATGGTTCTTGCCCGGAAAAGGGTGGAGTGCCATCTCCGGGTTGGGGAGGAGATCTTGCCCCAAGTGGAGGAGTTCAAGTACCTCGGAGTCTTGTTCACGAGTGAGGGAAGAGTGGATCGTGAGATCGACAGGCGGATCGGTGGGGCGTCTTCAGTAATGCGGACGCTGTATCGATCCGTTGTGGTGAAGAAGGAGCTGAGCCGGAAGGCAAAGCTCTCAATTTACCGGTCGATCTACGTTCCCATCCTCACCTATGGTCATGAGCTTTGGGTTATGACCGAAAGGACAAGATCACGGGTACAAGCGGCCGAAATGAGTTTCCTCCGCCGGATGGCGGGGCTCTCCCTTAGAGATAGGGTGAGAAGCTCTGTCATCCGGGGGGAGCTCAAAGTAAAGCCGCTGCTCCTCCACATGGAGAGGAGCCAGATGAGGTGGTTCGGGCATCTGGTCAGGATGCCACCCGAACGCCTCCCTAGGGAGGTGTTTAGGGCACGTCCGACCGGTAGGAGGCCGCGGGGAAGACCCAGGACACGTTGGGAAGACTATGTCTCCCGGCTGGCCTGGGAACGCCTTGGGGTCCCACAGGAAGAGCTGGACGAAGTGGCTGGGGAGAGGGAAGTCTGGGCTTCCCTGCTTAGGCTGCTGCCCCCGCGACCCGACCTCGGATAAGCGGAAGAAGATGGATGGATGGATGGATGGAAAATGTCATTTTTCAGCGAGATGTATTTGATATACAGTATACACTGCAAAAAGTCAGTGTTCAAAAACAAGGAAAAAAATGAGGGGCATTTTTCTTAAACTAAGCAAAATTATCTGCCAATAGAACAAGAAAATTTGGCTTGTCAAGACTTTCCAAAACAAGTCAAATTAGCTAACCTCAATGAACCCAAAAATACCTTAAAATAAGTATTTTCTCGCTAATAACAAGTGCACTTTTCTTGGTAGGAAAAACAAATATGAGACCTTTTTTCTCAATATGTTGAAAAATATTGTTAAATGAAGTAAATGCTAGTGCCATTATCTTGACATAATGATATGCGCTCTGCATTACATTTCTTGCATTTTCCCATCGATAACATGATATCATCGCGCCAAGTGTGTGCTCTTTCAGTCAATTATGTGTACATTATATATATATATATATGTGTATATATATATATATATATATATACAGCCCTGCCCCCGACCAAATTGTTTTTTTATTGTAATTTTGAAGAATTTATCTGAATGTGCATGAACTATTTCTGTTCAAAATTGTTTGAAATGTCACATGTTAAATGTTTAAATATTAACTGTCAGTTTGCCGTACTGTGCCAACTGTACTACTATATGAGTATGTCTGTTCAGTGCCGGCCCAAGCCTCCATGGGGCCCTAAGCAAAATTTGATTTTGGGGCCCTCTATTTCTGCCAATAATATATAAATAATATATAAACTCATTGCGGCTCTGGCAGTGTTGTTTACATTATCCTATTGTCAGCCTGGCATGTCCTTACAAATGACATGTCATTTATAAAGATATGGGGGTGGCCCAGTTAAGAACATAAATAATACCAATGAATGAACGAATGATGTCCAGAGTGCCACATATGGTTACTAATCTTAAAATGTAGAAAACATTCAGCTACAAGAGTGGCCTGGGGTTGAACAGTCCAAGTGATAAAGCTTTGTATTTACAGTAAAAGTGTCATCTTGTCTCATCAGTCTTGTACATATTAGTCTTTAATTACTAGTTTATATTTTTAGTTAATTGTTCATATTTAATGTTTACTTTGTACAAAGAGAGCGCAGTCTACTGAAGTTAAATTCCATGTGTGTTAAACATAACTGGACAATAAAGCTGATTCTGATTCACTTTATTATTTTTGGTAACAAAAACCTGAAACAGCAATGTGCAAAAATGTTGACCTAAAATTGTGTTTTTGTACAATAATATATCTTTGATCATTTAGAAATCATCAGTCAGACTCGTACATGCAAAAAATAAAAAATAATAATTTTTTGTTAATTGCTTTTGGGGGCCCCCTGGTGGCCGCGGGGCCCTAAGCAAGCGCTTAGTACGCTTATGCCTTGGGCCGGCTCTGTGTCTGTTCTATTGTTTAATTGAAAATAAAACAGCAAAGTCCATTTGGCTGTCATCTGTTTTAATTATGAGACACAATTGTGTCAAAATCATGATTTTTTATTTCATGCTTGAAGTAAGGAATGATTACTTTAAAAAAGTAGTTTTATACTTGTGAGTGTTGATGACACAGCTTTGCAACAGTTGATATTCTAGTTTCAAGCATGTTTTACTCAATATAGGTCATCAAATCTCAGCAACAAGCTGTAATATCTTACTGAGATCATTTAGGACCAAAACCCTTAAAACAAGTAAAACACTCTAACATAAAATCTGCTTAGTGAGAAGAATTATCTTATCAGACAGAAAATAAGCAAATATCACCCTTATTTGAGATATTTAATCTTACTTAGATTTCAGTTTTTGCAGTGTAGTAACAGTACATTGAAGTAGAGTACCGTATTTGTCGGACTATAAGTCACAGTTTTTTTTATAGTTTGGCCGGGGGTGCGACTTATACTCATGAGTGACTTATGCATACTTGGCAACCCTCCCGGATTTTCCGGGAGACTCCCGAAATTCAACGCCTCTCCCGAAAACCTCCCGGGACAAATTTTCTCCCGAAATTCAGGCGGAGCTGGAGGCCACGCAAACCTCCAGCTCCATGCAGACCTGAGTGACGTGTTGACAGCCTGTTTTCACTTCCGCTTTCCCACAATATAAACAGCGTGCCTGCCCAATCACATTATAACTGTAGAATGATCGAGGGCGAGTTCTTGGTTTCTTATGTGGGTTTATTGTTAGGCAGTTTCATTAACGTCCTCCCAGTGTGGCAACAACACACAACAGCAGCAGTCACGTTTTCGTCTACCGTAAAGCAGTTCGTCTGCCGTAAACAGCAATGTTGTGACACTCACAGGACAATACTGCCATCTAGTGTACATGCATATGTGACAATAACATCTATGGCTTTTAGAGAGTGCAGTGCACAACTGCGCACACAACAAGGAGACGAAGCAGAATGCATCATCAGAGAGGGTGTTCAGCATGGTTAGAAAAATAGTGACAGAGAATAGAACAAGGATGGACAATTCAACCCTTAACTCAACAATGAGTAGATGAGTGTTATGTGTGTGTATATGTGTAAATAAATGAACACTGAAATTCAAGTATTTCTCTTATTTATATATATATATATATATATATATATATAAAAATAAAAATATATATAGCTAGAATTCACTGAAAGTCAAGTATTTCTTATATATACTTGGTGAATTCTAGCTGTAAATATACTCCTTCCCTCTTAACCATGCCCCCCCAACCACCAAACACACACACCTCCCGAAATCGGAGGTGTCAAGGTTGGCAAGTATGGACTTATGTGTGAAATTATTAACACATTACCGTAAAATATCCAATAATATTATTTAGCTCATTCACGTAAGAGACTAGACGTATAAGATTTCATGGGATTTAGCGATTAGGAGTGACAGATTGTTTGGTAAACGTATAGCATGTTCTATATGTTATAGTTATTTGAATGACTCTTACCATAATATGTTACGTTAACATACCAGGCACGTTCTCAGTTGGAGTCATATAACGTACACTTATTCCGCCTGTTGTTCACTATTCTTTATTTATTTTAAATTGCCTTTCAAATGTCTATTCTTAGTGTTGGCTTTTATCAAATACATTTCCCCAAAAAATGCGACTTATACTCCAGTGCGACTTATATGTTTTTTTCCTTTTTTATTATGCATTTTCGGCCGGTGCGACTTATACTCCGGAGCGACTTATAGTCCGAAAAATACGGTACATGTATTGTTGTGTCTAAAGCTGATTCCTCTTGAAATGCAAAGGTCTCTGTATCACAGATAATCGCAGTGAGTGACTTTCTCCCGTGTCCGGTGTATGTGCTCGTGTGCAGGTCCGGCGCTTTGTTCAACACGGGCTTTCTGAGGAAGATGCTGTTGGCGGCCACGCAGCACAGTATGGACAACATCCAGACGCTCGTCAAAACTCTGATTTGTGAGTCCGAGTGCACCACCCTGAAGCCAGTGATCCACGGAGCGCCTGCGCTCGTCAACCAGGGTAAAGAAAAAAAAACATCCTCTCACCAACAAACGGTACTCACCCATTGACTCCCGATTCACCTGTGTGGGTGTAACCTGGCAGTAGAGTGTGGCGTCATCATTAGGACCTCACAGAGTGAGGAGGAGGCGTGTCCTGCTGACTCGTCCGGTCAGTCGCTTTCACCGTTTGACCAACCAACCGCTTAACGCACCTTCGACTTCATTGCGGTCTGTTGTTTCTGGGCTGCAGGAAAAAGGAAAGCGGGCGAGGAGTTAAGCAACGCTGTAAAGAAGCTCAAGTCTGACGTGTCCCTGGAACATCCGCCATTTTACTACAGCATCCATCGCCACAGCATGCGTGGCATGAACATGCCGAAGTGAGTTTTGTTTTGTCTTCCTACAAAATTGTGAAGCACAGGCATGGGAACTACAGCCCGTGAAACTTTCCAATGGATTTTATTCAAACTTGAGTGCATGGATTTGAACAATTTCCTGCAATCTGCTGCCGGCTCATGTGAATACACAAAGTAGGTACCAGAAAGGCTGGTGTCCTGAAAAAATGTGCTGCTTCATTAAAAAAAAAAAGCATCTGGTTGCGTAATCCGGTAGTTAGCAACATAGGTAGGACAGATTTTGATGACATTTTCAGAAAATCTCCAAAATAGGTCCTGGAACAAGTGCTTATGTAGTTTATTATTTATATATAAGCCTTTCATAATATTTATTGTTGACATTCATCCTGTTACCATACAGTATAGACCAGGGGTGTCCAAAAATTTTGACTGGGGGGCCGCATTGGGCTTAAAAAATTTGGCCGGAGGCTGAAAGCCAACTGCATGCAAAGTAACTATCAGGGGCGCCGAAAAGGGGGGGTAAAGGAGACGGATTCTAGGGGCCCATGATGGAGGGGGGCCCAGAGAGGCCCCTAATGATGATGAAATTATAATACAGAAAAAATAATGACACTGTGTTGGGGGCCCTGTAAAGATTCTTTTCATGGGGCCCAAAATCCCTAGCGGCGCCCCTGGTAACTATATACAGGTATGTATGTATGTGTGTATATATATATATATATATATATATATATATATATATATATATATATATATATATATATATATATATATACTGTATACACACAAACATATATATATATATATATGTATGTATATATATATATATATATATATATATATATATATATATATATATATATATATATATATATATATATATATACACATATATATATATATATATATATACACATATATATATATATATATTTATATATATATATATATATATATATATATATACATTTTGGCAAGATGGCGGCGCCCTGATGGCAGCGGCTTGCAGACGCTCTTGGAAGTGTAGAGCGATTTGGCAAAAATATCCGTCAATTCTGTCTATTTCATGGCTGGCTCACAGCGTGGACACTTCGTGATCAGATACGACCGACAGACGATTCTGGATGTGGATAGATCGGGCCGTTATAGGCTGAAAGATGCGGGTACTTTCGACCTCCTCGCTAGCATGGGGATTCTTCGCTGGCTACATCCAGCGGCCTCCAAAGCAGCGGAGTTAAGTACCAGCGTGGACCGTCAACGGAAGACACGTAAGCGGTGTGAGCGGAAGCAGAAGCGGGGATGCCGAGCGGGGCTAACAACAAAGCGAAAGGCTAATCCTCAAAGAAGCGCTAGTCCGGGTGAGAAGTTAGTTAAAATAGAACTAGCCAGCGCCAGGCTGGATAATACCTGCACACATAGCAACTATTTTAGAACAATACACAACTCAAAAAATGTTTTTTCTGTGTCAGAAGTAGACATGCACTCTACTGAGGTGGCAAGTTATGATGCGTTCGGTTTATCACAACTTCAAGCAAACAATCGGAAAATTCCCGTCATATCAATTCCTAGATATGGTCGTAATTATTTAAATTGCACTACACATAATAAACACAACATTATTAATATTGCTACTACGGATAATTTCAACAAAAACTCCTCAAAACAGCCCACTACCTATAATATGGGCTTCTTAAACATAAGATCATTATCTTCCAAAACGTTATTAGTTAATGAGGTCATTAGAGACAATAATCTTGACGTTATTGGTCTCGCCGAGACCTGGCTCAAACCAGACGATTTCTTTGCGCTGGGTGAGGCGTCTCCTCCTGGCTATGCGGGAGCGCATATTGCCCGTCCCATTAAAAGGGGTGGGGGAGTTGCACTCATCCACAATAAAAACTTTAATCTTACCCCGAACCTAAATAATAAATATAACTCGTTTGAGGTGCTTACTATGAGGTTTGTCACACCGCTGCCTCTCCACCTGGCTGTTATCTACCGCCCCCCAGGACCCAATTCGGACTTCATCAGTGAATTTTCAGAGTTCGTTGCTGATTTAGTGACGCACGCCGACAATATAATCATAATGGGGGACTTTAATATCCATATGAATACCCCATCGGACCCTCAGTGCATGGCGCTCCAGACTATAATTGATAGCTGTGGTCTTACACAAATAATAAATGAACCTACGCATCGCAACGGAAATACGATAGATCTAGTGCTGGTCAGGGGTGTCACCACCTCCAAAGTTACGATACTCCCGTATACTAAAGTAATGTCCGATCATTACCTTATAAAATTCGAAGTTCTGACTCATTGTCAACAAACTAATAATAATAACTACTATAGCAGCCGCAACATTAATGCTGCCACAACGATGACTCTTGCTGGCCTACTGCCTTCGGTAATGGCACCATTCCCAAACTATGTCGGCTCTATTGATAACCTCACTAACAACTTTAACGACGCCCTGCGCGACACCATTGATAGTATAGCACCGCTAAAGCTTAAAAGAGCCCCTAAAAGGCGCACCCCATGGTTTACAGAAGAAACTAGAGCCCATAAATTATCATGCAGAAAGCTGGAACGCAAATGGCGCGCTACTAAACTTGAGGTTTTCCATCAAGCATGGAGTGATAGTTTAACAACTTATAAACACATGCTTACCCTAGCTAAAGCTAAATATTACTCAAATCTCATCCACCTCAACAAAAATGATCCGAAATTTTTGTTTAGTACAGTAGCATCGCTAACCCAACAAGGGACTCCTCCCAGTAGCTCCACCCACTCAGCAGATGATTTTATGAATTTCTTTAATAAGAAAATTGAACTCATTAGAAAGGAGATTAAAGACAATGCATCGCAGCTACAACTGGGTTCTATTAACACAGATACGACTGTATCTACGAAGGATACCGCCCTCCAAAATAGTTTCTCTCTCTTTGATGAAATAACATTAGAGGAATTGTTAAGATGTGTCAATGGGACAAAACAAACAACATGTTTACTTGACCCATTTCCTGGGAAACTTATTAAGGAGCTTTTTGTATTATTAGGTCCATCAGTGCTAAATATTATAAACTTATCACTCTCCTCTGGCACTGTTCCACTAGCATTCAAAAAAGCGGTTATTCATCCTTTGCTCAAAAGACCTAACCTCGATCCTGACCTCATGGTAAACTACCGGCCGGTGTCCCACCTTCCGTTTATCTCGAAAATCCTCGAAAAAATTGTCGCACAGCAGCTAAATGAACACTTGGTGTCTAACAATCTCTGTGAACCTTTTCAATCCGGTTTCAGGGCAAATCACTCTACGGAGACAGCCCTCGCAAAAATGACTAATGATCTACTGCTAACGATGGATTCTGATGCGTCATCTATGTTGCTGCTTCTTGATCTTAGCGCTGCTTTCGATACCGTCGATCATAATATTTTATTAGAGCGTATCAAAACACGTATTGGTATGTCAGACTTAGCCTTGTCGTGGTTTAACTCCTATCTTACTGACAGGATGCAATGCGTCTCCCATAACAATGTGACCTCGGACTATGTTAAGGTAACGTGCGGAGTCCCCCAAGGTTCGGTTCTTGGCCCTGCACTCTTTAGTATTTACATGCTGCCGCTAGGCGACATCATACGCAAATACGGTGTTAGCTTTCATTGTTATGCTGATGACAGCCAACTCTACATGCCCCTAAAGCTGACCAACACGCCGGATTGTAGTCAGCTGGAGGCGTGTCTTAATGAAATTAAACATTGGATGTCTGCTAACTTCTTGCAACTCA